>NC_081575.1:98634818-98680333 GCF_022355385.1 Mustela nigripes
CTGTTCCAAAAAATAGAAATGGAAGGAAAACTTCCAAACTCATTTTAAAAATATTTTCTAAAAGCAAAAATAGTTGGTGAATTTTATTACACTTTTGGTAGTTAAATATGATCATGTGCCTTTTCTCCTTTTTTCTTTTAATGTATTGTATTTCATTCTTATACTTCATAATGTTGAATCATTTTATTGTTATGGTAAACTTTGTAGAGTTTACATGTATTATTTTCTTAGTATATTGATTTGATAATGTTTTACTCATATTTTTGCATCTATATTGATAGATGAATGTGTCTGCTGGTTCTGTGTGTGCATGTGTGTGTGCGATGTACTATCTAAATTGCATATGTGCCTTATACTAAGTTCTTAGAAGTCAGAAAGCCTTCCAGGTACTGAATATTATTGTACTCCTTTGATGAAAACATTCTTTTTTTTTTAATTTATTTGACAGACAGAGGTCCCAAGTAGGCAGAGAGGCAGGCAGAGAGAGAGGGGGAAGCAGGCTCCCTGCTGAGCAGAGAGCTGGATGCGGGGCTTGATCCTAGGATTCTGGGATCACCTGAGCTGAAGGCAGAGGCTTAACCCAGTGAACCTCCCAGGCGCCCAGATGAAATCATTCTTAACCTCTTCCTGAAAGCCATGTTGGCTACCACTTAGCTCAGCTATAATAATCTGGTTTAGAAGGCTTTTCAGCTTATAACTGATTAAAATTCCAAATTGGAGTATCAAGTGTAGTGAATAAAGGTTGCTGTCTGAAGGCAAGGGAAGAGACAAATAAATATAGAAGCACTGATAACAACAAGAAATGACCCTTGAATGTCCATAATTTCTTGGACTTGCTACAGGTATCCAAAATCAAAGACAGAACCAGCAATGAATTATACTCTTGGGCTAACGCTCCATCCACGGAATAATGCCTAGCAGCAGTTTTTTAAATTGTACATTAAAATTTTCAAGTGTTCATAATTATGGCTCTGAATCACAATGGGAACATTTACATTATGTTGACCATGAAGAGTAGGACATTTAAAAAGTTTACTTCAAAATGTTGAAAACTAAACAAAATGTGTGGTGTTTGCAGAGCACATTAATCTGTCTGGGTGTATTATATTTAACTATTATTCTGTGTCAGCAGCTCTCTCAGTTTAGCTGCACATTAGAATTTATTTCAGAATATAGCCATGTCTAGGTCTTACCATCTGAGATTCTTATCTAATGGGTAGCAGATGAGCCAGGACATCAGTGTGTTGAAAAACCTTCCCAGGGGATTCTATTGTGTAGACAAGACTGGAAAACACTGACATTTGAATAGACAGGTGGTTCTCAATTACTGGCAGTTCTGCTCCCCCATGGGACACGGGCAGTTTGGAGACGTTTCTGGTCACAGCTAGGGGGAGAGGGCTTCTGTTATTTAGTGGGTAGAAACCAGGGATACTATAAACATACTACAGTGCACAGACCAGCCCCCCAACAATATCAGAATAATCTGATCCAAAATATCAATAGTGCCAAAGTTGAGAAACTCCTGCCTAGACCTATCTCAGCCTTACTTTCCATGTTCAACTTATCACCAGACTTGCGGATTCCAGACTAATCACTGATCCAATCAGACCACCGTATCTCTATCCCACTGTCACCATTTTAATTCAGACCAGCATCCTGTCACAGTTTGATACTGTGAGGGTCTGATCTTCCCTCCAGTCTTGCCATCCTCCATTCCATTCCCAACTCCAAGGGCAAGGTGATCATTTGAAGACAGAAATCTCATCGTAATCCCTTACTGAAACCATTCAATGGCTTGGAGTTCTGAACCTCCTCTCCTACTGTTTTGTTTTGTTTTATTTTGTTTTGTTTTAAATGCTAAACTGGAGATACAACCAAATGATTCTAATCCCTTTAAAGTCTTGTTTCTCTCTTGAGGAGTTGCTCTTTTTGCTACCGGGAATGCCACTGGTTTCTTCAGCCTAGCTAATCCTTTTTCTCTATTTTGGGTTTCACGTTTAGAGACTACCTCCTGTGGGGAACCCCACCTGAACCCCCATCCTGAGCGACCATCCTAAGTCTTCCCATAGCAGGTGTTTATTTCTCCTGTCAGAAAGTGAGTGAGGGTGCCTGGGTGGCTCAGTGAGTTAAGTCTCTGCCTTTGGCTTCAGTCCTGGTCTCAGGGTCCTGGGATCGAGCCCCACATCAGGCTCTCTGCTCAGCAGGGAGCCTGCTTCCTCCTCTCTCTCGGCCTGCCTCTCTGCCTACTTGTGATCTCTCTCTGTCAAATAAATACATAGAATCTTTTTTTTTTTTTTAAAAAAGAAAGTTATTGAGCTGTCTGATTAGATTCAAAATTCCATGAGGGCAGAAATGGTGGATGTTTTGAGCATTGCTGTTGTCATTAGAGCTTTATATAATTCCTGGTTCATAGTGAGTATTCAGTTTTTCAATGTTGCCTGCTTAATTATTTGTATAATGAAGAAATGAATTATATATAATATTTGGTTTCTTAACATTCTGGAAAAATAGAATATGACTTTACTCACATCATCTTTTTAAATTGGAAGGGTTTGCTTTCTTATAGCAACATGATGCTACTCATTCATATTAAAATCAAGTTGGATTTCTTCCTGAAAACAATTTCTGAGTGTCCATTTAAGGTAAACCTCTTTAAGGTAACCAAAAAAAGTCAATCCAACTCTTGAACCAGCAACTAACAAAAAGTGCTCACTGAAAGTCAACTCTACATCAATTGTATTATGTTAAGTATTGCGGAAGAATACCAGAAACACACTTTTTTGTCTGTAGGAAAATCATCTCACAACACCTGGCACCTAATATGTTCTCATGAAAGCTACGAAGACTGATCAGAATGAGTAAACTCTGACCTTGACACAAATCAATTTTCACGCACAAGTTTTGAATGTAAGCACTTCAAGAACTGGTTCCTATGTGAATTCTTTCAGAGTTAACTGTTAAATATTTTGAATATGAAGAGAAACATGCTAACAGCAGCATTTTTTGTCTTAAGTCACTTAGGAGATACTGAAATCCAGTGAAATCCAGGGGTGGTACAGAGCCAGATTTTAATTGAGACAGTTAATTCTGAAACTTCAGACTTACATAGTAGTATTTAAGTTGTTGGAGTATAGACTATATATTTCCCCCTCTAAACTTATCTAGTTACAGAGCATACATTTTAATGTGTTATAAAGTATGTTGATACCCATATAATTACATGACTAAGATCATGAAGTAAATTTTCTATTAGCTGTTGACATGCAAAAGTTTGTGTCTATATTTTTCCCTATTTCTGTTTTTCTAGAAGTGATTAATTAGCACTCCAACTATAAAGCTTCTATTTTCCTTGTCAATGACAATTTCAAGGCCTCTGAGCTGCCTCTAGCTTGACCTTGGTTTAAAAGCACAAAGAATAGCAACCTTGAAACTGGCATCAAAAAGATTCATTCTACAGAAACCAGATGCAGCACAATAGGGAAAAAAAACCCACGTTTGATTTTAAGTTTTTACAGAAATTGCTCACGATATTTCTTCTTAAAGACTTTTAAGGGCCATCGTCCTTCATCTCACAAAGGGAAACACTGCCACTCTGACACTTAGTGCTGGCCAAAACAGTCATTTGGAGACCCCTCTGCATTGTTCCCTTTGATGGACACGTGGCAACGTGGTCCACACAGCCCTAAGAGGGTAATAGCAGGATGGGACCTGGGAGCGGGGAAGATTTCCAGCAGCGGATGCTGCCGATGAAAGCCTGCTGAAAAGCATTTCACAAACATTTGAACAAGAAGGTTATAAAGCTATACTAGCATCATGCAGTTCAAACGGAGATGCATGTATTATTTCATACTTAAGGGGAGTGGTTTTCCATCATCTTATAGCAGTATGCATTGACTGTGCAGCACCATGGCTGTCCTTTGCCCATGGAATGAAATTGCTCATTGTCTCTCCCTTCCGAAGCGAGAATACCTATATTCATGACGGAAGATGTCTCCTGGCATGGGGCAGAAGGGCAGAGAGTGAAGACAGGAGCTAGGAATTGGCTCTTAGTTGTTAATCTGGGTTTTCTGCGTCAGTATTACCTAGGTATCTCCTAGAGACGAAATCACGCTGATTAAATTGTCATTCGGCTGTCATCTTAAGTTATGCTAGAAGGATCTTAAAAATTAACCTGAAAGCTCTTCTTGCCAAATTATGAATATATAAATGCTCCTCTCCTTCCATCCGTCCCTATTGCTTCCTTACAGGCAAATAAAATTATTCATATCCAAGGAGCCACATCAGAAAGAGTTCTATTGAAAATGTGGAGAACATCCATGTAACAGGGTTTCAACAGCTGAAGATTCATTTCAAAAAATGAAAGATGTGTACTGAGACTTTCTTTTTCCTTAGTGCCATGGCAGGCTAGTAAACATTTCACAACTGGCTCCCCTAAAAGATAAGAGTCCAGATTCTTAGCATTTGCAGAATCTGTGGTGTAAATATTCCCACCATGGTCCATTCCAAGCTCCTGCTGAGATGTCACCCAAGGCGAGGCTCTGGAGCAGCTGGGAAGCCATGTGCGCCTTGGGCTTGCCTGAGCAAGCGCTAGCAGCCCGAGCACTCCTCAGCTTTAATGTCTGCCATCTGTCCCTGCCCTTCCACTTTGACGCCCCATTCAAACCTTCATTACTGCTAGCCTAAAACATCACAATATTAGAACATCATGATCGCACTGCTCCCCCCCATTTCTCGGCAGTCCCTTGCTGTTTTTATCAGTTACTACTGATCTCAGCGGCTCTCAATGAGCAATGACCTGTGACAAGCACGGCGGATTCCTAGAAACAGAATCCATTGTCACGGCCCCCACATGGCTTATGAGCTAGCCAGAGAGACAAATACACATTTTGAAAATTCACAATTGCATGAGACAAACATCTAAGGACTAGCTCCAAAACAAATTGTACTAGGATCTCAGAGGAAGAGGATGTGAAATTAGTATGTTATTTATTTATTTTTTTTTCTTAAAGACGGAGGGCAGTTTTTAAGGGTAGAGGTCAGTGGATATGTGTTTTGATCCGCTTGCTGTTTTGGAGACTTTTCTGCCTTACATATGGGAAGTGGGGCCTACCTCCCAGGGCAAACGCTAAATGTGGTAAGTATCTAATTTCCCCTCAGGCCCCACAACAGGGTTACGGAACTTCAGCTCAGGCAATGAGGGGCATCTACCCCAAAGTTTAACTCTGGAAGCGGTGCCCAGTGGCAAGTACTACTTGGACTGTATTTCGCACGTGTGCTGGAGCAGAAGCAGTAGCGGTGGGGCCAGCCCTGTTGAGGGGCCATAGAGATAGTGATGCCCATGGTAAGTAAGGGCTAGGAGCCTAGGTCTGGCTGTGTTCCAGTGGTGACAGCATGAACTCTGAATCCAGTTTTTAGTAGCGCATGTGCTATTCTCGCGAGACTTACGAGATGTGATGTGGCCACACATGGCTCTCATGGAGCCTCCATGTTCCTGTCCTGGTCTGCTTAACATTCCTTATTATTCTATTTTGCTAAACCAGCCTGAGCTGGGCCCTGACTGATATTTGGGAGCAAGGAGACTCCAAAAAGGCAAAATGAGTCAAGAGGTACTGTCAAGAGTCACAACCTAATTGCTCCAAATAGTTCAAGAGCAAAACAAGTGGCCAGGGAGGAATTCCACCTTCTGTAGCCCACTCTTCTGGTCCCCTTTTAATGGTGCTGAGCACCTCTTCAACACACTGAACCGTGCTATGGAAGCAGCTCATTCAGTTCCGCCACCCCAGAAACTTGCCATTTTCCCACTTAGTCTGATGCAAGCTTAACTATTTTTAAAGGCCTAGCGGAAATGTCGTTTCATTTGTCAAATCCTCCTGGTCTGCGCTGAGCCATTAAAATCTTTCTCTTCCCTGTACCTTCAGAGCACTCAGTGGAATTACCAAGCCTTGAGAATGAATATTCTGATACGCTGTATGATAATCTGATTTGTCATTCAGCAAATATTCATTCCCTAACTCCCCCTGTGTGGTTAAAGACTTTAGAGACTACCTCCTCCTCCCCGGATGCTGTTCTTTGCCACATGACTTGCACTCGCCAATGGAATGTGAGTAGAAGCTTAAGCAGGTGTTGGTGGTTCATTTCCCTCTTGTGCTCTAGGGATGCTCCATGAGAAAACCATGTCCTAGCTCAGGTGCTGGGAGGTAAGAATGGAATCTAGTCTGGAGTGAATCCTGAATCTGACCAGCACGGCAGTGTACCTCAGAGGGACAATAATGCTGTTTTGTATCATTGAAAATTTTTTAAAAAGATTTATTTATTTTACAGAGAGATCAAGCACACGCACGAGTGGTAGGGGCAGTGGGAGAGGGAGAAAGTATCTCCAGGAGACTCCACGCTGAGCTCCTAGCCCACAGGGCTTGATCACATGACCCTGAGATCAGGACCTGAGCCAAAATCAAGAGTCCAACGCTTAGCCAACTGAGCCACCCAGGCACCACTATATCACTGAGATTTCTGAGGTTGCTTATCATGTAGACATAATGTAGCAACTGCTGACACACTATCTTTCACTTCTACATTTTTATCTGTCTCTGCCTTCCCATTCTGATTAGGATGATCATGCATTCTCCTTCTTGGATATGCACAGAACCAGAATGATAAAGGAATGATATATTCAGTAGATACGCATTCATTCATTCGTTCACAAATGACTACTGACCTACTGAAAGAATGGATAGGCTGCTGATGAAAGGAGACAAGAAACTGGTGTCAAGATAGGAAATAAAGGGCACCTGGGTGGCTCAATCAGTTGAGCATCTGATTCCTGATTTTATCTCAAGTCATGATATCAGAGTCTAGGGATGGAATCCCACATAGGGCACCATACTCAGTGGGTAGTCTGCCTGACATTCTCTCCCTCTCCTTATGCCCCTCCTTCCCACTCATATCCTCACCCCAAATAAATAAATCTTTTTAAAAAAATAGGAAATAAACGAAGTGACAGAAGAGTACATAGAAAACAAGGAAGGGCACTTAACTCGGCTCACTTAACTCGGTTCTAAGTTTTCCAGGAGAAATGGTGGGTGACAGCATGTTAGCAAAGGCTTCTCACAGGAGGCAGCATTTAACCTATGTCTTAAAGGATAAATAGGAGTTATCCAGATGAAAAAGGATGAGGGACATAGCAGACAGAGGGCCAGCACACATAGAGCCACAGAGGAGTGAGAGAACCTGCTGTGTTTGGGAAACTGCCTTTAAGTAGACATCTAATTTGTGTGGGGAAATAATCCAGCTTTCAGAGGGCTCTGTGGGCACTTTTTGCCTAAGGGGGCTCATAAATTATATCAGAATTCAGGAACTGTGAGGCTTCCTCCTTTGTTCTTGTTCAGAGTTGCCTTGGCTATTTGGGTTCTTCTGGAATTCCATTTACATTTCAGGACTGCTTCTTCTACTTCTCTAAAAAAATGTCATTGGAACCTTGGTAGGGATGGTCTTGAATCCACAGATATCTTTGGGTAGTATGGACATTGTGACAATATTCATTCTTCCAATCCATAAATGCAGGATACTTTCCATTTATTTGGATCTTATTCAATTTCTTTCATTCATGTCTTACTGTTTTCAGTGTACAGATTTTCACTTCATTGGTTTAATTCATTCCTAAGTATTTTATTGTCTTTGATGCTACAGGAAATGGGATCCTTTGATTTCTTTTTCAGATAAAATAATGTCTCCTGGTGATCGGGGTAAGATTCAAATCATCAAGCTCACAAATCTCACACCACGATGCACAGGAAGATTTTCAGAGCCACTGACACTGTATGGAGTAAGAAAGATTCAAAGAGAGAGTACAGCAGTTTTGACTAGACCCACGGGAGAAGTGTATCACTGAATGACAATAATTGTTAATATTCTTGGGCTCTTTCTACGTGCTTGGCACTGTTCTCAGTGCCATAACTGTGTTAACTCATTTAATAATTACAGTAGTCCCATAAGATAGGTACTAGTCTTCCCATTTAACAGGTGAAGAAACTAAGGTTAAGAAAGATTAAGGAGGGGCACCTGGGTGGCTCAGTGGGTTAAAGCCTCTGCCTTCGGCTCGGGTCATGGTCTCAGGGTCCTAGGATCGAGCCCCACATCGGGCTCTCTGCTCGGCAGGGAGCCTGCTTCCCCCTCTCTCTCTACCTGCCTCTCTGCCTGCCTCTCTGCCTACTTGTGGATCTCTGTCTGTCAAATAAATAAATAAAATCTTTAAAAAAAAAGAAAAAAAGAAAGATTAAGGAACTTGCCCAAGAGTACATGGCTCACAGTAGTTAAGCCCAATTCAAACCCAAATGGTCTGAAACCATCCCCTGTGTGCTTAACCTCTGTGCCCTACTGCCTCCAGGATGAGGGTAACGTGAGCATTCAAAGAACTGTTTAACACAATGAAGGGCTGTACTCAGATACGGATAATACATCCATAATATTTAAATTGTCGAACATCCTTTTGAAAGGGGAAACAAATGAGAGCTGGCTTACTCTGCTGCCTCTCAGAAACCGGAAGGATTGCAAGGTAAACCTAAAAATGTCTGACTGAATTTTCTACCACCTTCTAATGACTGCATGACCTGTTCTATTATTGAAAGAGGTAACACTTAGGGTGGTAGCCGAGAGGACAGGAATGCTTACACATCACAGTGAAAAATGGCTCTGAAGTATGCAGAAAGAATCAATTCCCGTGTTACTTTAGTTAAGAGACTAAATTAAGATTAATTTGATGCCACGTATTTTGACAGAATCTCAAATGATCTCATTCCCAAGACCCAAAATATTGTTACGGAAGATAAACAGAGCTTGTGCTCTTGGGTTTAAAGTATGATCGTTACCTTTGACTTGATTTGATTAGAGTGTATCGAAGACATGCTTTTCATGTTGCTATGGAGCTGCAGTAGAAAGCTTAAAGATGTGCTTCCAGATTTTCCAGCCCAGTGGTTCTCAATGTTTAATTTCTGTCTCAACAATGATCTCATGAGTAAACATTCTTTGATGTGACTTCCTGGCCCATTAACTAGAACATCACACTATTCTTCACCCACTCAGGAAAGTATGGTATGCCACCCACTCAGGAAAGTATGGTATGCCAATGCAGGAGAGCAGTGCTATAATAGGAATAAGTTTGCACCCGTTCCTTCTGTTAATAAGAAAAGCTATCACTCCTGGGCAATACTTTCTGTTAGTGTATACACTGTATGTGCCCTTCTAAGCTCTCTCCTATATCCCAAGGGTGGAAACTTGGAAACTCTATTTCCCACATTCTCTTGTGAACAGGGTTTCGATTTGATTTCCCCCATGAGAAGCACCTGCATGATACTTTGAAGCTGGGAGAGAAGAGGAAGCAGTCCATTGGCATCCTGCTGTCCTGAAGCATCATAACAGAAGACAAGAAGGCGGAGGGTCCCAATGCAACTTTTCATCATCTCAGCCCATTAATCATCACTTTTGTTCACAGTCTATTGCCCAGATCTAGTCAGTTAGGTGAAAACTTGAATATTTGGTAAGAACTACAGGTCTGTATTACAGGGCTTTATATATTTGATCTATTTATATTTGTGTCATTTGGATCATTGTTAGATCAAAAGGAAGTAGAAAGGTCTGGGCTGGAATGCACATCGAGCCAGTCAGGTAACTATGAAAGGCATTAAGACTTGCTAGGTAAGAAACAACACGAAGTGGGAGACAGTAGGGGAAGGGAGAGTATGAGCCAGGATGGTGTCACAGTGCTCTGGGCTGAAGAGGGGAGGTCGAAGGAGCCAATGATAGTTGACTGGGAAGAAGCCAAAATGGGTGGAATCAATGGGTGTTAATAAATCTTAGCTGATGATCTGGACCGAGGAGAATATCTGTCAGTGTTCCTGATTTATGTATGGTTGTAAAACAAGATATGTTTTTAAATGGCCATGACAAATTGGAACAATGATCCTTAAAGAATAATTTTTTAAAAAGATTATTTATTTATTTGAGAGAGAGAGCAGAGTGAGCAAGAGAGAACACAAGTTGGAGGAAGGGGCAGAGGGAGAGGGAGAAGCAGGCTCCCCACTGAGCAAGGAGCCACACTCTTGGGGTTTGATCCCAGGGCCCTGGGATTATGACCTGAGCCAAAGGTAGACACCTCACCGACTGAACCACCCAGGTGGCCCAAGAATATTTTTTTTAACAATATGGAACTCATGCGATCTTTTGATTAAATATTCAAGCAATATGTAAGCATATGAAGTAGGAAGTGCCAATCTCCCACATAATCCTAATCCCAAATAGAGCATCCATTGATTATGTATATTATCTATTATACATGTAAGTAAATAAATGGATGCATAGACATTTATCTAAATGTAGACCACACAGGCTGTTCTATAATCTACCTAAAAATATTCTATCATTCTGTCTTTCCTTGCCATCATATATGGCTTTACCTTATACGTTTCAGAGATAACAGGATATCACACTCTAAAGTTACCATAATCGATTCAGCCAATGAGAATGGACATGTATCTTGTTTCATTCTCTTGATATCATAGAAATGCTGGAAAACATATTTTTGACCATACATTTTTGTGCATATATGAAAGGATATCTGTAAGATACAGTTCTAGAACTAGAATTTTTGGGTCAAAGAATATGTGTGTTGAAATTCTATATACATCGACTATTGCTCTTTGGAAATATTGTATCGATTTATATTTCCACCGTCAGTATATAAACGTGAATTGCATATTTTAGGAATGTAGTATACAAGTTTTTCACACAAGGATCCATGCAATCAACAAAATCAGCCCTTGGGGAAGTTTTCAGCACTTAATGGAAAGTTGAAGTGGCAGCATTCCTGATGCCATCACAGTGACATTTTCCACAGCTCACCTCAGCTGTGTATAGGTGGGCTATGAGTGGATTAGAAAACTGCAAGAGCCTGTGGGATTGGTAAGGGTAGTTTTCAATGTGTGCTTTGCTATAGTTCTTTCTTTCTTCCTGAAGGGATGGAAGGTACTACCTGTAGAATTTCCATTTAAGTTGATGGAGGTAAGGACTGAGGGATCTGAGTTATCAGAGCACATAACTGGGTTTTATTTGTTAAATTTGTATGATATTGGTAATACCCCTACTTTCTATGGACAACGGTTGCTGTGTCTAGAAGGTAAAGGACAACCTTTCAGAGTATTAGGACTATTTTAGACACAACACAATTTATATGTAGGCAGATCAAGTTCTTTACATGATTTTTAAAGTTGGTAATGTTAGGAAAAAATATCCAACTTAAAGACTTCTGGGGTTAATCCCATGCTTTTTCTGGGCTGAGACCAGATTCTGAATTTATTCAAAATTTTGTTTAGATCCCAAGTATACTCTATTGAGATAATTTTTCTCAAGCACGAAATCCATGTATTTATTGAATAATCTGGATTCTAAAAATTATCTTTTATCCAAATGTTACATAACGTTGAAAAGTTACTCAGACTTCTGTACTTTTCAGAGAGACCTCAACAGGCTTTTTTTCCTCTAAAAACTGGAACTTGGAAACTAGACGTATAAACAATTTCTAAGATTAAATCAAAATTTCCACACTTATGCTACTCAGATGAGTTCTAGACTCAGTACCTATAACCTTCCTGTACTCTCTCTTTAACTTCTATCATCATATGAGTATTTTTCTCTTTTTCACTTCTCTCACATTTATCTGGTGACAGAGGTCATTAATAGTATCTCCCGACATTTTAAAATCTTTTTCTCAAAATAACATGGACTTTCTCTTCTATATCATTGTCCTTTCTTGTATTTTTTTGTTTATTTGTTTCACAGTTTTCCCACGCTCTATTAAATTTCCTTAAGAAATGACCCTGGCTGGCACCTGGGTGGCTCAGTGGGTTGAACCTCTGCCTTCGGCTCAGGTCATGGTCTCAGGGTCCTGGGATCGAGCCCCGCATCGGGCTCTCTGCTCAATGGGGAACCTGCTTCCTCCTCTGTCTCCCTGTCTCTGCCTAGTTGTGATCTCTGTCTGTCAAATAAATAAATAAAAATCTTAAAAAAAAATGACCCTGGCATTAGGATTTGGTTTCTTTATGTAATATCACTGATCCACTTTAAATCATTAGTAACTTCATAAAATCAATGTTTACTCTACCTACAGAAAGTATCATAGGTTGGAAAGTATCTGGGTGGGGTCACATGGAGTATAGACTGGCTAGTATTTCTCATTTGGGAAACCACAAAGGCCCTTTAGAGAAAGAACCCTGTGCTGGGCTGCAGGCAACTTAAAGTAACAGACTGCATTTTAGTCATCATTGAATCCTCAGTCTAAAACCATAAAAGCCATTTAATGGGATGTCTATACATATTTATTGAATAAATGTAGTTACCTGGCAAATGGCTGAGCCAGCATGGCCAGGACTGCTGCAATTTCTCCAAGGCCGTGTAGACACCTGATTACACATGCCTAGAGACATATATGTATATGTACATATCCTAACTCTGCCTGTTGGGATCTGAGTCATTATTTTATAACACTTTCACTGTCCTTACTGAGATCTTTCATGTTTTCCTCTTTGTTCTATTAACATAGAATTTCCATTCTTGGGCATTATTGAACAGAAATATGTAGATACAGATACCAAGAGACATATATGAGAATGCTCATAATGTTATTCTTATTAATCTCCAACTGTAAACTACCAAAATATCAATATGTTAGATTATAATAGAATACTGCACAGTAATACAAATGAATAGCTATATACCATGGATGCTTATGAAGATTGAGAAAGAAGTCAACACTTAAGCACTTAAAAATGTAAAAAGATTAAGCACTTAAAAATGTAAAAAAAAAAGATTAAGTACTATAACTGCATATATATTAAGTTTACAAAAAGGTAAAACCACTCTATAGTTTTAGAAAACAGGATACTAGGGTGCCTGGGTGGCTCAGTGGGTTAAAGCCTCTGCCTTCGGCTCGGGTCATGATCCCAGAGTCCTGGGATCAAGCACCACATGGGGCTCTCTGCTCAGCAGGGAGCCTGCTTCCTCCTCTCTCTCTCCCTGCCTGCCTCTCTGCCTACTTGTGATCTCTATTTGTCAAATAAATAAATAATCTTTAAAAAAGTTATTAGAAAACAGGATACTGGTTACTTTTAGGAAAAACAGCTTAGGTTAAAACTGGGAAGAAGTATGGAAGGGGTTTCTGATGTGCTGCTAATGGTCTTTTTCTTGTTTTGGGAGATGGTCACATGGGTGTGTTTTGTGACAATTCATAGACTTGCATAATCATGATTTATGTATTCTTTTCTGTATATGTCATCACTCCATAAAAACTTGCTTAAAAATTAAGTACACTTCTATACAAGTACAAATTCATAGCTAGTATCTAGAAGGATAGACAACTTGGGAGCTTTTAGGCTGCAGTATAGAGGAGGAAATCAAAGTGCCATTTACAAGTGATATCATTATGTATATACATGGAAAATCCAAAATAATCAATGGACAAATTAGTAGAATTTAACAAGACTGTTGGATATGAAATCAACATTAAATATCAATTATAGGGGCACCTGGGCTGCTCAGTCAGTTAGGCACTTTTGGCTCAGGTCATGATTTCAGGGACATGGGACTGAGCCTCACAGTGGGTTCCCTGGTCAGTATGGAGTCAGCTTGAGATTCATTTTCTCTCTCTCTCTCTCTCCCTCTGTCACTCCTCTTGCACACACTCTCTCTAAACTAATAAATATTTTTAAAAGATCATTTCACTGATACAGTGAGGCAACACCTACATCTACTTTAAGCCCCTCTAAAAACAATCTAAAGACTAACAGAACAGATCTTCCACAGCTAGTCATAGAAAGAAGGCTACATTGGAGGGAAAAGAGGGGGCAGAAACACAGTTGGGAACCAAACCCCCAGTGTTACTAACCACAAATGGGAGGGACATCATGAGCATGGAGGACTGAGAGAATTGGACCACATACCAGACACCCTTAGCTCTGATGACCCACACCGAGAAGGTAAGTCCCCATAAAATCTGGCTTTCAAACTCAGCAGGACTTGGGGAGGTTTGATGGTTCAGTCATTTAAGCATCTGACTCTGATTTTGGCTCAGGTCATGACCTCAGGGTTATGAAATCAAGCCCCACATTGGGCTCCATGCTGGTTGTGCAGCCTGCTTAAGATACTCTCTCTTTCTCTCCCTCTGCACCCCCCAACTTGTGGTCATTTTCTCTCTCTCTCGCTCTCTCTCTCTATCGTAAAAAAAAAAAAAAAAAAGAAAGAAAAGAAAAAAAAAAAAGAAAATCAGTAAGACTCAACTCCAGGAGCTTTAATAAGTGGTGGGGTGGTGCTTAACTCCAGGAGATGGGGAGGGTATTAGGAAAAGAAGTCTCTGCCCTTAGAGTCAGCACACTAAATACACAGTATGAGACACAGTAGAGAAGTAGCAGTTTGGAAAGTGCCTGAAGTATATGTGAAGGAGATTTATTGGTTAATCTTAGTTCATGGTCAGAGGGGCAGGGGATATTCAGGAGGTTTCTACAGGAACAACAGTGCTTGTGGACACTCTTGACAAAATGGGTTTAGAGGGAACATACTTCAACATAATAAAACAATATATGAGAAGCTCACAGCTAACATCATATTCAGTGGTGAAAAACTGAAAGCTTTTCCTCTAAGATCGGGAATTAGACAAGAATGTTCACTCTTAGCAGTTTTAATCAACACAGACTGGAAGTCCTAGCCATAGCAATCCAGACAATAAAAAAAATAGAAGGCATCAAAATTGGTAAGGAAAAATAAAGCTGTCATTATTTGCAGAGGACATGATACTATATTTTAAAAAGTCCTAAAGACTCCACCAAAAAAACGATTTGAACAAATGAATTCAGTAAAATTGCAGGATACAAAATCAACACACAGAAATCTGTTGCATTTCTGTACACTAATAACAAAGTAGGAGAGAGATAAATTAAGAAAACAATCCCATTTACAATTGCATTAAAAGGAATAAAATACCTAGGAATAAATTTAACCAAGGAGGTAGAAGACTTATACTCTGAAAACTACAAGACAATGGTGAAAGAAACTGAAGATGCCACAAACAATGGAGAAATAAACCATGCTCATGGATTGGATTGGAAAAATTAATATTGTTAATACTACTAAAGCAATCTACAGATGCAATGCAATCCCTATCAAAATACTAATGGTATTTTTCACAGACCTAGAAGAAATACTACTAAAATTTGTGTGGAACCATAAAAGACCCTGAAGAGCCAAAGCAATCTTGTGAAAGGACAAAGCCAGAGGTATCACAAACCCACATTTCAAACTAGACTACAAAGCTGTAGTAATCAAAAGAGTAATGGCACAAAAACAGACACAGAGATCAACAGAACAGGATAGAGAGCCCAAAGATAAACCCACATGTATTTGGTCAATTAATCTATAACAAAGGAGGAAGAATATATAATAAGACAAAGTCAGTCTCTTCAATAAACTGTGTTGGGAAAACTGGACAGCTACATGCAAAAGAAGAAAATTGGACCACTTTCTTACACCATACACACAAATAAACTCAAAATGGATAAAAGACCTAAATATGAGACCTGAAATTGTAAGAATCTGAAATGAGAACATGGGCAGTAGCTCTTAGACATCAGCCTCAGTAATGTATTTATGGATATGTCTCCTCAGGAAAGAGAAACAAAAACAAAAATAAACTCATGGAACTATCCCAAAATTAAAAAAAACTAAAGCTTTTCAGGGAAGGAAACCATCATAAAAACCAAAAGACAAGTTAATGAATGGGAGAAGATTCTTATAAATGGCATATCTGATAAGGGGCTAATATCTAAAATATGTAAAGAACTTATATACTCAACACCCCCCAAAAAGCTACAGATAGTGTAATTAAATATGGGCAGAAGACCTGAATAGACATTTTTCCAAAGAAGACATCCAGCTGGCCAACAGACACATGAGAAGATGCTCAATATTACTCATCATCAAGGAAATGCAAATCAAAACCACAGTAAGATGTCATCACTGCACATTCATCAGAAAAACTGGTATCAAAAGTCAAGGAATAACAAGTGTTGATGAGCATGTGGAGGAAAGTGACCGCTTATGCACTGCTGGTGAGAATGTAACATGGTGCAGCTAGTGTGGAAAGTCACAGGGATGAAAAGTACAGCATAGGGAATATAGTTGATTATATTGCAATAACCTTAAATGCAAAATGACAGTGACTACACTGATTGTGGTTGACACTGAGCAATGCATAGAGTTTATGAATCACTATGATGTACAACTGAAACTAAGATAACATTTTATGTCAATTACACTTCAGTAAAAAACCCTTCACATTACTTATCTTATGCAATTAACTCAACACCTACATTAAGGTTATCCAGAGAAACAAAAGGAATGGATTCACTCTCTCTCAAGAGATTTATTAGAAGGAATTGGCCAGGTAATTATCGAGGCTGAGCAGTCAAGAAGCAGGAGAGCCCATGATAGAATTCTAGTCCAAGTTCAACAACATGAAAAAGTAGGAGAGCTGATGATGTAAGTGTCAGTCCAGGTCCGAGTACAAAGGCGGGAGTAGAGTGATGTCCCAATGAGAAGACAATCAGGCAGAGAGAGTATTTCCCCTTTACTCAGCTTTTTTTCCCACTCAGTCCATCAATGGATTGGATGAATCCACATAAATCGGGGAAAACAATTTTCCTTACTCAGTTTACTGATTCAGTTGTTGATTTCATCCAGAAATCCTCTCTCAGACAAACTCAGGATAATGTTTAACCAGATATCTGGGAACCCCATAGCTCTGTCAAGTTGATACAAAATTAGCCATCACAACACCACTGTGGTGTAACTATTGAAATAGAGAGGTTAACAAATGTGTGCTGAAGCCACACAGTTTTAACTACAAAACACACATTCCTTTTTTTTAGAGAGGAAAGAGAGAGGAATGGGGTGAGGGGCAGAGAGAGAATCTTAAAGCTCCTCACTTGGTATGGAGCCTGACATGGGGCTTGGTCTCACAACTCTGAGACCATGACCTAAGCTGAAATCAAAAGTAGTACACTCAACTGAATAAGCCACATAGGTGCCCCAGAGCACACATTCTTTTTAAAAATGTTATTTGTTTATTTGAGGGAAAGAGAGAGAGAGAGCACGAGCACATGAGTAGGGGGAGGGACAGAGGGAGAGGAAGAAACAGACTCCTTGCTGAGCAGTGAGCCTGACCCAGGGTTCAATTCCAGGACCCTGACATCATGACCTAAGCTGAAACAAAGTCTAACTGACTGAGCCATCCACGTGCCCCTATAATTTATTTTTAATGTTGATTTCATATCCAACAATCTTATTAAATTCTACTAATTTGTGTATTGATTATGTTGCATTTACCATGTACATACATAATGATATCATTTATAAATGGCAGATGCTTAACCAACTGAGCCACCCAGGTGCCCCTCATGACATACATTTTATTTTTTGTTTATTTAAATTTTTCAGTGTTCCAAGATTTATTATTTATGCACCACACCCAGTGCTCCATACAATAAATGCCCTCCTTAATACCCACCACCAAGCTCACCCAACCCCTCACCCCCTCCCTTCCAAAACTTTCAGTTTGTTTCTGAGTCCACAGTCTCTCATGGTTTGTCTCCCCCTTCGATTTCCCCCAATTCACTTTTCCTTTCCTTCTCCTAAAGTCCTCCATGTTATTCCTTTTGTTCCACAAGTAAATGAAATTGTATGATAATTTACTTTCTTTGCTTGACTTATTTCACTAGCATAATCTCCTCCAGACCAGTCCGTGTTGATATACTAAAGTTGGGTATCCATCCTCTTTGATGGAGGTATAATATTCCATTGTATATATGAACCATATCTTTTTTTTTTTAACCATATCTTCTTTATACATTCATCTATTGAAGGGCATCTTGGTTCTTTCCACAGTTTGGTGATTGTGACCGTTGCTGCTATGAACACTGGGATACAAATGGCCCTTCTTTTCAGTGCATCTGTATCTTCAGGGTAAATACCCAGTAGTAAAATTGCAAGGACATAGGGTAGCTCTATTTTTAATTTCTTAAGGAATCTCCACAATGTTTTCCAAAGTGGCTGCACCAACTTGCATTCCAACTTGCATTCCCACCAACAGTGTAAGAGGGTTCCCCTTTCTCCACATCCTCTCCAACACACGCTGTTTCTTATTTTGTTAATTTTGGCGATTCTAACTGGTGTACGGTGGTATCCCAGTGTGGTTTTGATTTGAACTCCCTGATGGCTAATGATGATGAGCATTTTTTCATGTGTCTGTTAGCCATTTGTATGTCTTCTTTGGAGAGGTGTCTGTTCATGTCTTCTGCCCATTTTTTGATGTGATTATCTGTTTTCTGGGTGTTGAATTTGAGGAGTTCTTTAGAGATCTTGGATATCAGTCTTTTGTCTGTAATTTCATTTGCAAATCTCCCATTCCGTGGGTTGCCTCTGTGTTTTGTTGACTGTTTCCTTTGCTGTGCAGAAGCTTTTGATCTTGATGAAGTCCCAAAAGTTCATTTTCACTTTGTTTCCTTTGCCTTTGGAGACAAGTCTTGAAGGAAGTTGCTGTGGCTGATGTTGAAGAGGTTACTGCCTATGTTCTCCTCTATGATTCTGATGGATTCCTGCCTCACGTTGAGGTCTTTTATCCATTTTGAGTTTATCTTTGACAACACACATTCTTAATTATACTTTGTATTACTGTTCATCTAGTTTTATATGAGCCTGACTTATCTTTGTGTCCCTCATAATATCTCACAGTATTTTGTCCAAAGGTCTTGGTTTATATATCATTATATTCCTTAAAACATTGACTCATCTGAGTCAGACTAAATAAATAAAGCATTCAGAGGCTTTTGCCATTCATTTAAGATGAGTCCTGAATAAATTTTCAAATCTTTTGCTTTAGCAAAGTGAATTCTCAGTACAGGATGAGATCATTTGTTTTTGGAAACCATGAAAAATATATCTTGACAATAGGTTTTTGTATTTCACTGGTTTTTCTTCACAAAGAAAACAAGCAAACACACAATGAAGTTTATACACAAATCACTGCAAAGGGAAATATCAGGAAATCAGTAATTCCCCCAAATGGAGTATTTTCTAAAGGTCTTTTTCTTTCCTCGGTGAATGAAAATTTACTAGCAAAGACCAAAAGTGCATTGCCCCTGGTATTCACACTGTTCACTCTTATGTAATCTCCTCCCACTGAGTGCAGAGTGGACCTAGTGACATGATTCTAAGTAGAATATGGCAAAAGTGTTAGAATATCATTTCTGCAATTAGGTTATAAGACTGACTTGCCATCTAGCCCTCCTCCTGGCACTCTCTCCTGCCCTTTCACTTGTTCACTGTGATGAAACCAGCTGCCATACTGGAAAATGTTCTACAGAGAGGTCCATGTGTCAAGGAAGTAAGGAAGGCCAACAGCTTATGAGGAACTGAGGTCTCAGTCAAGAGAATATGAGGAACTGAATCCTGTCACAACCATGTGAGCAAGATAGGAAGCAGATCTTTCCCAGTCAGGACTTCGAGATGACTTTAACCTGTGGGAGATCCAGAGGACCAGCTAAACCGTGCCTGGATTCCCAGGCCATTAAAAACTGTGAGGTTAAAAATGTTATTTTGAAGCCACTAATTCTGGGGATAATGTGTTATGCAGTAATAGATAATACAGGGCTGCAGTTCTAGCTCCACATTGTATGCCCATGTGGCAGTTCCCTATAGGTTTAGCATTCTTGTGTATGTTGTGGAGATGGGAGAGGGTTTTAAAGGTCTGTTAGTTATTTGTTCTTTGGCATTCAAGCTGATTCAGTTTTCCCAAAAGTGAGAAATAATGATAATTGGTTTGTCCTCTGTTCCCACCCACCAACACACATTCCTATTCAATCATTTCATGCCTCATGCCTTGGGCCACACAAATTGAAAGGGTGAGTTTACGAACACCCCCCAAATCTATGTTTATTTATTATGCATTGCATCCATATATAGATATACTAATATGTTATATATAACACAGTCCCAAATTTAGGTATTACAAAAATATGAGGCAGAAAATAAATAATAGCTCTGAAGAATACTGGCTTGGCTGACACTTACTCAGTCTCTCAGTTCTCATCTCAAGAGCCACTTATCTGGAAGTCTTCCTTCTCCCAACCAGGTCAGATCCTCTTTCATAAACCTGTGTGAATCTTCTTTCCCCTGAGCACTGATCTCAACTCATGATTCCAATTATACATTAATTGCCAGAGTTAACTTATTAATCTCTGTCTCCCACACAAGACTAAAAGACCCATGGTTACAGGGACCACCTGTGCTTTTTCTCTCACGTGCAGTCCCAGAGAAGGACCCTGTGCTTGGCAGAGAATGAAAATTTAGGTTGTAGAACAAATGGAGAAATGATTCCTATGACCCCGTTCTTTTCACTTCCCAGATCTGAGTCTCCTGTTGTCAAGCTGGAGAGCCAGATCTTCCCATGGGGATTCTGGTGATCTGTTCGGCATATTGGTGCTCTCCTCCTATCTCCTCTGTCACTTCCTGTGGACTGCGTAGACTGTGAGCTTCCTTACGTTACCTCCACTGGAACCCTTAAGCAGTGTTGCTTGGCCAGGGTTGGACGTGAACCCCAATGTGAATAGATCAGAGTGAGGGTCATTCTCACTGCCAAAGTCACCTTCTCTTACCCCAATCTTCTGAGATCTATGAACCCTGGCTCCACTAACTTTTGGGCACATTACTTGGAAAGTCAGAGGGTTATCATACTATTTCATAGGGTTCCCATGAAAATCAAACGATAAAAGGCACATGAAAACAACTCTGGAATTGTAAAACATTACTCAAACAAATATTTGTTGTTTTCCTTATTGTATGACTCTTCCTTGAGAAACAAATATGAAAAATGATGGGAAATACCCTGTTTGAAGATTTTGTAATTCATTCTGGGGTGGGGGGAAGGGGATAAAGCACACAGACAGGCTCACTTGTAAAACTATCCAGTCAGGAAGTGATTTTCCTTCTGGGTCAGATCAAAGTAAACCAAGGTTTACTGATTCAGCTGTTGCTACTAGACACCACCCGTTTGGCATGGATTAAGTGTCAGCTGTTAGACCCAGCACATTTAGTTCCAAACCCTCCATGAAAGATGCTTAGGTGAAGCCCAGATCTTCTGTCTAAAAAAGTGATTATATATTAAGTCTAGAAACAAGCTTGAAATATAATATACTAATGTGGAGGGCCACAAGACATAGGGTCTGAGGCAGTAATTTTGAGACAGTGTGAAGATGATTCACTTGGAAATTTTGTTAACATTCAGATTGCTGGACCCCACAGCCAGATATTCTGACATGCTGGCCCTTGGATGGGGCCTATGAATCTGCATTTATAACAAGCTGTCATGTGATGCCAGCGCCACTTGTCTGTGATCCCACACACTAAGTAGCATGGACCTAAGAACAACTGTTTTTCTGCCTGGTGTGACATATTCAAACTGGGCAGGCTTATAAGCCAGTTTCAGTTCTGTGAAGATGTTCTTTCTAACCAATAAAAGACCCATGTCTAAAAAGAGATTGGAAATACTTCTAGGTTATGGGAACTTTGTGTATGGAACTAGCAGCACATGGTCTACCTAAGGAAAAAATGAAACAAACAACAATAGGAAATCTTTGGTTTTCTATAGGAATAAGATATAATCTAGAGAGAAAAATTGTATCCTATTTCTTTACCAAACAAAATTTTGAACATGAGTACAATGGTTTGTCAGTTTACTGAATAATGTCACACTACTTACAATCCTCTGGGGGTGGAGTTTAGAGATGGGTAACATCTAATCCAATTCCCTTAATTTATATACAGTGACAGGGGTTCTGTGCCCACTGAAGATAAATGGCACAAGGTCGTACAGATAATTGAAAGCAGGGCCAAGATCATGATCCACATCTCCTGGTTGTGAGTACAGTATGCTTTCCCATCTGAGAATTTCCTTCCTTGCCAGGAAGGAGCAAGTTCTGTATACAGTTGGAAACTTCTCCTGGCCTCATCAGCAGCAAAGATTAGAGTGAAAACCTCTCAGCCACTTTAGAAAATATTTTGGCTGTTCCTTAAATGATCCAATACAGAGTTACCATGTGACCCAATAATTCCACTCCAAGGTTTATATATACCCAAGAGAAACGAAAACATTTGTCCACATAAGAACTTGAACATGAATGTTCATTGCAGCATTGTTCATAATGACCAAAAGGTGGAAACACAAATGTTTCAACAGATGAATGGATAAACAAAATGTGATCTATCCATTTAACGGGATATTATTCATCCATAAAAAGGAATGAAACACTGATACATGGTAAAGCATGGATGAACTTCGAAAACATCCTAAATGAAAGAAGTCAGTTACAAAAGACCACTATCTGATTTCTTTAAGTGAAAGACCAGAATAGGAAAATCTATAGACACAGAAAGTAGATTAGTGGTCTCTTAGGGCTGGGTTGGGGAGGCACATGGGAATAGGGAAACAATAGCTAAAAAATAAGGGATTTCATAAAAATCTGAGAAGAGATCATAGGCAGTGATTTTTCTGACATTGATCACAGCAAAATTTTTCCAGATATGTCTCCTGAGGCAAGGAAAACAAAAGGAAAAATAAACCACCACCAAAATAAAAAGCTTGTGCACAGTGAAGGAAATGATGAACAAAACTAAAAAGCAACCTACTGAATGGGAGAATACATTTGCAAATGACATATCTGATAAAGAGCTGGTATCCAAATATGTATAAAGAACAGATACAACTCAAAAATAAATAACCCAACTAAAATGAGCAAAAGACATGAACAGACATTTCTACAAAAAAGACACAGACACATGAAGAGATGCTCAACATTACTCATCATCAGGGAAATGCAAATCAAAACCACAATGAGATATAACCTCATACCTGTCAGAACAGCTAAAAATCAACAACATAAGAAACAACAAGTGTTGACGAGGATGTGGAGAGAAAGAATACTTCTTGTGCCACTGGCGGGAAGGCAAACTGGTGCAGCCATTGTAACAGCATGGAGATTCCTCAAAAAGTTAAAAAGACAACTACCCTATTATCCAGTAATCACACCACTGGGTATTAATCCAAAGAATAAAAACATTTAATTGAAAAGCTATATGCATCTCTATGTTTATTGTAACATTATTTACAATAGTCAAATCATGGAAGCAGCCAAAGTGTCCACGGATAGATGAATGGATAAGGAAGATGTGGTATGTATATACAATGGAATATTATTCAGCCATAAAAATGAAATCCTGCCATTTGCAATGACATGAATGGAACTAGAGAGTATAATGCTAAGCAAAATAAATCAGAGAAAGAGCAAGACCATATGATTTCACTCATATGTGGAAGTAAAGAAATAAAATCAATGAGCCAAGGGAAAAAAGAGAGAGAGAAACCAAGAAACAGACTCTTAACTACAGAGAACAAACTGATAGTTAGTGGGGGTGGGGGGGATGGGTGAAATAGGTGAAGGGTATTAAGAGTACACTTATCATGATGAGCACTAAGTAATGGATAGAATTGTTTAATCACTATATTGTATACCTGAAACTAATATAACACTATATGTTAACTATACAGGAATTAAAATAAAAAACTGAAAAAAAGAACAATAAATGCTAAAAAATAAGAGGTTTCTTCATATGGCATATGAATTATATATTAATGAAGATATCACAAAAGCTGACTTCAGGCAGAATTACCATTATACTACTTGTCAACAACACTACTAAGAGAGTTAAAGGGACCTATGACAAAATCACTCCAAGAACATTCTTCCTAGTTCTGGATTTAGATAGCTTGGCATTAAAGACTATGTTTCTTGGGGGTGCAGAGATGACGTAAGTGCATAAAAATGTATCTTGAATACATTAGCACATTTATTTTCCTGCCTCACGTCTAATTCACTCTTTGCATCAGAAGGACAGGGTAGTGAGTGTCTGGCTGGCTCATTTTATAGTGGTTATGTACCTAGCATATCTGACACTTAGAGAAGATCATTCTTTAACAAACTCCTTCTCTAAATGGCAGTATTATTTTCAGTAATAATCATGTAATAATCAATAGTAACCATATTTTCGTGATTCATTTTTTAGTACAGAAACATACAGCAAGGGTAAAAGCAAATTTTAAGAAGTTATTCACATACCCCTTTAAGGATACTTGATACAGAGTATACACACGGATGGGGTATGAAGTAAATTACTTATACTTTCTCAACAAAAATATGATACTTTGCAGTTCATGCTTTCACTGTTTCAAATTTTTTAAGGAGGTTTCCTATTTTTTTTATTTTTTAAAGATTTCATTTATGTATTTGTCAGAGAGAGAGAGACAGAGAGAGAAAGAAAACACAAGCAGTGGGAGTGGCGGGCAGAGGGAGAAGCAGACTCCCTGCTGAGCAAGGAGCCCAACTGGGGACTCCATCAGAGGACATAGGGATCATGATCTGAGTCAAAGGCAGACACTTAACCGACTGAGCCACCCAGGTGTGTAAGGTGATTTTCCAGGAAGATAGTGAAGGATTGTTTCAGGATGGTATTGTGCAGACCTATGGAATAATCAGTCCAAATTGGAGTAGGAAGACAGAAGATTCCAGAAGGGCTAGCTCTCCACATTCTAAAAAATGTTACTGGTAACTTGCTTGATGTATTTGGCATTAAAGACTATGTTTCTTTAAAGACACTGTTTTAAACTTTAGACACAAAACTCTAAGTGGTTATGCAAAATGTGAAAATTCTGATTCTTCTTTATAATACTTACCTTATCTACCTATGTATCTATCGATCTATGTGTCTCTTTTTCTATCTTCATATATATCTATCATCTATCTATTTATTACTATTCTTGTTTACTTTGAATCTACTGTTTGACCACAAGAATACTTAATGCCATAGGGTTGCAAACAAACACTGTGCCCAAAGCAAGCTTGAAAAATTCCAAATTGCAATGAAATTCCTCAGGAAACAAATATGTGTAGGCGAGTACCCACGTGTCAGGGATAACAGCAGCACACTGGAAAACACTGAGTTTCCCTTCCTACCTTCTTAACTTCCATGTGGAATAAAATGCATATTAAAAATATATACATGCTGTTGTAATGAGCACTGGGTGTTAATATGCAACTAATGAATCATTGAACACTACATCAAAAACTAACAGAGTATTAATGTTGGCTAAGTGAACATAATAATTAAAAAAGTATATACTTGCTATGTTGAAGCCAACACATATATTACTGAAACTCAGCCGTATCCACAGCAATTGCCTAAAACTTAGGGACATAAAAGGCTTTGCCATTGTTTATAGTTGCTGGCACACGGTGATAATAAAAAGCAGGTTGGTTTTAGTTAGCTGTTATCATGTTTGGGTTCTTTATAGATCCACACTTCCTTTTGCCTATACTCAGGGTGAGCTGCTCCCACCACCAGGCCCTTGTTATGCCACTGCTCTCCAGGTACCCAGCCGGTGCCCAATAAGTAACTATTTGATGGAATGGACCCAAATAAACCCAGCTAGAGCATTCAATTGCTTCATATGGTTGAATAAAAAAACATAAATAAAAATTAAAAATAAGAAATATATAGGTTGCTAAGTATCTCAGCTCCACTGGTTTAATGAGAACAAAAAATGAATAAGACAAATGCATGCAATAAACTGGCAGCATCAAAATAAAAGTCAGATCTAGTTAAAACTAATCATTAGGATTCAATTTCTGAAGCATCCTGTACTTTACTGTAGCATTGGCCAGGGTCACCATCAAGTGAACCATAAGTTATCAAAGTTTATTACTTCATTTGCAAAATAACTATGAAATGGCAGCTTAGGGAATTTTTGGACAGGTGGCATTTGGCTCAAAGACATTTTCTTTTTCAAAGACATTTTGACTCCGCTTCTTCAGTTATCTTAGCTTAGAGGGGTAGATAACAAGGTTATAAACATGGAAGGGAAAATGAGGTAGAGATGCAGTGTTCAATTTAGTCATGCCACTCTTGGCTTCTTCCTTCTTCCCTCCATATTGTTTAATTTAAGGACAGTAATATGTTCTAGGAACAGAAAAACAAGGTGATACTATTGTGAGTGCTTGCAGCCAGTGAATAGTAGTTGCTTAGGGTTCATCCCATTCGAATACACAGAGAGGTTATCACCCATATTGTTTGATCACTTTCAGTGAGTTTGCCCCAGTTGCTAGCTTAAATTTCAGAACTGGCCCTATTTATGCTGGGGTTATGAAAAAAACCTGACAGATACACAGGATACTCAGAAGAAAGTGTTCTGGTTAGTAGTTTGTAAAGAGAAGTAGTAAGTGGGATTTCTGGAACAGCTCTGTAGGGGGACTGACCCAGGTGCCATACACAGCTTCATGCTTCCCCTTGACCCTTCTTTCTCTGCGTAGGGAACAGGAGTAATAACACCATTTTTATTTTTAGCAACCTAACCAGCAATGTCAGAAGCCTGCAGAGAAGCTTAGGCAATAATGGCCCCATTCCTTTTGAACTGGTATTTGTGTCAAGTAAACATTAAGGGGTAAAGTTCCAAGTAAACACGAATGAGTAACATATATTTATATAGCTAATATATTAAACTAATAAATAAAATTATACATGTTATCTAGGGTACCATCATCTTGTAGTGCTCATGGATTCCAGGGTTATGTGGCCTTTGTTGAAGGCAGAGGGTGGAGGGTGTGTTTTTAAGGGCAAGGCCTGGGAGAGGCTAACATTACTTCTAACAACAACCCGCTGGCCATTGCCAAATCACACAGCCGCAACCTAGACTAAGAAACATAGCCTATTCCTAAGGCCAGAAATACAATAAAGAAACGGGAATTGTTAAAAATAATTATGGGTCTTGGCCCTGTAAGTTTATAACCTGATTTCCTGGTTTTCAATTTTACATAATATACACTGATTGCTTACTATGGAAGGCAAAGTTATTAATCACAAACAATTTTCCCCTTAATTACCACCACCTCCAATACCTCCTCTCCTTTCACACTTCCCTTTTTTTCCAGTCCTCTAAAAAAAGGTTGCGTCTTCTAAAAAATTGCTGGCTAAATATGTATTTAATATGGACATATTTATGATGATATAAATAGTGTTTATTGATGAGCCACAAAGCATACTTTGGTATTTCTTCTGTTGTACCTACTTCTGTCTCCCCTGGAGTTCATAATTACTGTATTTTGTTTTTAGTGTAATGTGGACGACTTGCTGATTTATCCCTAAACTCATAACAGAAGTTTATTTTCTTCTCCACTGAGTACTTTCAAATACATCAAGCAAGTTACCAGTAACATTTTTTAGAATGTGGAGAGCTAACCCTTCTGGAATCTTCTGTCTTCCTACTCCAATTTGGACTGATTATTCCATAGGTCTGCACAATAGCATCCTGAAACAATCCTTCACTATCTTCCTGGAAAATCACCTTACATCCCTCCTGTGTGAGATCCCGTCTCCTGCATCAAGTATCTTTTTTTCTTGTCTTATTTCCTTATCTTGGTGAAGCATCGTCCAGTAGCTTCCAGAGAAGTTGCCTTTAAAGTACATTTTTAGACACTGCTTATCTGAAAATGCCTTTATTCTCCCTTCCTCCTCAATTAGTAGATTGTCAAGTTATAGAATTCTAGCTACGAAATCACTTTGCCTCAATTTTGCATGTAATTCTCCACTGTCTCCCAAATTGTAGCTCTGCTTTCACAAAGTCAGATGCCATTCTCACCCTCAATCTACGTCATGCTACTGGTTTGATGTTTTCTTTTTTCTGTTTTGTTTTGTTTGTTTGTTTGTCTTTAGCTCTGAGGGTTGTTAGAACCTTTTTTTCCCCCATGGGATTCTGAAATCTTGTACTCATGTATCACGGTGTGGGTAATTTTATACCTATAGTATTTGGGCATTCATCTGGAAACCTGCATCCTTCAGTTTTGCAGATGCATTCTCATATTTTATTAAAGATTTTTTTAATTTATTCATTTGACAGATAGAGATCACAAGTAGGCAGAGAGGCAGGCAGAGAGAGAAGAGGAAGCAGGCTTCCTGCCAAGCAGAGAGCCCGATGTGGGGCTCGATCCCAAGACTCTGGGATCATGACCTGAGCCGAAGGCAGAGGCCTGAACCCACTGAGCCACCCAGGTGCCCCTCTCATATATTTATTTTTATATTTCCCTTACTCTGTTCACTTTGTTTCAGTGGTTCTCTCTTTCTGTACCTCCTCTTTATAAGATGTCAGATATCCTTAAGTAACTTTGCAATTTTCTTTTCTCTCCTCTTTTCTGTTTTCTTCTGGTTCAGTGTCATGGAGAATGATCTCAACGTTGTCTTCTAACATTTCTACTGAATATTTTTCTCTATTTTTCTTCTTCTCTTTTTTTTCCCTACAGAATATTTTTCTTCACTTCAACTATCTATATTTCATTTCCAGGGGCTCTTATGCTCTGAATTATAAAAATGTCATCCTGCTCTTGTTCTATGAAAGCCCACCTTCTCCTATGTCACTGAGGAGGCTACTTCCAGGTATTTAAAAGGTCTTCTTATGCTCCCTGCCTTGTAACCATTTGGTTTTGGTCCATGGCTTTGATGTTTGTGGCTTCCCTTGAATGTTTAGTAATTCTTGGCTGATGTTTATATATACAACATACCAGCACTGAAGTGGTGGCTGATGGCTCTGCATGTGTGGGTAGAGGTAGGCTTGTCTCTATGCTGATTTGGTACTTTTTTTTTTTTTTTCATTTTTAGTAGTTCTGCCTAGTATACTACCAGTGACTTTTCAGCCAGAGCTTCACAGTGTAATCACCTAAGTGGCTTCAAAAGTCATAATTCACAAGGTGTTATCTTCAGATACACTAATTTCATTGTTTTGTAAGGAAGCCTGTGTATTGGAGTTTTAAAAAGCTCCCCAGAGGGGCACCTGGGTGGCTTAACATCCTAAGCCTGGGTGCTCAACCTGGTTGAGCATCCAAACACTGCTTTTGGTTCAGGTCATGATCTCAGCATGGCTCCACACTCAGTGGAGTCGGCTTCTCTCCTTCTGCCCTCCCCACCGCACTCAAATAATTTTTTTTTTAAATAAAAGCTCTCCAGCTGATTCTAACATACAGTCAATAGAAAGTATTGGCTCAACCTTGCCAGAGAGTATACCTCCTGTCCACTAGGGAAGGAGACCTAGGTGTCTAGGAGTCAGTAAAGCCATTACAGAGCCTCTTTCTTTTCAGTCCTACCTGTATCTATGCCTTAATTAGTACTTCAAATCTATGGTTTCTGAACCTTTCTGGAGTTCTGGAGCATCAGTCAGTTAATTTATGGATCTTGCTCCCCACATAGTCTGAGTTTAGCTTCCCTTGGTCTTCTCGGTCAGTGATTACTATCTTCTTTCCGTCTTCCAACACTTGCCTGCAACGGTTCATCTTTACCATATCCTCTTTCTTTCCCTTTGTTTTTGTGGATTGTGCCAATTTAATTTCTTTTCAGTCATTTCGTTGTTGTTTCGGGAGGGAGATTTTAAATGCATGTGGGACATATGCTTATGCTAATACTTCATCTTCATCACCTCACCAATTCTTACTCATGCCTCAGATTTCTGCTCCACTTTTGCTTCCTCAGAGAAGCCTTCTCTGGCTGAGCCACCTAAGCTTTGTTTCTCCATTATCATCTCTCATGGCATTATTCTTCCATCAGGGAGGTTTGAGGCAAGATCTGTGAGTTCTAGCAGGTTCCCTTGCCAGAGTTCCTTGAGTAAAAATGGGAAAATAAAGGAGCCAGGACCCTAACCAGGAAGTATGGGTGTGGGCAGCAAAACACATAATTTCAATCATTCCACCTATGAGATATGTATGCTTTTATGGGTTTCTAGATGTTCGACAAATAGCAAATGAAATTTTAAAAGTTTGTTTCTAGTGGATTTTCCTGGCAGGTCCACAGAGATAGTCACAGAATGAGTACTCAACAAAATCATGAAAAATTTTTTAGATTTGTTTCCTGAATCTGCAGGAAAATCTGAAGAGCTAATTGTGCAGCCGCTGCCTAAAAGGCCATACACGTGGGTGCACGTGTGTGTGTGTGTGTATGTATGTGTCTATCTATGTTCATGGCTTTAAACACTTACCATTTCTTTTTTTCCCCTGTTTTTACTTTTATTTGCATCATTTACTTTATGCAGAATTTACTCCCAGGCCATAAATTTTTGTTTCTTCAGTTTCTTTTGGGACAGCTTTTTTTTTTTTTTTTTCCTGTGCAACCTCCTCTTCTGGCTTAGGAACAATCTGCTCTTTTGCAGTGAGGATATCTCAGTGTTGCAGGGAGAGAGCATGGGTGCGTCAACCCAACCATGAGCCCTGTAAGTTCTACCCTGCATCTTGGGGGCTTTGTTCACCTGTATGTGCTCCATAACCAGAGAATCAACATCTGGACCCTTAAGTTCAGCCTTATTCTCTGCATCTTTAAGCATGCACAGTAAAAATTCAGCACTCTCTTTGGGTCACTGATCCTGTGTCCAGACCCACTCACTGTTCAGCCTGGGTGCACCTGCCAGCGCCCCATTGGAGTGACAGAATGGCACCCATTGCTTCAGCAAAGTGACATCTTTCAGATACTTGGTGGCTTTTTGGACACACATACCCTTGATGGTCTGGGCAGTTTCACACGTGTTCTTGTAGTGAACATGAAGATCTGAATCTCCTGGTTCGCATGATTTTGTGGGGTCTTCTGGTCGAGTGAGTAGTGAACCATTTTCAGATATCACCTCAGGCCACTTATGGGAAGAGCTATGCTTAACATTTCTAAGGCTAGGATCTTAGTATATATCTTGATTTTTTAAAAAGATTTTATTTATTTATTGGACAAAGAGAGACACAGCGAGAGAGGGAACACAAGCAGGGGGAGTGAGAGAAGGAGAAGCAGGCTTCCCGCAGAACGGGGAGTCCAACATGGGGCTTAATCCCAGGACCCTGGGATCATGACCTGAGCTGAAGGCAGACGCTGAACAACTGAGCCACCCAGGCATCCCTTGATTTTTTTTTTTAACCTAAACTTTAAAAATATATTTTGGAATAGACAATGCCAAGATACAAAAGAGTATAAAATGGAAAGCTTTTCTCTAACTACTCAGTTTCCTTCCTCTGAGTGAGTAAGTAAGATCAATCTCTCTGAGAAATATTTGCACTTATAAATTTTATAGCTATCAAATACAAGTGGCAGCATATGACACACACTCTTTCAGGTTTTACTTTTATATTTTATAATATATCTTGGAATTCATCCACACTCTTCTTATATACAGATTTGATTCTTTCTAATGGTTGCATAATATTCCAGTGGGTAGGATATATCTTAATTTCTTCAGCTGATTGCTTATTAATAGACATATATGAAAATGTTTTTAATAACTTTGCACTAGTTTTATTTGTATAAAATAATGCTACATAGTGCCAAATCATTACCCTAGTTAAGTCTAGCTACTATCCATCACCATACGTTGTTACAGTTTTTTGTGTGCGATGAGATCTTTTAGGATCGCTCTTAGCAACATACAAATTTGCAATTCAGTTTTATTAACTATAGTCACTGTGCCGTATGGTACATCCCCGGACTAATTTATTTTATAACTGGAGATATGTACCTTCTGACCTCCTTCACCCATCTTGCCCTCTATCCCTACCCCTACCCCCACCCCCAGTCTAGCAACCACCAAGCTGTTCTCTCTTTTCTCGATTCCACATGTAAATGAGATCATACAGTACTTGTCTTTCTCTGTCTGACTTATCTCACTTTGCATAATGCCCTTAAGGTCCATCCATGTTGCTGCAAACACATATATGAAAACTTTGTTTCCAATACTGCTATTATAAATGACACAGTAATAATAAAGCTGCGTATATGACATTTCACACATGTCATAAAATGTATGCTTTCCACTAATCTCATTTAACATCTAAATGATCTTAATAGAGACAAAACAACATTCTTTCTTAAGACTATATATTTATTTAGAGAGAGTGTGAGAGCAGGGGGAGGGGCAAAGAGAGGGAGAGAATCTCCAGCAGACTCTGGGCTGAGCATGGATCCCAGTGCAGGGTTCGATCCCACACCCCTGAGGTCATGGCCTGAGCAGAAACCAAGAGCCGGATGCTTAATTAACTGAGCCACCCAGGCGTTCCCCACTTTTTTTTTAATCATTATGGTGTAGCACAGTGAATAGGCTGTGGAAGGTAAGACTGTAAGCAGAGAAATGAGGAGCAGGAGGCTACTGCACTAGTCCACGTGAGAGAATGAGGGTAACCTGGTCTGGAGTGATGGCAGAGGGCCAAGTTGGACATTTTATCTGAAATAAGTTAATTGGCCAACAAGGCCATTAGATACATAAAACTAGACTTAACAAGTGAAATATGTGTCAGAAATTCATATTTGGAAGCCACTGGCAGATAGATAGACACTGACCTTGGGCATTGGATGAGGCACTATGGGGCACTGATTGGGCAACCATGGGGTGAGATTGGAAGAGGCCTTAAGGCTGCACTCAGAGAAAGGACAACATTTGTTCTATGGGGAACAGAGAACAAGTTATCTAAGGAGAACAGAAGGGAAGATTCAGAGAAGTAGGAATAAAATCAGGTGAACATATTGTCATGATCTCCAAGGAAATTGTGTTTCAAAAAGGAAGAAATAACCAACTGATATTTATTTTTCGTTTCCAAAAAATACTAAGAAAAGGTCCTCTTCTGCACTTTATTCAAGGCTTTCACAGTCCACTTAGCTTTTTTTTCATATCACTTTTTTGGGGGGTTTGCAACTCTAATTTAAACATGTGGTGATTCAAGTAATTGTGTCTTCCAATGAGAATGTAAGCTTCATGAAGGCAACAGTAACAGAGCCAGAAGGTGTAGTAGTTAAGGTCATTGGTTACCTCGCCAGAGGGAAGAGACAAGGGGATGACAGCCAGAGGGAATGGGTAGAGAAGATGAGAGATGAGAACGTGGGAAGCAAGTATAGATAATGGTCCTGAAAAGTTTGGCCATGAAGGAGGAGAGAGATGGGGCAGCAACTGGAAAGCGAAGTAGGACTGGAGGAGGCAGAGTTATTTTCACCAACAAAAAATGTTCTGACTGTGATACATGATTCATAGAGCTAACTGCTCTGTCCTGGAAATTGCCTTTTTCTTTTACAAAATAGGAAGAACCTGACTGTTTATGTGAGCACTGGAAATTCTGCCACTCTGAGCATCTCCTTTGCATTCTTTATAACAATTAAAATGGTAGAAGACACTGAAGACTGAATTTGTGTCCTTTTAGAGACACGCTTATCTCTGGAGGGGTATACTAAGGACCCTAGGGCTAGGCCAGTTGCTCCCACTATCCTAAAATGTAACCATCCAAAAGCCCCAAATGCTTTTTTTTATTCACTTGTAAATGGATAGACTGTAAGTAAATATATTTGAGATCATCGTAAATTTTCTAATAATCTTACAATGTTAAAAGTCCTCACTTGAATTTTGAGTAAATTTAAAGGTAATTGGTTACTTTCATGTGAAGAGTTTCCTTTTGAGCATCAAGCTGAAATCAGGATTATAAGTACACTGAGGAAGTGAGGAAACAGTCTGAGATTCTTCTCTTTCCACAGGAGTATCTGACTAATTTTGAAGCTAAAAATCTATGTTTCTGTGTTCTGATAACTCTAGTTGTTCAACATTCAGTAGGGAGTGTGAAGTCCGTGCCTGCTAGTTGTAAATTGAGCAGGGAGGAGCCCGCTGCAATAACATTTGACCTGTTTAGAATGAACTGGATTCTGTCTTTGAGGCTCATGAGAACCTTATATTCCCAAAATGTGAATCATCTTCAGCTCTTTTTTGAGTTCATTCACCTCCGCCACTTTTTCAAAGGATATATTCTTCAAACATTTTCCTCTACAATTACTCATGACTAGCAAACTCTTGGTGAATAGAAAAATGGCTATATGCTCAGGCTGGTTTAAACTTCACTTAAATTATTTTCTGAATTGCTTATGTGTCCTGTCAACCATGACTGTTCCCCTTCAGAAACCATTATTATTATACTTTTTGTTCTCTGGAGATGGAGATATTAAAGCTACAGATACTATTAGAACAATTTTGGCAAATGTATTCAGCCTTCATTCCCAGATTCGGCAACAGTGAATCTGAATTTGATCATTTTCTTTCTTTCCTCTACTTTTTCTGCTGTTGTATGCTTCAAAGACTTGGAGATTATGCTACTTGTTACCCGGGCGTCCTTGAATGAGCTACGCTAATGAACCCTGTTCTCTAAAAATTAAAGATAATAATATCAACCTCTTGGAATTTCTAAATGAAAAAACTGTGTCCAAAATAATTAGAACTTGGCTCCTGAAACATATCAAGAATTTCCTAAACATTTAGCTCAAGACGGATTATTTCCTGGAAAATAATAAACATGCTTAACTGTGTTACTGATCCTAAAATAATATACGCTCACTGTGGAAAACTTGATAAATAAAAAACCATAAATCAAGACTGTCTGTTGTACTACCAGACAGATATATTCATGATTAACATATGGGTGTGTTAAATGGAAAAAAAAAAAATGTAGGTGAAATCCTGAGCCCTACAACCTAGCGCTGAAGTGGTCAAGCAACTATGTTATAGCCAGATATATGTGTCTGGTATAAAAATAGGCATATGCTGTGATAAGGTGATAAAGTTAGCCCTTTAAAATCTCTACATTTTATCTATATGTATATTTCTGTATCTTTAAATACATCTACATCTTCATCTGCATCTTCAGGGATAATACGGTTTAAAGTGCCAGGCAAATCTTTTGGTGGAGACTGAAGGTTTTCTCCGGGTAGGAGTACTGATTTCTTCAACTCGGGTCCTGGGTACTCCTTGCAGCCCCATGCAAGGCATATTCTCTCCTCTGTTCTGGACAACTCAGAGAAATGAAAGGGCTACCTTACTGCAGCCTTTCTGTCTAAAGGTGCTTTTGAAGAGATTGAGATTACCAAGGATGGAGAGGACAGTGTTAAGGGGGGTAACTACCGGGGACCTCAAGCTTGCTGTGATATCAAGAGAATATCATCGGGAAGCAGGTCTCCACACTGTAGGCAGTGCCACTTCCCACATCTGGTGGGTCTGTTTTGACCAGTAAGAATTTCACAGGCTCCAGCTGTACAGGGGAACCTCGAGACTCAAGAATTTGCTTGGGGGCAGCTGACTCATAACATCGATCATTTGGGTCTCCAGAGATATCTGCCACTCATTTTGTTGTATGATCCCAGGCAGGTTATGTTACCTCTCCAAGCTGCAGTTTCCTGAAATCGAGACTCTTGCTTGCAAGCAATGGCAATTTAATGTAAAGTTGTATAAATAAAAAGGAAATGTATTGCTACTAGGATAATGGGAGAATAACTAACATCTCTTGAGAACTGTGTTTGCTGAAGCTTATTCCAAGTATAATTACTTTTTCTTCTTTTTTTTCTAAGTGTAATTACTTTTTAATCTGTCCACAGTTTTATACAGCAGGTCCTACATTATTTCTGTTTTACAGATAAGGAAACTGAGGCACAGAGGCAGTGCCCCAAAATATGCAGTTGTTAAGTATGAAGCTGGGACTCAAATTGATAGATGATAAATAGCTGTTGAATAAATACATGTGCTGCCAGAAAGTAACCAGTGTGAATAGATTGGTTATCTGGAAGTAATAAAATATTTGTGAAGCTAAAAGCATGGTTTTATTTCCATATGCTCCACTGAGTTTATTTCTGTTTCATGGTAACAGCAACATCCTTCTCCTCACCTAACTTTGGTTTCTGGTCACCTGACAAGCCAATGTACAAAGAGGTTGTATCCTGACTGGGATTACCACGTGAAGCAGGTTCTACAGATAAAGAATGAATAGCCCAATCTCATATATGAGAAACCCAGCACAGAAATTACTCAATTTCTGTGTATCTACCATTCAAAATGCTTTTGGAGGGGCACCTGGGTAGCCCAGTCAGTTAAAAATTCAACTCTTGATTTCAGCTTGGGTCATGATGAGTCATGAAATCGAGCCCTGCTTTGGGATCCATACTGACCGTGGAGTCTGCTTAAGATTCTCTCTCTCTTCTCTCTCTCTTTCCCTCTCCCCTTCCGCCACTCTCTTTCCCTCTCTCTAACAAACAAACAAACAAAAAACAAATAAACAAACTGAAAAAACCCAAAATGCATTTGGGCTTCAAGGTCTTTCAATAATGACAAAAATATGTGCTGAGTTAAAAATAGCCAGGAAGACCAGCCTCTACCTGTGAGGAGATCTCTGTGTTTCATCCAACATATTCTTGCCTATTTACACTTTGCCTCCTTTCAAAAGCAATTTGAAGCATATGACACATTTTTTTTAAGGTTCCAAGTCTTCTCTAAAAAGCCCACCTTTGGATGCCACACTTAGAATAGAAGATAACAGGAAGTTATCATAAAGCCAAGCTAAAATGTGCACATACTAGAAGTAGGAAAGAGATAATAGTCAACAGCAACTACAGTAAAAGCATAAAATCATAAATAGATTAAATAACCACAAGGGGACAGATGAACCTCTGTAGCTAAATTATAATAATTAACAACAGTATAGAATTCCCTGCAATTCAGTAGTGCAAAAATTCACTGAACAACTACTGTGTATTAACTATGTTCCATCCATCAACAATTCCACCATTTTTCCTGGAGTGTCTTTTATGTGCCAGGTCCAGTTCTAGGAGCAAGGGATACAACAGTGGACTGAACACATAAGATGCCTTGTCCTCATAGAGCTTACATTTTTGTGGTGGAAGCAGGAAAGAAGTTACATAGGGAAGGTACACAGTATGCTAAATAGCATTAATTCTCCCAATAGTCATCACAATTGAGAGTTACTACCTCAAGTTTCAGATGAACAACATATAAACTAGGTCAGCTATAATTTGTCATTTTTTCCCATTCTGTCAATGTGATGACTAAATAACATGTTCCATCAGGCGGGACTCGGGCTCTACAGAGCTGTGGCAGGTCATGATGAGCAGCACCTTTGACCCACCCATGGTAGACAACCTATGGCCCAGAGAGTTGAGCTAATGCCCAAATGTACAACAGCAAGCCTGAAAACAAATCTTCCAGGGGCTGGGCAGAAGATAAGAGAATCTTTAAATGAAGGCGTGGTAAAAGTATCAAAGGGATAGAAAAAAATTCTGCTAGATTTGGCAAGCAGAAGAATGTGAATATTTTATGAAAGCCAGGTTCAGTTGTCTGGCGAAGGTGGAAACCAGAATGCGGTAGCCTGAACAGTGAAAGAAAAGTATATGAAACTAGCTCAAATAGAATATAAGACTCAACAAAGAGAATTATGAAGTATTTATTAAAAAAAGAGTAAATGTAATTATGACCCGAGGAAATGGAGCCCTCAGAGAAAGAGCAGACATGGAACAACTGTGAGGAATCAAATAATCAGAGAAGGGAGAGAAAAACATCAAGAAGCAAGGAATCAAGTAGGCAAAGAGGCACAAGTAGGTCAATGAAGACTGTACTGTGCTTTGATTTGACTCTAGGGTAGAGAATATATTGGGGGTTAGAAACCAGTAAGATTGGGAATGTGGGCTAGGAATAGGTCATGAAGCTTCTAAGATACCACAGAAATCTTATTTTATTTTATATTCAAGAATTATTTATTTTTAGATAGAGGTACAGAGAGAGAATGAAGTGGGGGGAGGGGAAGAGGGAGAGGAGGAGAATCCTCAATCAGATCCCAGGACCCTGAGATTGTGACCTGAGCTGAAATCAGGAGCTGGTCACTCTTAACGGACGGAGTCATGCAGGTGACTTGATACCACAGAAAATCTCACAGAATAATCAAATTTAGTTTAGAAGAATTAGACATTGTGAAAAATTTTGTTTTGAAAATATTATCATTAAAAAATAAAAATATTAAAAAATAAAATATTATCATTAAAAAATAAAATGTATTAGGTTTGTAGTAATAAATGTTTTTGTTAACATCCTCCAAATAATCAGATTTCAACAGAGAATTGATGGATTTTAAAGCATTTTTACAGGGCACATGAAGTATCTGCCGGGGTTAGAAGAACAAATTGTACTACCTATCATATCAAGATGTTACTGTGTGTTTCTGTAATTCTTACTGCCAATTTTTATTTCAGATCTATAGTATTTTAACACACACACCATTCCTGAAACTCCTTGGAACTTAAGTGGGAGGTGGACTTATTCATATTGGAAATGTCAGCTATACAGCATTCAGTAGGATCCCCCCAGAAAAGGCATTGAGAGATAATTAACTCATCAATTGAAGCTCACTGAATAGTAAACCATATCTCAATGAATAAACCATATCTTATTCAGTATTTCATCTTAGTTGGGATTCCACCTTGATCTACCAATGCCATTGACCGTCTCAGTACCTGAAAAGTGCAGCACTCAACTGAGCAACTGCTAGGTTTTTCTTATAAAGTCTAGAAAGTTCAGTAACTTTTTCATATTTTTTCAAACACACTGTGGCTTTATCCAGTTTTAATTATTTCACTGAAGAAAAGATCGCTACAAACATAGGTCACTCGAAGGGTACTTAAGACCTCAGAATACTTCCCAACAACTCTCCTGATGTTACAACAATGGCAAATACTGCCACTGGCCCATGCAACATCCATTCCCCTCCCCAGTGTTCCTTGAGGGCAAAGTACAGCTTACATCCTAAAGGCTGATAGAGGCCATTAATGCAATTTATGCACCACACACTATACTGTTGAAGTCTCATCCCCTGTGCCTTTTCACGTCGCCTATATTCTAGCCATAATGAAACTTTTGAACTTCTTGAACTGTGTCATGTTCTTTCATGTCTCTTCATGTTCAGATGTTGTTCCCTCTACACGGAACACATCCCTTCCACATCTTAACTTGATAAAAACCCTTATTTTCTTCAACCCGGATCAGGCTTTCAATATTTCAGGTTAGGATGCATGGCCTTAGTACCTGTTCCCACAGCCCCTGGGGCATAGCCTTTTACTGGCATGTAATTGGTGCCATAAACATGAATGTAACACTGATTCTGGGTCAGGCACTGTTCTAAGTGTTTTACAATTATTCTCTGAATTCTCCTAGCAACCCTGCGAATGTCACATCCAGCATTATCACACTGTTTTATAACCACTGGCATGTTTGTTGATCTTCTCCATGCTACTGTGGGGCCTGGATTATGATATGGTCAGTGATCTATGGGCCTAGTACAGTGCCTGACACAGAGGAACTATTCAATATGGGCTTGCTGAATGAATATATTTGTTTCTCAGCTATGTAAAAAGTCATTCAGAGCAAAGGGAGGTTTAGATGGAATTGGGGTAGAGGATGGAGAGGGCTCACACCTGTGTCTCTGAGGGGAAAAGGAAGACAGTAGGATATGTGCCAGAAGAGGCTTTGTAACCAGGGGCCTCATGTGGGCACCAGGTGCCCCAAAGGGCAATAGAAGGAACAAAGGAGCAGCAAACAAGAACAGAAAAAACCCAAGCTTACCTACTTCACAGTTCTGTCCAGCATCATTTCTGAGGACAAGGCCAAGTAATTCAAGGCCAGGGAGTTTTATTTCCTAGGTTTCCAGGGAATCCAGAGACCTTCAGTCTGTAGCAAACAGAGAATTAGGCTGAGGAAACTAGACGCCACTTCTATGCTTTGGAGGGATGACAGCTAAGTTGCTAGAGGGCTGCAAGCCCTCCCCACACTGAAGACTTCTGGGGAGGGCAATACGCCACCTCCTCAACCAGCCTATCTCACAGTTGGTTCTTACTGGAAGCTAACTTAGGTTTCAAGGGGAATTTTGGACCTAATTTGAAAAACACCTTTTGTAGAGATGGAAAACAACTTATCAAAATGTTCAGTAAATCCTCCATATTTACAGAGAATGTTTTCTTTTTTTAAAGATTTTATTTTATTTATTTGACACAGAAAGAGAGAGGGAACACAGCAGGGGGATTGGGAGAGGGAGAAGCAGGCTTCCCGCAGAGCAGGGAGCTGGACACGGGGCTCTATCCCAGGGCCCTGGGATCATGACCTGAGCCGAAGGCAGATGCTTAATGACTGAGCCACCCAGGTGCTCCTGCAGAGGATGTTTTCTTAAGTTCTTATAATAGAGAAGACCTCTGACAACTCACCCTATCCATTAATAGCAGCTAACTACAGTAACTGATTGTACAGTCAAATATTACATTTCACATGGGCAAGAAAAATCTCACATAATCCTCACATGATGGCATGAGTTAGGTAGCATTATTATTTTTTAAAATTTATTTATTTATTTTAGAGAGAGGAAGAGAGAGAGCAAGTATGAGCAGGAGGGGCCAAAAGAGAAGGAGAGAGAATCTCAAGCAGACACCACGCTGAGTGTGGAGCTTGATGCAAGGCTCGATCCCATGACCTCAGACCACAATCTGAGCCAAAACCAAGAATCAGCTGAGCCACCCAGGTGCCCTGAGTTAGGTAGTATTACTAACTTAATTTTGTGGATGAGAAAACTCAGTCTCAGAGAGGATGAGTCACTTGTACCATTTGCCGGATGAATACAAGATGACTTTCCCCTCATTCTTACCACCTCTAATGTTAATAAAGGCAAAATCATTGATTAGGGCTAAGCCTGGGACTAGCTCTGGGAATTTAATTATTTGAAATGATGATTTCTGAATCCCAAACCCAAATAATCTCTTGTGTAATAAAAATTTCCTTCCATAAAGACAGGAGATTCATAGGTGATTTTTTCCCAAATTTTAGCAGCCTCTCCAGGCATGGTCTATTCAGAAATTGAACTGAAATGTTCACTTTTTACGTGTGGGCGAGAGGTATTTTAAGAGTGGTTTTCTTTGGAAATGCATATTGAAATCACCATGACATACTACTTAACACACACTAGGATGACTATAATTAAAAAAAAAAAAAAAGATAATCCAACATGCTGGTGAGGACGTGGCACAAAGGGAACCCTCATATATTGCCGGTGGCACCTTAAGTGGTGCAGCCACTTTGAAGAACAGTTTGGGCAATGCTCAAACATTTATGTATGGAGTTACCATTATGACCTATCAGGTTTTTTTCTTTCCAAATCTATATAATTGTATGTTTTTGTTATGTTAGTCACCATATAGTCATCATTAGTTTTTGATGCAGTGTTCCATGATTCATTGTTTGCATATAACACGCAGTGCTCCATGAAATCCACACCCTCCTCCATATTTCTAAGTATAGTGAAGAGAATTTTAAATGACTGTGTACACAAAAAGTTCATCACAGAATTATTCGTAATGGCTGAAGGGTGGAAAACCACCAAAATGTCCACCAGCAAATGAACAGATAAACAAAATGTGGCATAACCCTATAACAGAATATTTTTCAGCTATAAAAAGCAATGAGGTACTGATGCATGCTACAATAAATGAGTAAACTTTGAAGATACTATGTTAAATGAAAGAAGAAATGAATGTCACAAAAGATTGCATATTGTATGTTTCCATTTTTATGAAATGTTCAGAACAAGCAAATCTATGTGGGTGGAAATAGATTAGTGCCTGTCCAGGAGTGGGGGTGGGGGATGGGGAAAATGGCAGGAGACTACTAAAGGGTGTGCAGTTTCTTTTCAGGGTGATGAAAATGTTCAAATATGGCTTCAAAAATCAAAAATTCAAAAATCTACAGCTCTGTGGATATACTAGAAGCCTCTGAATTGTACAGCTCAAATGGGAGAATTTATGGTGAGTCAATAAAGCCATTTTTAAAAAAGGTGTTTCTTCACCTTCACTCCTAACAAAACTTATTAACATTAGGTCATCTGATAGGTTACATGGCGTTGATACCAGAGTCTAGTTGTTATTGTTTTACTCAGTACAACTCACATCAGTTTGTTAGGCATGAAGCAAAACAGTAAAAACAATTCTCAGTGAGGGGCAGAAAAGTTTTCTGTTTGGTTTGGATTGCAGAAACATCAGCCCTTTTCCCAGTAACACAGAGGGCTGCTCTATTACATGGTATTGTTATCAAAAACTCACACAGAGGACAAAGTTGGGAAATGTTCTATCTTCCATCTTCCTGTTCATGAGACAGCCCCATGCCTGAAATTCTAAAGCTTAGAAGGTTTAAAGCATTTTTCCTTGACCCAATGGCAGCAAAGTAATAAGTAATGGCAAGAACTGATTTTGAGAAGGAAACTTCATCTCCAGGGAACCAGATCATAGAACTGGCCTGACAACTCCCTTACCCCTCAACATACATCCAAGATACTTCCCAAAGAATGGGAAGACTGTTCTCATGACTTTATCGACCCAATGACATCCTCTTAAATACCAAGTCCTCTTCTGTTCATAAGAATACAAGCCATTCTGAGTGTCAAAAAGATATGGGAAATATGTTTATACTCACACTTGTATGTAACCCAGGTTCAATCAGTGGAGTCTCAAGGGAGAAAATGTCTCAGTCCAGAGATGATTCGCAATTACATTTTATGTCACAGCTGGATCACTCAGTGGTCTCCAACTCAACAGCTGACACCGTGGGAGGCACACTGAAATGAACAATGGGAACAGTTATCCAGCTCCAGGTGGTCAGAATGGAAAGAAGCATGCTAAGAAATAAATATTCATTGCATTTTGAACGTGTGCAGAATATTCCAGACTTTCCAGAGTGATGAGTCAGATGCTAGGGAGTTGGGCACTAGTCTGATAAGAACCGGGAGATGTTAGGGTATTCTGAGTGGTGGCATGCTTTTGAGCTTTAGGGTCTCTGGAGGTCAAAACAATAGCTCTTTATTAACAAAATGTACTGAGAATTGCTATTTTTTTTTTCAGAATGTGGATTAAATGTCTCACTAAATGAGCATCGTGAATGCTTAATTTGGTGCCATAACTTTCCATGTTTATAGACCAATCCTCCTTCATCCTTGGTTTACTGGACACTAATTTGAGAAATACTTAATTGGAGAAGTATTTGGAAGGTAAATTCATCAGGACTGTTGACTGTTTAGGCATAGGATGAGAGAGAAATCAGGAGTCCCAGAGAGTCCTCTATTTTTAGCAGAGCGACTGCCATGTGCAAAGAAGTTTAAGTTAATTTCACAAGAAGATAGACTAGTGCCAGTGGGTGGAGATTCTGTGGGAAAGGACAAGGATTTATCATTTGTGAAATGCTGTTACCATGCTGGTCTCCAAGCTGGTACACTACGTACCAATTTTCCACTTCATGTAACGAAGATATTTCTGTAAATATATTTGTTTGAAAATAAAAGATGGTACCTGAGGAGGGCAAAAGCACCTCACAGTGAGAGGGTTCAAGGGAAGGCTTGACTGCCCCTAGGGCTGAAGTAGAACAATCTTCTCAAAATTTAAAGTGCTGGGAGTCACCTGGAGCTCATGTTAAAACGTGCCTGTAGATTCACTAGATTGGGCTGAGGCCTGAGATTCTGTATTTCTCTCTCTTTTTTTAATTAAGATTTTATTTATTTATTTATTTTACAGAGATAGATCACAAGTAGGCAGAGAGAAGGGCAGAGAGAGAGGGGGGGGAAGCAGGCTCCCTGCTGAGCAGAGAGCCCGATGCGGGACTCGATCCCACGACCCTAAGACCATAACCTGAGCCGAAGGCAGCGGCTTAACCCACTGAGACACCCAGGTGCCCCTATTTCTCTCTTTTTAAAATATTTTATTTATGAGGGAGGAGTCAAGATGGCGGAGAAGTAGCAGGCTGAGACTACTTCAGCTAGCCGGAGATCAGCTAGATAGCTTATCTAAAGATTGCAAACACGTGAAAATCCATCAGCAGATCGAAGAGAAGAACAGCAATTCTGGAAACAGAAAAACAACCACTTTCTGAAAGGTAGGACCGGCGGAGAAGTGAATCCAAAGCGACGGGAAGATAGACCCCGGGGGGAGGGGCCGGCTCCCGGCAAGCGGCGGAGCAACGGAGCACAAAATTGGGACTTTTAAAAGTCTGTTCCGCTGAGGGACATCGCTCCAGAGGCTAAACCGGGGCGAAGCCCACGCGGGGTCACAGAAGGATCAGGGGTGTCTGAGTGTCGCAGAGCTTGCGGGTATTGGAACGGGAAAGCCGGCTACAGAGACAGAGCCGACAGTAAGCTCGCAGCTCGGTGTAACCTTGAACCGGTCGCAGGCTCGGTGAGCTCGGAGCGCGGCCGGAGGTCAGGCAGACGGGAGTAACTGGGCGCTGTTCTCTGAGGGCGCACTGAGGAGTGGGGCCCTGGGCACTCGGCTCCTCCGGCCGGAGACCAGGAGGCCGCCATTTGTATTCCCGTCCTCCAGAACTCTACGGAAAGCGCACAGGGAACAAAAGCTCCTGAAAGCAAACCCGAGCGGATTACTCACCCCGGCCCCTGCTAAGGGCGGTGCAATTCCGCCTGGGGCAAAGACACTTGAGAATCACTACAACAGGCCCCTCCCCCAAGAAGATCAACAAGAAATCCAGCCAAGACCAAGTTCACCTACCAAGGAGTGCGGTTTCAATACCAAGGAGAGCAGCAGAATTCCAGAGGAGGAGAAAGCCAAACACGGAACTCATGGCTTTTTCCCTGTGATTTTTTTTAGTCTTGCAGTTAATTTAATTTTTTTCTTTTTTCATTTTTTGTTTTTTTTCTCGCATTCTGGTAAAAATTTTTTTTTAACTTTTACCTTTTTCTTTTTTAACGTTTTTTAACCAGTTTATCTAATATATATATTTTTTCTTTTTTATATTTTTCTTATGTTTTGTTTTTTTTAATTCTTTTCTTTTTTTTCTTTTTTCTTTTTTTTTTCTTTCTTCCTTTTTGAACCTCTTTTTATCCCCTTTCTCCCCCCTCACGATTTGGGATCTCTTCTAATTTTGTTAAAGCATATTTTCCTGGGGTTGGTGCCACCCTTTTAGTATTTTACTTGCTCCTTCATATACTCTTATCTGGACAAAATGACAAGAAGGAAAAATTCAACACACAAAAAAAAGAACAAGAGGCAGTACCGAAGGCTAGGGACCTAATCAATACAGACATTGGTAATATGTCAGATCTAGAGTTCAGAATGACAATTCTCAAGGTTCTAGCCGGGCTCGAAAAAGGCATGGAAGATATTAGAGAAACCCTCTAGAGAGATATAAAAACCCTTTCTGGAGAAATAAAAGAACTAAAATCTAACCAAGTTGAAATCAAAAAAGCTATTAATGAGGTGCAATCAAAAATGGAGGCTCTCACTGCTAGGATAAATGAGGCAGAAGAAAGAATTAGTGATATAGAAGACCAAATGACAGAGAATAAAGAAGCTGAGCAAAAGAGGGACAAACAGCTACTGGACCACGAGGGGAGAATTCGAGAGATAAGTGACACCATAAGACGAAACAACATTAGAATAATTGGGATTCCAGAAGAAGAAGAAAGAGAGAGGGG
>NC_081575.1:98700455-98700677 GCF_022355385.1 Mustela nigripes
AACATTAGAATAATTGGGATTCCAGAAGAAGAAGAAAGAGAGAGGGGAGCAGAAGGTATACTGGAGAGAATTATTGGAGAGAATTTCCCCAATATGGCAAAGGGAACAAGCATCAAAATCCAGGAGGTGCAGAGAAACCCCTCAAAATCAATAAGAATAGGCCCACACCCCATCACCTAATAGTAAAATTTACAAGTCTTAGTGACAAAGAGAAAATCCTGA
>NC_081575.1:98703677-98780430 GCF_022355385.1 Mustela nigripes
AACTAATCTTCGACAAAGCAGGAAAGAATATCCAAAGGAAAAAAGACAGCCTCTTCAATAAATGGTGCTGGGAAAATTGGACAGCCACATGCAGAAAAATGAAATTGGACCATTTCCTTACACCACACACGAAAATAGACACAAAATGGATGAAGGACCTCAATGTGAGAAAGGAATCCATCAAAATCCTTGAGGAGAACACAGGCAACAACCTCTTCGACCTCAGCCGCAGCTACATCTTCCTAGGAACATCACCAATGACAAGGGAAGCAAGGGCAAAAATGAATTATTGGGATTTCATCAAGATCAAAAGCTTTTGCACAGCAAAGGAAACAGTTAACAAAACCAAAAGACAACTGACAGAATGGGAGAAGATATTTGCAAACAACATATCAATAAATGGCTAGTGTCCAAAATCTATAAAGAACTTAGCAAACTCAACACCCAAAACACAAATAATCCAATCAAGAAATGGGCACAGGACATGAACAGACATTTCTGCAAAGAAGACATCCAGATGGCCAACAGACACATGAAAAAGTGCTCCATATCACTTGGCATCAGGGAAATACAAATCAAAACCACAATGAGATATCCCCTCACACCAGTCAGAATGGCTAAAATTAACAAGCCAGGAAATGACCCATGCTGGCAAGGATGTGGAGAAAGGGGAACCCTCCTACACTGTTGGTGGGAATGCAAACTGGTGCACCCACTCTGGAAAACAGCATGGAGGTTCCTCAAAATGTTGAAAATAGAACTACCCTATGACCCAGCAATTGCACTACTGGGTATTTACCCTAAAGATACAAACGTAGTGATCTGAAGGGGCACATGCACGTGAATGTTTATAGCAGCAATGTCCACAATAGCCAAACTATGGAAAGAACCTAGATGTCCATCAACAGATGAATGGATCAAGAAGATGTGGTATATATACACAATGGAATACTATGCAGCCATCAAAGAAATTAAATCCTCGCCATTTGCGATGATGTGAATGGAACTAGAGGGTGTCATGCTTAGCGAAATAAGTCAATTGGAGAAAGACAACTATTGTATGATCTCCCTGATATGAGGAAGTGGAGATGCAACATGGGGGGTTAAAGGATTAGGAGAAGAATCAATGAAACAAGATGGGATTGGGGAGGAGACAAACCATAAGTGACCCTTAATCTCACAAAACAAACTGAGGGTTGCTGGGGGGCGGGGGGTTGGGAGAAGTGGGGTGAGGTTATGGACATTGGGGAGGGTATGTGCTATGGTGAGTGCTGTGAAATGTGTAAACCTGGCGATTCACACACCTGTACCCCAGGGGATAAAAATATGTTTATAAAAAATAAAAAATTTAAAAAAAATCCTGAACATATTTATGCTACTACTAGTAGTCAGTACTCATAGTGCTTCAAACATTCACAACTTGTGACAGTATTCTTTACACCTATTACTTTAGACAATTTCAACTGAAGCTTTTTCACGAAGCAAGCTGGATAAAGCATGCCTACTTTTCCTTCTTGAGATTTTTTTTAACTTTTCAGAAATACATGCGTTTTTATAGCATCTGACTCTTTTCCCTAGGCTTTCATCCTGTAAACCTGAACTCTATTTGGAGTACTCCAGGGTTTATGTTTAAGTGACAACACCTTAACAAGAGGAAAGAAAATTGTGCTACATTTTTCCTCCCATAAACTTAAAACATAATGGTGTATAGATATTAAATATATTCTTACAAACATCCAGGTGATGTTTACCAGCATGAATTCTTTTACTTAATGTGTGAGTATTTTACATAATACTATTTAATCAAGATATTAATGTGAACAGAAGACTGTTGATTTAAGACAAGTTTAAGATCCACTAAAATTAATTGTTCTCTGTCCTTCTGGTGGCTATAGAGACTTTGTGTTTTCTTTGGACATTACTAGACATCTTAGGCTTTTGAATTACAACTTTAATACTGTGTGAATTTTGCCATTTTGATAACACTGGTATGCCCTCTGCATCCACTGGAGTTATTAATTCCATTCATATTAATTTTGGTTACAAATCTAACAGATGGAGGCAGGATATTTAAGTCCACATTTTATTTTTAGGCTATGTATTCTGTTTTTATAATTTGTCTGTGGAGACCACCATCTTCTGCAGCCCAACTCCAAGAGTACAATTTTTAAAAAATAATTTGAACCAAGAATTTTGATTACTGTAACTCGCTTTAAAAGTGGCTGGATTTCAAGGGTGGAAACTTACTATGCAGTCCTTTTACCGTATTCAGAATATTTTCATAACAATGGTTTTGAAGGAAACAATGCATATGTATGGGTGTTCATTAAAGCACACAATAGCTACAAAGGGCCAGAAAATCCTGAGAGGTCACTGCATGAGAAAGATACTTTTTTTTTTTTTAACAGAGCAAAGCAGCTGAGAGTAGGTCTCTTTTGTTAGATGTATACCAACTTAGCTGATTATGTGTGATAGTAGGGACAAGCAGGGCAGTTAGAGAAATCATAATCATTGAGGCCTTTCTTTCCAAAATTTACATTAAACTGTCAAGAAGGAAAAGTCTGGTTTTTGTTCCTACATCTGTTCACATTCTGAATTCAGGAATCAGTGATATGAACTATGAAGAACGAATAAGTGAGTAAGAATCAGTCCCAGATCTTAAGTTGTTTACAGTTTATAAGGAAAGATAAAGCATGATTATGCCGTCAATATATCCTGTGACTAGCCTACTTACAAAGTAAGGTTACATTTCTTTTAAACCTGTAATAACTGCCTTGCATTCATTAACTTCTGTGACAGTGTTAGGCTTTGAGTAAATGGCAAAATGTTTGTAATTCAGTTATTACCTATTTATCCGATATTATAACTGGCCATGTATTACTAGATTTTCTCCGTCAGGATGAATTGACTTTAAAGATCTATGTTCCTTCTAATATATTACAGTGTTTAATCTTCTTGAGTAAAGCAATGGTAGTGAAATATTTAAGGGAAAGTCTCTTAATTTAAAAAGAATCAGATAGGGGTGCCTGGGTGGCTCCATCCACCTTAAGGGTCTGCCTTCAGCTCAGATCATGATTCCAAGGTCCTGGGACCAAGCCCTGCATCAGATTCCCTGTTCAGCGGAGAGCCTGCTTCACCCTTTCCCTCTCCTTCTGCTTCTCCCCCACAATTTATATTCTCACTCACTCTGTTCTTTCTTTCAGTCAAAAAAATGAAAAAATCTTCAAAAAGAATCAGTCCAAGATATGGAAACAACTTAAATGGCCACCAATGGATAAAATGGATGGAAAAAAAAAGATGTGGTATCTATACACAAATGGAATATTACTCAGCCATCAGAAAGGAAGATATCTTGCCATTTGTGACAGCCTAGATGGACACTGAGCCCATTATGCTAAATGAGATAAGTCAGAAAAAAACAAATACCACATGAGATCACTTACACATGAAATCTAAAAACTCAAACTTGTAAAAGAGTAAAACGGTAGTTACCCTGGGAATAGAGTAAATAAGCTACAGAGATCTAATGTACACTATAATGAATATAGACAACAATATTATACTATAATTATATAATGTTATTAGTATGGCTACAAGAACAATCATATTATAATACATAAATGTATCAAAGTAACACACACACCTTAAATTTAGTGTTATATGTCAAACATACTCAGTAAAAATGTAAAATAATCAGAAGTTACTCACATGCAGCTGAAAAACCGAGAAAACAAACTCTTAGTATATCATCTATTCACTAAAACCTAACAAGACAAAGGCTATTTATTATCTTTTCAGTGTCTGAAAATACAATTTCAATTATATTATAAGATTATCTCTACTGTTTTAGAATTTTTCCAAACATTGCTCCTTTGTTTTTACATTTTCCTGTGTTATAGTTAATACTTTATTCTATTTAAGGTGGCTTATTTGTGAACAGTCTATGTGATCTTAATTGAATTTTGAACCCAGTTTTATTTATTTTTTTAAAGACTTTATTTATTTGAGACAGAGAGAGAGAGAGAGCATGTGCACAAGCAGGGGGAGGAGCAGAGAGAGAGGAAGAAGCAGACACCCCCCTGAACCGAAGACAGATGCTTAACCAACTGAGCCATCAATGTGCCTCTTAAGTCTAGTTATTTTTATTTTTAATTTTTTTTGAGTCTAGTTTTGAAAAACCAAAGGTTTAGGTGATAAAATAAAGCTCCATGACATTTGACTGTACTTTCAGAATTTCATTAACACAAGGAAGACAAAACAAACTATAAATAAGCAGAAAAATATCAGTTAAAATGGGGGGAAACACCAAGGGAAGTTCTTTTTACCTAGACAAACCTCAATATGCAACTATGAAAAAATGCACCCAATTCTTGTCTTTTAGCTTTTTATTCCATTGATTCTATTTTCAAACTCTACACTATTCACAGTTTTCACTATTCACAGTTTTCACAGTATTCACTATTTCAACAAAGTATTTCTTTTTACCAGCTTTACTAAGATGCAATTGACATATAGCCTTGTGTACGTTTAGGGTAGACAACGTGTAGATTTGGTACACTTATATATTGCAAAGTGATTACTACCATGGCATTAGCTAACACTTCCAACATGTCCCATAATTACTATTTCTTTTATTTGTGGTAAGAACGTGTAAGATTTATTCTCTTCACAAGTTTCAAGTATGTAATAAAGGATTATTAGCTACAAAATATTTCTTGAGAAGTGTAATGACATAAAGTAAACCCCAAATTCTAATCTTATACTGTTCATTATTTATCATAAGGTGCCATGCAAATTGGCATTCTTATAATCATGAATTACAAAAGTAGGGTATTTACTAATATTGAATTTTCAATGATAAGGTTTTCTGCAGTAAGCAAAACATTCATTTGTTTCATTTGGTTTTCAACACATTCAGATAAACTACAACATAACTGGATGTTAATTTTCTAGCACAAAATATGCATATGGTGGATAATTTCCCCATTCTTCAAGGGTTAGATTGGATTACCACAGGGAAATAACAAAAATTAGCTTTAATAGACTAAACTTTAAATGGACAGTTACACAAGTAAATAAACCAATGAATTAATTGTAATGCTTAGTTTAGCATCTTAACTATTTCAGGTACATAGTAAATATTTGCGAAATTGAAAAGAGTACTATCACTTTATTTATTTTTTAAGATTTTATTTATTTGTTTGACAGAGAGAGAGAAAGCATAAGCAGAGGTAGTGGCAAGCAGAGGGAGAGGGAGAAGCAGGCTCCCTGAAGAGCAGGAAGCCCAAAGTGGGACTCAATACCAGGACCCTGAGATCATGACCTGAGTAAACCCTCTGATGAATTCAATATGAACTTGATATAACTGGCAAGGTCCAGAAATAATTTTTTAGTAGAATCTAAGTAAATAAGGTCAAGGTTTAAGGATACCTGAAGATTCACTAAACTGAAAGTAAATAAACTAAAAAAAAAAATTTTTTTTTAAGTAGTCTCTAACCCAACGTGGGGCATGAACTCAAAACCCCAAGGTCAAGAGTTGCATGGTCTACCAACCAGGCCAGCAAGATGCCCTGAAAGTAAATAAATTTCAGAGCTCCCAAGAAGTACTTAACCTCCAAGAACTTGAAGAATTTCAGAAGAAGGAGGAATTCACCACCAACAAATATTAGTACCTGATTTGTGGGAGAGGGCTTGCAAATGGTTGAACACTACCATGATTTCAGATACTGGCATTTTCTTGGATCAGATTTATTATATGTAAATTAGCTCAAATGTTTCTGAAGTATACACTGTTAAACAGAGAGATCATCTGCTGTCAATATATTTGGTTTTAATATTTAATATATCTCCTCCAATTTATATTTACCTTAATTTACTATTAATTTGGATTATTTGGCAAAGACTAATGAACTCTCAGTACATTTTTTCCCACTTTCAATCAGCACAGTGTATAAATTTGGCAAGTAGCTGATTCTTAGACATGTTAGGTGGCACACCTACCTTCCCACTGTAATGATGGGTTCTATAAGGAATATACCAGATTCCTGGCTACAACTTCTCATTCTTAACATGAGGGCAGAACATCCTGCTTCTCTCCTGTGAGTCTATACATGGTCATTAATGACAAAAAGGCAAAAAGACTGTCCAGTTCTATCTTTTATCCCTCTTATATCCTCTTTGCCTAGATTTACACCTGTGGGGGTGTACTCCTGCGGGGCTGTCCGGATAAATGAAAGATGTCCTCTCTTTTGAGCACCATTTGGATGACTACCCAGATTCTGGCTCTGACTGTCAGTGATGAGCACATGGGACAAATGAGTGGTTTAACGCAGGCATCAATAAAGATATCTGACTTGTACTACTATGCTACTTTAAAAGCAGAATAAATGGTACCTGAGCCAAAGGAAAGTACAGCAAAAAGCTCCTTAAAAAGTGGGGGGGCATGCCTGGGTGGCTCAGTGGGTTAAAGCCTCTGCCTTCGGCTCAGGTCATGATCCCAGGGTCCTGGAATCGAGCCCCGCATTGGGCTCTCAGCTCAGTGGGGAGCCTGCTTCCTCCTCACTCTGGCTGCTTCTCTGCCTACTTGTGATCTCCATCTGTCAAATAAATAAATAAAATCTTAAAAAAAAAAACCAAAATAAAATTGTAACAGATTCATTCAAGCAAATATTGTTCTTTTGGGAAAAGAACAAGTTTGAGGTTAATATGACATTATCTGTGAAATACTGAAAAACCTGTTGGCCTTGAAAGGTATATCAACATGCTGCCAGCTTTGGGTTACCTTAGTAACTAATAGACTAAGGCCTTGCAAGTATTTAGTGACCAAGGAAAATGGAAAGCCATTTAGATGTTCTATATGAACCTGAATTTTTTTCATTGCATTAAGCTGGTTTGTGTTCTTTCCTTTTCTCATTTCTGAGCTTTCAGAACAGGTAAACGAAAACTGGTCTGAAATTAATTTAGTTAGAGAGAAAGAACAAAACTGGGGTAAGGAAAACCAAGGCAAATAATTGTGCTTCAGATATAAATGGTAGTTTGTATGAAATCCTGACCTTTACATTAGCATTAAAATCAAGACTAAGTAACACAGAAGAGGTACCATGTAATGCTTGAGGTCATTCTTGGTGACATTTTTGGATTTAAATAAATTCTTTCATTTAAAGAAGATGAGAGCATTTTTCAGTGGTATCTTGGCATATTTGAATACTTCAAATGCCAGTTTAGTGATTATCTTGTATTAATCATTAGGGTGAATAGAACATTTAAAATTGTGAATGCCTGGGATTTTATCCAGTCCAATCCCTCCTTTTGCTAGCCAGGCAATAAAAAGGCTCAGAGAGTTTCCCAAGCTAGTGAGCAAAGGTAAGCACCTCACTATTCCATGTCTGTTGCTTTTCCCTGTGCTTTTCTGCCTTTCCAGCACCATCAGAAAGCATATTAGAGCTGGCCACTGACTTATGCCTATCAGGGGACTGAGCTTTTTTTTTTCTTTTTTGGGGTCTCATTATTACAGAACACTTGCTCTCTAAGCATGGTCCCAACAAAAAAAGGAGAAGCTAGCCTTTAAAAAAAAAACTTAGTAAAGTATAACATACATACCATAAAATTCATTTAAGTGTGCAGTTTAACAGTTTTTACTATATTGACAGAGTTGAGCAACCATCACTACAATCTAATTTTAGATTATTTCCATTTTTCTCTAAAGAATCCCTTTACTATTAATAGCCATGCCCCTTTCTCATCCTTCACCCCAAGGAAACACTAATGTATTTTCTGTTTATATAGATTTGCCTATTCAGGGCTTTCCATATAAATAGTATCATACAGTATGTGGTCTCTTCTGGTTTTTTTTTAAAGTAGGCTCCAAGCCCAGTGTGGAGCCCAACATGGGGCTCAAACACAGGACCCTGAGATCAAGACCTAAGCTGTGAACAAGAGTCCAATGTTTAACCGACTAAGCCAACCAGGGGCCCCAATATGTGAATTTTTTTTTTCAGATAGAGTACAAGCAGGGGTTGGAGGATATGGGGAAGGGAATAGGGGAGAGGGAGAGAATCTTAACCAGGCTCCATGCCCAGCATAGAGCCCCTCATGAGGCTTGATCCCACAACCCTGAGATCCTGGCCTAAGCTGAAGCCAAGAGTCTACCACTTAACAGACTGAAGCACCCAGTTGTCCCAATATGTGGTCTTTTCTGATAGGCTTCTTTCACTTAGCATGCTACAGCAGGCAGGCAGCAGTGTTTTATTCCTTTCTGTTGCTAAATAATAGTTCATTGTATGGCTGGACCACAATTTGCTCATCAGTAGATGGGCATTTGGACTGTTTCCACTTTTTGTTATGAATAATACTGCCATGAACATGCACATACTAGTCTTCGTGTGGGCAGGTTTTCATGTCTCTTGTGTAGATTCCTATGAGTGGGATTGCTGAGGGCCTGCCACTCTTTATCAACATGGCTGCACCATTTCACATGTCCGCCAGCAATATAGGAGGGTTTGGATTTCTTCACATCTTTTTATTACAGCTCTCCCAGCAGATACGAAGTGAAGTCTCATTGCGGTTTTGATTTGCATCTTCCTGATGATTCAGAATGTTGAGCAGCATTTCTTCTACTTACTGGCCATCTGTCTATCTCTTTTGGGGTATCATCTATTCTTATTGAATATTTTAGAGTCCTTTAAGTCTTCTGGGTACAAGTCCCTTTTAGGCATATGGTCTGCAAATATTTTTCCCAGTTTATAGGTTGTCTTTTCATCCTCTTGATGGTGTCTTCTGAGATGCAAAGAATTTATGCAGGGAATTACAGACCTTTAATATAACAGACTGATCATGGCAACTCGATTTCCAAGGAAATATTGTGTATTGGTTATATATTGCTTCTTAACAAATGATCTCAAACTTGGCAGATTAAAGCAGCACAAATTTATTGTCTCATAGTTTGCACAGGTCAGGAATTTGGCACATTTTTGCTGGGGCCCTCTGCTGAGGGTCTCAGAAGGCTGAAACCAAGACATTGGCCAATTATGCCCACACATGGAAGCCTGGCTGAAAGTTTCCCTTTGAAGTTTCCTCAGGTTGTTGGAAAAATCCATTTCCTTAAGAATATATGTCTGAGAGGGGCGCCTGAGCAGCTCAGTTGTTAAGTGTCTGCCTTCAGCTCAGGTCATGATCCCAGAGTCCTGGAATTGAGTCCCTCATCAGGCTCCTTGCTCCAGTGGGGAGTCTCCCTCTGCCCCTGCCCTTGCTTGTGCGTTCTCTCTCGTGCTAACAAATAAATAAAATCTTTTTAAAAAAGAATATATGATGGAGATCTCTGTTTTCTTGCTTTCTGTCAGCTGGGGACAGTTCCCAGCTCCTACAGCTCACTCAGGTTCTTATTGTATCACCTTCCCCACAGGCCACTTCATAACACGACTATTAACTCCACTGAGGGCCGAATTACAATCTCTCTCACCTTTATTATTTTTTTAAAGATTTTATTTATTTATGTGACAGAGAGAAACACAATGAGAGAGGGAACACAAGCAGGGGGGATGGGAGAGGGAGAAGCAGGCTTCCTACAGAGCAGGGAGCCTGATGCAGAGCTTGATCCCAGGACTCTGGGATCATGACCTGAACCGAAGGCAGACGCTTAACAACTGAGCCACCCAGGTGGCCCCGTCTCTTGCCTTTAAATCTCTAGGACTTCAGGAAGGACCAAATCTCCCTTGTAAGGACTCACCAGATTAGGCCAGACCCACCAGGGATAATCTCCCTTTTGATTAATTCAAAGTCAACTGAACCATGAGAGTTCAGTCTTCTAACTAGGGGACTCTCCTATTACAGTCACAGATTCCACCCATACCAAAGTATCATAAAGATGTATGTACCAATGGGTGGGAATCTTCGAGGCAATTTTAGGGTTCTGCCTACCACATCTTGAAAAGGTAACTTTTCTACTTTATTTCTATATGGAGAGATTTATATGGGCAACATTTTAGTTATCTCATTTGTGAATTTCACTTCTATTTGGAGATTTTAAAATAACATGGAGTTTTGTACCTAAATTATGTTATACTGGCCTGATTTTTCATTTTTGAGGAAAGGTTAAGGGTGAACAAGTAAATGAGAGACTGTCAAATCAGCCATGTTTCAAATAATTAGACCGTATGGAAACTACCAGGGTTAAGGGTATTGAAAGAGTAGTGTTCTCAGGAAAGGTTTTTATTTGAGAATCCATTTTAAAGGTAAAATACTTATTTTTCAAATGTTTGTGTTAAAAGTAAACTTCTCCCACTCCCTTAACCCCTTTCTCATGCCCACTAAGTAAGCAAGGAATAGTAAAGTACATGTATATGGTGTCAGAACAAATAGTTCAGAGAAAACTGGAAATTATTATTGGAAACTGGAAAGTGGAAATAATAATTTTGGAATAATGACTACTTCTATCATTGCTGCTCTTGATAGTACATTACTTTCCCTTCTATGCTCTGGGGTTTTGAACAACTATAGAAGATCCTGATAACCGACTCATCATGGCAAACTGAAAACCACTTTGCTATTTCCTGCTTAAAGCAATCTGATTGATAATGATATTTTGTGACTGAAATTTATTAAGAGAGTAGAACTTCAATATTTTCTTTGAAATGAAAATAGATAAATCTGTGTGGCAATGGAGAAGCTACTTAACAAGATGGCGGGGGAATCCTTCCATGATATTTACATCTATCAAATCACCACGATGTACAATTTAAATACCTTATAATTTTGTTGCTCAGTTGTATTTCAATAAAGCTAAATTCAATAAAAAGCGATTTGGGGGACACCTATGTGGCTCAGTTGGTTAAGCATCTGCCTTCAGCTCAGGTCATGATCCCGGGGTCCCAGGGCTGAGCCCCACATCGGGCTCCCTGAACAGCAGAGAGTCTGCATCTCCCTCTGCCCTGCCCCAAGCTTGGGTTCTCTCTCTCTCTCACTCTCTCTCTCTCAAATAAATAAATAAAATATTTTTTAAAAAGTGATTTGTTCTACAGTCTGGGTATAGGAGGAGGAGTTTCGGCTTGAATCGAGGAAGAACTCCATCCTGACTGGTGAATGGTTGGGGTCATCCTGCCATGGAAGTGTCCTGGAGAAGAGCTCTATGTGTGCCAGTTGCCATGGTACAGACATATCTGAATGCTTCTAATGACCATGCAACATGACCAAAGAGTCATCTATTTGTAGGAGTCACTAGAAACTTCTTGGAAGAGAATTTATTTGAAGACGCTTGTCTCAGTTGGTGTTTTTTTCCAGATTCAGGACCTGAGGTAGGGATTCAAATTCAAGGAGCTTCCTTGGGAGGTATAGATAACATTGGTAGGAGAACAAGGTTATGAGACAGGGTGGGGAAGGTAGCCGATACCTTAAGCCGACTACCATGATGGCCACCTGGAGCAGAATTCCTCTGACAAAGAGTACACTACACATCCCCAGAGCTGCTCCATCAGTGTGAGAGCTGGGACATGTATGCACCTCTTGGGAGAATCAAGGGTTGAGGGCTGCCCCCAGGAGGTGTTCATTCCTCAGCGTTGCACAGGTGCTTAGGCACAGGGTTATAGACGTGGGGAGCTGGACGTCTACAGTAACACGAATCAAGTCTCAGGACATGGAGAGACCGGGCATGGTCAGTATCTGTTACAGGCTGAATCTAGCCTTATGTCCTCCAGGGAAGGGAAACATTCTGCCTTTTGCTTGAATCTATTTTTCCAGTCACTGACACTTAGGTGAATGCTGAAATGAAAGAACCCAAGTAAAAGCTGAGAAAGCTATTTCATTAAACTCAAAACATATGGACCGGGAATAGCCCTGCTTGCAGAGCCCAACTCAACAGAAGGGAAGGAGCCCCGCGCTCTTCTCCACCCAGAATATCATGTTCCTGGCAAAGCTTTGTGATAACCTGGGAGTGAACTTGCCCTTGAGCGCAGTACTCTCTTGGATTTTCCAAAACATCCTGGAAAAGTTGGTCAGGGCTAGAAAATCCATTTTTTACTGTCAAGGCAATCACATTTCCGGAGACGAGTGAGGCCTGGAGAGATGACGTAGGCCATGAAATTCACAGGAGCCTCACTCCTTACCTAGTTCTCTCCCGTGTTCATTGTGCTCTGTTTATCATCTTTCCTCTCCTATGGATCAGGTCAGAAATAATTGGACAAGAAGCAACTCTCAAGTTGTACTGTGATCAGAAGCCATCCAAGAGTAAAGAAATTGTCTGTCTGCACATGTACGGACTCATCTAGTTGCCTTTGCAGGAACACCAAGTCCTGGGTCTAACCACACTCCATTTTTTTGTTTCTTTGGAGTTCTTGGTTTCACAGGGACTCAGCTGGGGAGAACCAGGCAGATCTCAGTCTTGCTGTCTGTCTGCAAAAGTCTATCAGGTTGTACTTAATGTGCTAATAAATAGGTCATCTCCATGTGTTCTTACTCCCACCTCGGAAAAGTTATCGTCCCACTGGTCCTTTGTCCTCTAATTCCACATTTTCCATTATTAAAGGCTTTCAATCAGATTGCAGCCATTCTACTGCAACGTCCCTCATGACAGGCTCTGCCACTCAAGGCCCTTGATGATGTTCATGTCCTTGGCATTTATTGTCTAGCTTCCATAGATTCAGAGAGTCCTCTTTTCTAGCAGGGCCACTGTGGACAGCACCCCAGATGGCTAGCATTCTGAAGATCAATGCCTGCTACTCTCAGCTGGGTGAGGAGAGCCCAAACTTCTAGGAGCTCAGGCTTCACTGCTCTCTTTAGGGTGGGGGTAGACTGGAAAAGGTAAAGCCTTATTTGTTTATCCATGATGACTCCACCATGGAAATTAGACTCATTATTCTTCCCCAAGTTAATCTGCCTTGTAGGCTCTGTGTCACTGGATTTTCACTGAGGCAACTTTTCATCATCTTTCCCTTTTACAGACTAGGCAACAAGGACAAGAGAGGTGAGAGAGGGACCTCAGTCAGCCCATCTAGGAAGAGCAGAGCTCATGTGAGGAACAGAGACCGAGACTGCACTCCATCTCTCCCAGACCAAGAGCCAGGCATCCCTTTAAGAAGTTTGTCGTTTTTTTTTCCCCTTGACACAGGTGTATATGATGTACTGTGAAGCATTTCACAGTTTCTGAGTTGGATGTACTATGAACTTAAGAAAAAAATAATGCAAAAACTATTCAGAGCTCATTTGGGGGAGAAATGTGTAAAAAATGACCGATAGAAGAAATAAAGCAAAGAAACAAAGTGAAACAAAACCCGAATAAATATCTTTACTGCTTTGAGTAGGAAACAGATCAATAAGGAGCCACAGGCATGAGTTTTTGGATCTGAGATGTTGCTGGTCAATTGCTATTGAAAGTCAGACCATTTGTTGACGATACCCTTCAGCCCACAAGAAAGATTACATTGACAATGACTGCTTTTGGGACACAGAGTAAAATTAACTTCTAGGTTATCCCCGTCAAGGACCATTAAGTCCTGAACTATGAGGGACACTGTGAACAAGTCATATTTTAACCTCCCATGAGCACGCAGCCGGCAGGTTTCGCCCCCTCTCCTCCCTTCAACAAATCTGACCTTCACTAAAATTTATGGGAAAATGAAAAGGGAAAAGAAAGCTGTGGCCCTGCCAAATTCTGACCATGTTACTCATTTTAATTACTGGTATTTGGAAATTAAATGGCCTAGGGCTTGTTCGGCAATTTGTTTCTAGAAAAAAATGATTTAAGCAAGCCACAGAGTCCCAGCATCTTTTTACAGCAGGTGTTGAACAAGGCATTCATTTTTCTTTTTACAGAGTGTCCTTGTAAGCATAATAACAATTAGGAAGCAAGTCCTTCACATGGAAACCTCAGGCTCGTTCTGACATTCTTCCTCCGGCTACTTAATCACCTCTAGTTCCCTCCGCCAGCTTTGCAAACGCTGGCACTTGAAAATTCCCTTTAAATAACATCCACTTTAAAGACTTCTTTTTCCCTTTTTTGTAGAAGTAAAGATTTTGAAGGATAATATGAAGAGGACTATAAAGTTAATTCAACTGCTTTTCTTGTCCTCTGGTTCTCCTCTTTAGCTTTGGCTTTAGTTACAATGCCATTAATACAATAAATTGAGGCAGTTTAAAAGAAAAGGAGGGGCTACAGATGTAGTTGGATTGGACTATAGGTTTCCAGCTATTGAACTTGGCCATCAGCTCATAGTTTCATGAGCTGGATTAGACTTAAAAAAACTATTTGTTTTTTACTAACTTGAGAAGTTGTATGGGAAATCCCCCCCAAACACCAATTGGTTTTAGGTCCTTTTGTTCTTTTAACCTTGCAACTAATTTTTCTCATTCTAAAAAGGTGCTCAATCAAACTCAAAACACTGGGTTTGTCGCTATCCTGTTTGCTTTAAGAGCCACTAATAAGTAGTTGTATATTTCTGAAATTAAACATGAACATGAGCTAAAACAGAATCTCATCTTTTATTACCAGCATATATTTGCTCACAGAAATTCCCCAGGTAACACAAAAATAGTTTACTTTTGTGCACACAGTGCATATGGCACAGTGGAACTATTAGATATGATACTTGAACTCATGTTATGTAGTCTAATATAAAATTATGATGAGAGGGGTGGTAGCTGATGAGAACCAGCCAGGAAAAAATATTAAGCAATATGGCATCCAGTCAGATGATAAGAGATTAGCTGAACTAACTAAAATGGAAAAGAAACTCAACATAAAACTCTAGGAGGGGGCTCCTATGTTCTGACATTGACTTTTCTACCACAAACTGAAATTACGGTGCCATGCCTTGGATCCTGTAGTTGTATCTCTGCAATTCTAAAAGCAGAGACAATATTTACAATCCCAGCCAGAATAATGTTATTTTGTGTTAAGTTCAGGATTACCTTTGGCCAGTTCAGTTATTATCTCTGTAGGTTTTCTTTTTAAGATGCTTAACACATTTAAAAGCAGCTTATGTATGGGAGAATCTGACATGTAAAATGAGTTGATTTGAAATGGTTTGTCAACATCAGACTTGTGACTTTGACTTGGAAGGTGTAAGAGGATCTTAAAGTTGATAGCTATATTTAAATGTGTAAGTGGTCCTGGTTTACTTTATTAATGTTTCTGCTCTACCAAATTCACAGGAGTTGATTAAGTGACGAAGATTGTGTCAGGTTGGGAGCCTTATGAAGAATTATAAGAATCAGATATATTAAATCAGGAGATGTAAACTGAAATTATTAAGGAAATTTAAGTAAATTTAAGGTTAATTGTTTAGGGGAATTTAACCTGCTAACTGTCAGCTAATAAACACCAGTCAAAGAGTAAGTATAAATAATGATTTATAATTTTAGCAATGTAAGCAGTATAAGATTTGTAATTGAACTTACATACTTGAGAAAATCTGAGTTCTAAATTTTTTTAACTTAACCAAAATATTTAAAAAATATACAGCTGCAAAAATTTTCTTCAGAGAACAAAAAAATTACACCCTTAGATGTTTAAAAAACTAAAGATTGACGAACACTGATTTTTATATGCATAATTCTTTTTTTTAATGTTTTATTTATTTGATAGAGATCACCAATAGGCAGAGAGGCAGGCAGGAGGCAGGGGAAGCAGGCTCCCCTCTGAGCAGAGAGCCCGATGTGGGGCTCGATCCCAGAGCCCTGGAATCATGACCCGAGCTAAAGACAGAGGCTTTAACCCACTGAGCCACCCAGGTGTCCCCTTTATATGCATAATTCTATTGCAAGTTTTGTTAAGGACGTGGACTATAACTGACACTTTTTCAGCAATCTCTCCTATTACTTTCAGCACCTATCACCTGTGAGGAGATAAGAGCTATTCTGTGTATTGGTTGAGACTTGAAATTAGCCAAATAATCAAATGACAATTGTCACTCTTTGTATTGTATGATAGAGAAAATCTGTTCAGTTGAAAGGCTGTGTTTACTGAAAAGCAGATGTGAGGTGAAGTTAAGGTCACTGACATTTTCCAGGTAGGATTCTCATAAAAAGGACAAACACAAGATGGCGAAAAACTCTGAAGGTGATTCTTCCTCCTCACCATTCTGAGATTGAGTAATAAGAATTACTTATTGAGTAATAAGAATTAAGTAATATAAGTAATAAAGTAATAAGTAATAAGAATAATAAATAATAATAAGAAATAAGAATTAAGAGAGAAGAGGGAATGCAGGACAGGAAGAGAGAAACAAATACTATTGCCTTTGACAGAAAGTTGGAGTCAATATTCTCCATAGTTCTTTCCAAGTCAGACATACCTTAAAGCCAAGGAGGAAAATGGGACAGCAGCACTCTGAAGTAGATACACTGAAAGGTTAAGCACCGGCCAAAGATCGCCATCAGGAAGGCACAGCACTGGGACTCAGCCCCAGGTAGCCTATCCTTAGCCATTTCAGATGTCATTGATAAAGGATTTGTTGGGTAATTACTATGGAACAAATGGCAGGGGGCAGTAAGCTCCCTGAAGAGAAGTGAAGCCCACAAAAGTCACAGAGAATGACAGAGTGTGGGAAGGGGGAAGAACAAGATGGTCTTAGAGGTCTTAGAAGACCTCTCTGAGGAGTAGAGAGCTGAAAGAAGAAAAGGAGAGGGCCATGGGAAGGTTAGGAGGGACGCGTCCTGGTTGATGGCCTGCCAGGGGGAACTCCTCAAGTGGGAGCAGGCACAGTGTCCAGGATTACAAAGCAGCCAGAGCAGAAAAGGGGAAGTCAAGAGCTAAGGAGTAGGAAATAGTCTCAAAGCTGGCTAGGGACCAAGTCACACAGAACTTACAGGATGTCATACAGATCTTATGTCAAAAGAGTGATGGCATTTGTAGCTATTAGTTCATGACTGTGTATTTTAAGGAAAGGGTAGGACATTTATTAGCCAGTCTATAAATAGCTGGAGAAGAAACCAATAGGAAAATTCCTGGTGTCAATGCCATGTGAGGACAGGGTGATGTGTGTTAGGAGATAAGACAGCAGAGCCAGGGCTCTTGGGGGAATTTGAGCAAATTGCATCTACTGAAAAATTTAAAGTCAGTGATAGAAAATTGGCAATTTATAAATATAACTGATGATTGCTTTGTGGAGTAAAGTGCATTTTATCAGAAATAACTGAAAGTGACAAAGTGATTAAGAAGAATTATGCAAAGATTGGTTTCAACAAAAGCTACTCATCTATAAGTAATAAAGTACTATTAAAATTGCTTTCTTCACTATTGTTAATTAAAATTATCTACAAATTTTCATTTGCCTGCCATTTGTTATTATTCTTTCTCTGGGTCTCTAGGCTCTACCCTCTGACAAAAGTCTAGATTTCTGTCTGTCCAACCCTAACATGTAGAATTTTCCTTCCAATGGTTCTCAATAGGGACACATTTCTCTTCCTAATGGCCATTTGTCACCATGACTATGGGTAGTGTCATTACAGGGCAAGAGCTTGACTGCTAAATGTCTTGCCCTCTGAGGGATGGTCCCCCTCAATGAATTGTTCTTCCCCCAATGACAATACTACCCTAGTTAAAGCACTGCACACATTTGAGAATCTTTTTAATTTACTAAGGAATATGGATTTTCCTCGCCTGATGAACTCCTAGAGATGAAGATTTCCTACCCAACATTTTAATAATTTTAATAAATTTCCCATAGTCCATTTTAGGCAGCCTCATATCAGTAGCTTCTTTTGTTCTCTCATCAGTAGGAAAACAGAGTGGTTTTTTGAAACTAGATTATAGGGGTAATATTATTGGAAATATTTGACCTCATTGGACAGCCATTTTTATGTCTGCATGTATTATACATCTCCCTACAGAAAGGGAAATCCATTCTACACAAAAAGGTCAAGTAAATATTCACAACGTGGTTTTATTACAGGCAATAAGTTTTCATCAAAAACGAAGGATTCAGGCGCATGGTTGGATATATATGTGTGGTCATTTGTTTTCTAATAGCTGGAGTTCTGTGCTTTCTGCCTGATTGATTAGTAGTCAGAAGAGATTAGCAGGTAAGAAATGGATGATTAGACAAATTCTATACAGGAATTAATATTCAACATCCTCCAGCATCTAACGATTAACATAATTAGCCAACATGGCTCCCCCAGGTTTTACAACTTACAGGGTCATAATGGGTACCATTTTCACTTATTAACATGCAGACGAATAACTCATGGGCATATTTTCTTGACCTTGATTCTTTTTTTCTTTCCCAAGTTGCCAATGGCAGGTCAAGTAATTTATAGGGAGATACTCCATGCCAAGGCAAGTAGCAAGGCTGAACTGCAGCTCTGTTCCTGTTTGGTGTATGAGATTTGTTTGGGGTTTTAGATTTTAGAAAGCACTTTCACCCACATAGTGATTTTGCAGAGGACACCCGGCTGGTAAGGGTGAGCTCAAAAGAAAGTGTTTCGATTCCCAATTTGTTCCCTCTGTACTTTTTAATTCCATCATAGAAAGAAAGCAAACTGGGAGAAGACACCCTGCGCTGTGTATTTGGATACAATGTGGATGAGATTTTATGCACCCAGGTCTAGAGATTACTGGTAATTTCCCCAAGTGTGTGAAAAATATTTAAGTAGACTTTTTCACTTTTTTGGACCTTTTAATACCTTTGTCTCTGTCATAAATAAAAATCAAAACTCATTTCATCCTATTTCAGAAAATGCAAAGCGCCATTTTAAGTTCTGTGATCTGAAGATATTTAAAAATTAAAAGCCATACAAAGAATTAATGGTTTCAGAGTGGGGTGACAAATTCAACTAAAAAGATTTCCTTGGATGAAAAGGGAAGGTCTGCAGGAAAGATGGCCTTATATTCAGCCTGGCTCAGCCAACTCATTAAACACCACAGAAACAACAAAGTTATGTTATTTTTTCCCAACTGATGGTGAGTGTCTTTTTCTCCTTCTTCCCTATTTTTCAGGTGGACTTGGCAACCTAGAAATCCTAATATACCTACCAGATATAAATATATGGTTTGACTAAAGCTATTAGTTATAGACACTCCATTTCAGAATACCATGCCTGAGTCCCTTAGTTAAGGGAATTATACAAATGTGTCCCTTGAAAATGAGTATTAGTTTTTAAGTGTGGGACTCAATTTATAAAAAGAAAATTAAACTTAAGTTTTAAAGAAATATGTGAAAAGAGTATACCTTCACATTTGAGGAATGAAGACACAGCAAAAAGACAAGGACAGGTTTAATTTTAAGAATGAGCAACTTAAAATGATGTTTAATTTTTCTGAACATTAAAACATCGGTTTTATTAGCAATAAAATCTCAGAAGAGGGCATTACCCAGGGAAATTATTGACCATGTGAAGTTAATGGACCTCTCCCTTGCCTTGGGCTATGAAACCTTTTAGCTAGTCGTCCATCAATCTTGGAAAATGCCTATACCAGGATCATTAATGCACAAGAAAGTTGAGAAAAGGGTGATGTAGGAAGAAAAAAGATACAAAAAGGATACAAACTTTCCATCTAAGGAATCATCACTAGGAATGTTCATAGACATGGACTACCAAGCTAGGGCGCCTGGGTGGCTCAGTGGGTTGAGCCGCTGCCTTCGGCTTAGGTCATGATCTCGGGGTCCTGGGATCGAGTCCCGCATCGGGCCCTCTGCTCAGAGGGGAGCCTGCTTCCTCCTCTCTCTCTCTCTGCCTGCCTCTCTGCCTACTTGTGATCTCTCTCTGTCAAATAAATAAATAAAATCTTTAAAAAAAAAAAAGAAATGGACTACCAAGCTAATATGGGGGAATTCTTCGCCCGCTCTCGCTGTACACACACTCGTATACACATGGGTATGTATATATGTAACTTTCTTCTTTTATACCTTTGATATACATATTTATCACTTAGGTACTTATTTATCAAGCTAGGATGGAGATATTCTCTCACATATACACATATTTACATGTACATATACATATATATGATTTCTTCTTTTATATCTTTGAGACCTATACCTACTAAGAGGAAGATTTATCCAAAGAGAAATAACTTCCGAATGTCACTTAACCAAAATTCAAATGAAATTATTTAGACTCGATTAGTTTACAAAATGTTTTGATGCTAGGCCAGGCCGGGAGAAGGGAGGAATGGAGGGGTGCAAGGCAGAGGAGAAGGACCTGGGAGAGAAACAGCTCTCCATAAAGAAGCAGCAAGCCGGGGCGCATGCACCAGCCAGCGCTCTACTGAGGGGTCTCCCCACCCCTATGTTGTTTAGACAGTACGATGTGACATTAGCAACTAAAGGGGTTAATCATACTTTGCCTACTACATTTTCCTGGGTCTCAATGATCTGTGTTTGTTTTTCATAAACGATTAAGAATTTTACTTCATAGACCATTTTATAAGCATAAAAATGCAGGACACACCAGGATTTTCAAATTATTTATTCAGGTCAGCCTGAGAACTCCAAAGGGCATTCGGAATGCTTCCTAAAGTAATTTGTTATTTCCCATGTTTTACATTTACTATTTTATGTCGAATGGGTAAAAGAAGAACCTAGTAAGAATTACTGTTATAATATTACAAAACTAAAATGCAGAATGACTGATAGCTAAAGTTCAATTACAGTCTTTGAATAAATCCTTTTTATTCTCATTGAGAAAAGGCCAAAAAAGGAAAGGCTCATTTAAAGCAAAATAACAGTTCAACAGCCAGCATTTATTATCATTTACAATGGGCTTATGACCCTGCCAAGAAATACCAAAGGCATATAAAACATGGTCTTGCCCTCGGGCAGCTCACAGTATGTTTTGGTAGGGATGATTAATGTTCCCAAAATAATGATGATAGCATGCTAATACTGTGAATTTTTAATATGCTATAGAAAGTGAAAGTGCCTGGGTGGCTCAATCAGTTGAGTAGTTGGCTCTTGATTTTGGCTCAGGTCATGATCTCAGGGTCCTGGGTTCAAGACCCACATTGGACTCTATGCAGAGTGCAGGAGCCTGCTTGTCCCTCTCCCTGCCCTCTCATTCTCTCTCTCTAAAAGGGGTAAATTAAAAAAAAAAAAAAAGTAAAATCTTAAAAATCTTAAAAAAAAAAAAAAAGAAAGTGAAATGAGAGAGAAGTCAAAGAAGACAGAGGAGCTGGAGCTTGTGGTGTCCTGGAAGATGGGTAGAATTTGAGTCTCTAAAGGGAAGAGAAAGGAAACTCCAATGAAGGAAAAGGTCAAACAAAAGTACTAGTACGCTATATTTGTAAAGAACATGTGGACACCCGAATGACCACTGCTAACTGTATGTGTAGTAAAATAAGGAGGAATAATGTTAGAAAGGTAAACTGAGGCAATAAGACTCAGCTGAGATCAAACCCAGACTTTGCCAAATACAGTTTGGTTATGGTGATTTTCGTCATTGCTCATTCTGAGCCTCAGTTTCCCCAACTGTAAAATTACATGTTTGCCAGGGACTATACGTAAACATGTGAGCATGTTAGCACAACTATGATGATTATAGCAAACTGGCATTAGAGCAGAAGCACTGAGACTCTAGGGGATAAGACATACTGAATAAGAAAGTAGCATAATTACAATAACCCCTAAGAAAAATTACTTCTTTTTAATTTAATTTTTTTATTTTTTTAAGATTTTGTTTCTTTGTCAGAAAGAGAGAGAGAGAGAGAAAAATCACAAGCAGGGGGAGTGGCAGGCAGAGAGAGAAGCAGGGTCCCGGCTGAGCAAGGAGCCCGGTGTGGGGCTTGGTCCCAGACCCTGGGATCATGACCTGAGCTGAAGGCAGCCGCCCAACCAACTGAGCCACCCAGGCACCCATTATATTATTTTTTTAATGACTCCTTTAATGACAGTTAAGGCAAACTGGCTGCCTGAAGACCAGACTCAAGAAAGCTAGCCATGAAACTACTGTAGAAGTCTCAGGCTGACATAGTGAATTGTGGATTATGGCAAAAGCAAAGGAATGGTGAAGAAGGGTTCAACTGTAAGTTCTAGAATATTTGCCAACATTTTGGATTTCTTCATTAGGGATGTTTTAATATCATAAGACACCTACCTTGTGAAAAGATTATACATTTGAAACTTACGTAATATTGTATGTTCACTATACTTCAGTAAAGATAAAGACTATACTTAGAAGTGGATGGATAGGTATCCTCTCTGGAGCTATAAACTGATAATAATATTTTATTCTTAAATTGTCAATAATAGGGGCGACTGGGTGGCTCAGTGGATTAAAGCCTCTGCCTTCAGCTCAGGTCATGATCCCAGGGTCCTGGGATAGAGCCTCGCATCAGGCTCTCTGCTCAGCAGGGAGCCTCCTTCCTCCTCTCTCTCTCTCTGCCTGCCTCTCTGCCTACTTGTGATCTCTGTTTGTCAAATAAATAAATAAAATCTTTAAAAGATTTGTCAATAATAATTCAAACTAAATAAATGTATTTCATTGGGTTTATGATAGGCACTAACTTACACAGAATACAGGGAAGATAATATTTTCCAATCTCAGAGTACACACATGCCCTCCCCACCACACACAGTATGTAATAGTATAAAGCCTAGTAGTAAATATGAAATACAGAATTCTCACTCAGACAGGAAACAATGAGTACTATGCTATAACATGTAGTATTAGCCATGAATAATTTTCCTTTGTTTTTGTTGAACCAACAAAATTATTTTAATTTAAAATGAATTCAATAAAATTAATTTAAAATGATTTTGTTTAAAATGAAATCATTTTACCAATTATCACTGGTCAACCAGTAAATCAATTACTGCCCAATGAAATTACAGAATGTGGTAATCATCTGCCTTCCCAGAAATACAGAATTGTGAAGAATGCTTAGAGCAATATCCAATTTTATAATAAATAATGAAATCCCTTTAATGTCTAAAAACACCTAGCTACAGCAGAGAATATTTATGTTTTAATTCCCCTTTAGCACTCCCAATTTAGGTCACTAGTAGTAAAGTGCAGTGGATAATTAATTAATTAATAATTTGGGGATTCTGAGTCTTAGAAGAACATTAGACTTGGAATCCCAAGACTTATGGTCAAGTCCTTGCTCCATCGCTTACTGGCTCTGTGACTGCTCTCTGTTTGACGTTGAGTTTTGTGTTTGCCAAAAAGCAAGTATTATTATATTTAGTAGCTCTGGTTCTACTTTATGAAGATTATCCATACACATAAAATATCCTTCATTTTCCTTATTCTAAATTTATAGATATTTATTCCAATTTCCTGCCAAAGCAGATTCCATTGATGAATGGGGTAGGAATAACCCCAAGGAGAATAGAGATGTCTTTTGAGAAATTTGTTTTCGTGACTATCACCAGTGACCCACAATTCTTTCTAGATAAAGCATCGCAGAATAGACATTTTCCCAAAGAAGACACACAAGGCAAAAAAATAAATGAAAATGTTCTTAACATCACTAGTCATCAAGGAAATGCAAATCAAAACCACAATGCAATACGACATCACCTATGTTAAAATGACCATTACCAAAAAGACAAGAAATAACAAGTGCTGGTGAGGGAGTAGAGAAAGGGAAACTTGTGCACTGTTGGTGAGAATGCAAACTGGTGTAACCACTACGGAAAACAGTATGGAAATTCCCCCCAAAAATTAAAAATGGAAACACCATATGACGCAGCAGTTTTACCACTGGGTCTCTGACCAAAGGAAATAAAATCAGTATCTCCAAGAGATAACCGCTCAGTGCAGCATTATCTACAACAACCAAAATATGAAGACAACGTAAGTGAATGGATAAAGAAAAAATGTAGTGTATATATACAATGGAATATTTTTCAGCCATGAGAAAGAAGAAAATTCTGCCATTTGTGACAACATGGGTAGACCTGGAGGACAATATGTTACGTGATATAAGACAAATACTGTACAATCTCACTCACATGTGGAACCTAAAAAAAAAAAAAAAAATCAAACCCAGAGAAGCAGAGTGTAGAATGGTAGTTGCCAGGGGCTGGGGAGAAGAGTGGAAGAAATGGGGAGAAGTTGCACAATGGGTACAAATTTTAGTTGTAAGATGTTTAAGTTCTGAGAATGTAATGTACACCATGATGACCATAGTTAATAATATTATCTTGTATACCTGAAATAAGCTGACAGTAGTTCTCAAGTGTTCTCACCACACAGAAAAATGGTAAGTGTATGGGGTGATGGATGTGTTAATTATCTTGATTGTAAGGAGTCTGGGAAGATGGTGGAGTAGAAGGACCCTGAGCTCACCCCATCCCAGTTTACAACTAGATATCATCCATATCCAAGTCAGAAACCAGGAGAGCAATCCGAAGACAGGCAGAATAAACTCCACAACTAAATATAGAGAAGAAGCTGCATCTGGAAGGTTGGGAAGGTCAGAAAAGCCGAAGGAAAATCCCCCCAGGAGAGAGGGAGCTGTATGCATGGAGAGGGCAGAGAAACAGGCCTTCACACTAGGGAATTCACACCTGGAAGACTAATCCCCAGAACCTTTGGCTTTAAAAACCAGAGAGGATGAATTCCCTGAGTTTGTAAAATTAGTGGAACGTGGAACTTGGAACCTGGAGCTTTAAAAGTCAGCTGACTCAGCCCTGGTCCAGCTTGGAAGGCCAGGGATAGTGGGGTCGCCACCCTCAAAGACACGGCAACCCGGGTGGAAAGGCAACATACAAATAGCAGTTGACACAAGACGTGGGGCAAACAGAAGACAGATCTGTTCATACTGATTTTGGAACATGTTGGGGACTTCTTTGAAAATGAGGGGGCTGGCAGGGACCATATTCCTCTCCCACCCCAAGCATAAACACAGAGCCATCTGTGGGAGGTGGGACTACAGGAATACTTACTACCTAACCCTCTAGCAGTGTGCCACGCCCATGAGTTCTCCTAAGGACCCACTCGTTCCAAGACGGCTGGCCTCCACCCTGGGCTCAGGGCGAATTTTGTTAAAGCCCCATGCGGGCTCCACCCAGCCACCAGGAGCCCGGAACCCCCACCTTATGCAGTGCCTGGCCACCAGGGGCACATCTGCCACCATGGGCTGGGCACAGCTGTGCATCCAGCCACCATCACATGCTGGGCCCAGCTGCATCTAGCCATAACTTGTGCTATTCCCAGCCACGTGACCCCAGCTGCCCAGAGGCACACTCCCAGTCACCACTGAAGATTGGGGGATCTGGCACAGGACTAGTGGCTCAGTGCAAATTTTACTAATATTGCTGTCCAATCCCAAGCTCCCTGGAAGGCATGCCCCCTCAGAGAGGGCCTGCCTGGGTTCCACTAGGATAGTGGATGAGCAAGGATAGCCCACAACAGGCAGAGAGTCAGTAGAGATGATGCTAGTGAAAGGAAAAATGACTCAAGACACAACAGTAGAGCATAAGCAAAACACACAGGAGAGAGACTCTGCTGAAGTGCCGGGCTCCAGTAAAGGGGGGCACCACACTGCAGGGCACTCCAGCACCTCTTCATAAACTCACTACTTTCATGAGCAGAAGACACAGCTGATTCTCTGTACAAAGAAGCAGACACAGAGAGGCAAACAACATGAGAAGACAGAGAAATTTATCCCAAATGAAAGAACAGGACAAAGTCATGGCCAGAAAACTATGCAAAACAGAAATAAATAACATGCTTGATAAAGAACTTAAAGCCATAATCATAAAGATATTCATTGGACTTGAGGAAAAAGTGGAACCCTTAACAAAGAGAAAGGGAACAACAAAGCAGGGAAAATAGGAACAATAAATGAAATAAGCAACACACTTGATGGAATGAACAGCAGGATAGAAGAAGCAGAGGAAGGAATTAATGTCCTAGAAGACAGATTAATGGAAAGCAATTAAGCTGAACAGCAGAGAGAAAAAAGAATTACGCAGAAGAACAAACTTAGGGAACTCAGTGACTCCATTAGGCATGGTAACATTCATATTATAGGAGTCCCAGAAGAAGATAAGAGAGAAAAGGGGGCAGAAAATTTATTTGAGGAAATAATAACTGAAAACTTCCCTAATCTGGGCAAGGAAACAGACATCCCAAGCCCCAGGAGGCACAAAGAACTCCCATCAAAATCAACAAAAGCAGACCCACACCAGACATATTGTAATTAAATTGGCAAAATATAGTGACGAAGAAAAAAATCTTAAAAGCAGCAAGACAAAAAAAGGTCTTTAACTTCCAAGGTAAGACCTATAAGCCTATCAAAAGATTTTTCAACAGAAACCTGGCAAGCCAGAAGAGAGTGGCATGATATATTCAACATGCTGAATGGGAAAAATCTGCAGCCAAGAATACTTTATCCAGCAAGGCTATCATTCTGAATAGAAGGAGAGATACTTTCCCAGACATACAAAAACTAAAAGAGTTTGTGACCACTAAACCATCAAGAAATATTAAAGGGGACTCTTTTAGGGGAAAGGAGAGACCAAAAGAGAGTATAAAAAGATAGGAAACACAAAGGCAGTAAAAAGAGTATTTCTGTAAAACAAAACAAAACAAAACAAAACAAAACAAAAAAACCAACACCAGTGAAGGTACTCAAAAAATTGGAAGGATATAAAATATAATAACATATACCTAAAATGTGGGGAGGAGAGGAGGAAAGAATGGGTTCAAACTTAAATGACCGTCAACTTAATACAAACAGCTATATGCAGAAGAGATTATATACAAACTGAATGGCAACCATATATGTAAAACCACTAATAAATATGCAGAGAATAAAGGGAAAGAAATCTAAAGAAATCCAGCAAACCATGAAAGAGAGAAAGAAAAGAAAGAATCAGAAAAAAACTTCTGAAACAACAATAAGACAAGTAATAAAATGGCAATAAATACATATCTATCAATAACTACTTTGAAGGTAAATGGCCTTAATGCCTCAATCAAAAGACAGAATGGATTAAAAAGAAAGTTTGTCAGGGTGATAGAATGGATAAAAAAACCAAAACCAAAACAAAAAACAAGAGACTCACTTTAGACCTAAAGACACCTGCATATTCAAAATGAGGGGATGGAGAAACATCTATCATGCAAATGAATGTTAAAAGAAAGCTGGAGTAGCAACACTTAACACTGGACAAAACACACCTTAAAACAAAGACTATAACAAGAGACAGAGAAAGACGTTCTATCATACTAAAGGGGACAATATGACAGTTTTAAGTATGCACCAACACAGGAGCAATCAAATACAGAAAACAATTAATAACAAATGTAAAAGAACTAACTGATAAAAATACACTAATAGGGGATTTTAACACCCCACTTACATAAATGAAGAGATCATCTAAACAGATAATCAATAAGAAAAAATGGATTTAAATGACACATTGGACCAGATGGACTTAACAGCTATATTCAGAGCATTCCATCCTAGAAAAGCAGAATGCACATTCTTTCCAAGTACACACAAAACATTCTTCAGAACAGATCACATGTTAGCCCATAAAACCAGCCTCAACAAATTCAAGACTGAAGTCGTACCATGAATCTTTTCCTACCACAACATCATGTAACCTGAAGTCAACCACAAGAACAAATCTGGGAAGGCCACAAACACATGGAGATTAAAGAACACCCTACTAAACAACGAATGGGTCAACCAGAAATCAAACCAGAAATAAAAATCTACATAGAAACAGGTGGCGCCTGGGTGGCTCAGTGGGTTAAGCCGCTGCCTTTGGCTCAGGTCATGATCTCAGGGTCCTGGGATCGAGTCCCGCATCGGGCTCTCTGCTCAGCAGGGAGCCTGCTTCCTCCTCTCTCTCTGCCTGCCTCTCTGCCTGCTTGTGATCTCTCTCTGTCAAATAAATAAATAAAATCTTTAAAAAAAAATCTACATAGAAACAAATGAAAATAAAAACAACAGTTGAAAACCTCTGGTATGCAGCAAAAGCAGTTTTAAGAGGGAATTTTATAGCAATACTAGCCTACCTCAAGAACCAAGGAAAATCTCAAATTAGCAACCTAACTATGCTAAAAAGAACAACAAACAAAACTTAAAACCAGCAGAAGGAAGGATATAATGAAGATGAAAACACAAATAAATAATATAGAAACTAAAAAAAAAAAAATAGAACAGATCGATGAAATCAAGAACAGTCTTTTAAAAAATATTTATTAATTTAAGAGAGAGAAGGCATGAGCACAAGTGTAGGGGGAGAGGCAGAGGGAGAGCGAGAGAGAAAATCCTCAAGCAGACTCCCCACTGAACATAGGGTCCAACATGGGGCTCCATCCCAGGACCCTGAGATCATGACCTGGACAGTAATCAAGAGTCCAACGTTCAGGGACACCTGGGTGGCTCAGTTGGTTAAGCAGCTGCCTTCAGCTCAGGTCCTGATCCCAGTGTCCTGGGATCGAGTCCCACATCAGGCTCCTTGCTGTGCGGGGAGCCTGCTTCTCCCTCTGATTCTGCCTGCCTCTCTGTCTGCCTGTGCTCGCTCTCGCTTTTGCTCTCTCTCTCTCTGACAAATAAATAAATAAAATCTTTAAAAAAAAAAAAAAAAAGAGTCCAACATTCAAATGCCTGAGCCACCCAGGTGTCCCAGGAGCGGGTTCTTTGAAAAAGATAAATAAAATTCATTAACCTCAAGCCAGACTTATCAAGAAAAAAGAGAAAAGACTCAAATAAATGAATTTACAATTGAGAGGGAAGAAATAAGAACCGTCACTACAGAAATATAAACAATTATGAGAGAATATTGTGAAAAACTATATGCCAACAAATTGCACAACCTAGAAGAACTGGATAAAGTTTTAGAAAATACTGGTTACTAAAACTGAAACAGGAAGAAGCAGGAAATTTGAACAGACTGATAACCAGCAAAGAAATTGAATCCATAATTTAAAAAACTCCCAAGAAACAGAAGTCCAGGGCCAGATGGCTTAACAGGCAAATTATACCAAACATTTAAAGAAAAGATAATATTTATTTTTCTCAAACTATTCCAAAAAAATACAAGAGGGATGAAAACTTCCCAGTTCATTCTGTGAGGCCAGTATAACCCTGATGCCAAAACCAGATAAAGACAGGACAAAAAAAGAGAATTGTAGGCCATGCTCCTGATGAGCATGGATTAAAAAAATCCTCAAGAAAATACTAGCAAACCAAATTCAAAAATACATTAAAAGAATCATTCGCCACAACCAACTGGGATTTGTTCCTAGGACCCAATTGTGATTCAATATTCACAAATCAATCAACGATGCCTCACATCCCTAAGAGAAAGGGTAAGAACCATATGATCATTTCAATAGACAAAGAAAAAGCGTTTGACGAAGTACAGCATCCATTCAAGGTAAAACAGCTCAACAAAGTAGGTTTAGAAGGAACATACTTCCCCACGATAACGGGAAGGGTCCAGAGTATAAAGAACTCATAAATCATTTAAAATAAAGTCTTCGGGGTGCAGGGGTGGCTCAGTGGGTTAAAGCCTCTACTTTCGGCCCAGGTCATGATCCTGGGGTCCTGGGATGGAGCCCTGCATCGGGCTCTCTGCTCAGTGGGGAGCCTGCTTCTTCCTCTCTCTCTGCCTGCCTCTCTGCCTGCTTGTGATCTCTGTTAAATAAATAAATAAAATCTTTTAAAAACATAAAATAAAGTCTTCTTTTATTAAGTCTTATTTTATTAAGAAGAAAACTTGTTGTCTTTCTCCTTTCTTCTTTTAAACATTTCCTTTTATTTTTAGCTGCAATTCTCATTTTACCAGTTCTTACTTCTTTCAGACTAATCACGATATTGCATATTACTTATATAATTCATAATTCCTACCAGTGTCTTCAAATTGCATTTAAAACACGGACGTCCAGCTAAATCCGATCTGCAGTTTAGACACAAACACAGACCCACAACAATGACAGAAGAGCAATATTTCTATCATAGCAGTTTGTCCACTGGCCATGAATGAATATGAAGGCAGAACTACAAGTAAAACTGCCCCCCACCTTCTGGTAAGGGTTGCCCGACTTTTAAGAAAACGCCACGAAAGTCACATTAGAATAGGTGCGAGTTCAAAATTTATCTCATTAAAGGGAAGACACTGCAGTCTGATGCCTTGACTGGCTCATTTATAAAGAGTGTGACTGAGTGAGAGAGAGAGGAATCCTGTCACACTTGCCTCCTATATTACAAACTGCCATTCTGTCAAGTCAAATCTAATATAAATGAATCACATTAATCAGAAAATGTGAGTTTTTACATGACAAGCTAAACGGGCATGCCATTTCCAATTAGAATGGTGATCTAAAATTAGCTACTGACACAAGCAAGTATACATGGTCAATTTGCCTGCCTGAAACTGAAAATTAAATAAGACATATTGGATAATAGATAGCCCTAGAGGGGACATGCTGCTGTAATTCACTCATGTTGCTCAGCTGATGTCACAAGCTACGGAAGGATATTCAATCTTGTGCTCATTTTGAAATGGCTGGTTTTAACTCGAGGAAGTACTTGGATCAATTGTCCATTGATTTGTTTCTGTGACTACTAGCAGGTAGTGAGCACAAGAGAGGATATTCGCTATTGCTCCAAAAGAGAAGTAAATTGAGATGGCAAAGAAGAAGGGTACGTTGGAAGATCAGTATCTCATTATTGATATGTATCAGTACTTTTGAAATGGAGAAACTAGTCTTCATACAAAGACACTTAAGCTTTCGGTCCATTACTTTGTTCAGTTTCACACTGCAAATAACATCTTTTTTTACCAGTCTTTGCCAGTCTTGGTGAAAACAATGTACGTAAGTGGGCTGTGAAGAAGTAAAAGTGCTTTTCATGCTTTTGCTACCATTACTGTTACTTCACAATGTCACTAAGATTGATTTTTGTAAAGCTTACTTTGTAAATTGTGTATATTTCTATCTCCTATACATCTGGTCAGGCAAGAATGTACCATTAATAGTCACATAGCAGTGGTTCTGTGAGCTGTTCTAATTTGAATAACAATTATTTACCAAATTAAGGTTTTAGGTCTTGATCTCAGGCTCTAAAGTAAAATCCAGAGGCAGGAAGTTGTGGAAAAATTTGGCTAATTTTTAAGACTATTTTTAAGAGCAAATTTAGGTTTACAACAAAATTGAGAGGAAGTCACAGAGATTTCCTATATATCCTCTGCCCCCACACAAGCATAGGTCCCCCTATCATCAACATCACTGACAAGAATGGTACCTTTTTTTTAACCAATGAAGAATCTATACTGACACATCATAATCACCCACAGCCCACAGTTTATCTTATGGTTCACTCTTGGTGTTGTATATTCTATGTGTTTAGACAAAAGTATATTGATATGTACCCACCACTGTTTACCATACACAATATTTTTCACTGCTTTAAACATTTCATTCTCTCTCTAGTCACCTCTCCCCACACTTCCCCACTCCTGGCAACTGCTAATCTTTCTTTTAAGTAGGCCCCACCCCCAGCATGGAACCCAATGCAGGGCCCGAACTCACAATCCTGAGATCAAGAGTTGGATGCTTACCTGACTAAGTCACCCAGGGGGCCCATAATAACTGCTAATCTTTTTATTATCTTCATAGTTTTGTCTTTTCCAGAATGTTACACAATGGAATCATACAGTATATAGCCCTTTCAGATTGGCTTCTTTCACCCCATAATATGCATTTAAGCTTCTTCCACATCTTCTCATGGTTTCAACAGCTCGTTTCCTTTCAGCACAGAATAATATTCCATTGTCTGGATGTACCACAGTTTCTTCATCCACTCACTTACTGAGAAAGATCTTGGTTGATTCCAAGTTCTGGTAACCATGAATAAAGCTGTTATTAACATCAGATTGTAGGTCTTTGTTTGGACTAAAGTTTTCAACTCCTTTGGGTAAATACCAAGTAGCATGACTGCTGCATCATATGGTAAGAGGATGTTAAGTTTTGTAAGAAACCGCCCAACAGTCTTCCAAAATGGCTCTACCATTATGCATGCCCCCCCAGCCCCGTGATGTATAAGCGTTTCTATGCTTCACAGCCTCATCAGCATTTGTCGTATCAGTGAATATCGCTCAGTTTCACAATGGCAGAAGAGGCTTTCAGGTAAGAGGAACAAATAATTATAGTTGATAATGTAAGTTCGTCAACAGATTTTTTTTTAAGTGGCACACATTCTCTCTTTCATGTTATTATCTCACATGTACATAAAAATATTTTATAAAAGAAATTGAGGTAGTGGAGAACATTTGCCATAAAGTGAACATATTTCAAATTTATTTTGTTTTCCAAATGACCTCTACTCTTTTGAAGGAAGCCTACTGGATCACAAATTCAATAAAGCAGAATATGAAAGCATCAAGTAAGAAGATAGGCAACACACTTGAATTATTATTTCAGAAAAAGGGGATACCCAAGCAGGCAATAAGCATATATAAATATTCTCAACATTACTACTCACAGAAATGTAAATTAAAACCTCAGTCAGATACTAGGAAACATCTACCTAAAATTTAAGACAATGACAACACCCAGGATTGGTGAAGATATGGAACTGGAACTCTCATACGTCACTGCCAGGAGTATAAAATGATACAACCACTTTAGAAAAATGTTTGTCAGTATCTACTAGAGCTAAACATAATGCAGACCCTACAACCTAGCCATCACACACCTGGATTTACACCCAAAAGAACTAGTACAGAAGTCAGGTATGAGAATGTTCTTAGCAGCTTTTATTTTAAAGATTTATTTACTTGGGAGGGGGCAGACTTAAGCAGTCTTAAGCAGAATCCATGCTGAACACAGAGCCCAACATGGGGCTTGATCCCACGGCCCCGAGATCATGACCTGAGCTGAAACCAAGAGTTGCATGTTTAATTGACTGAGACACCCAGGCCCCCTCTGAGCAGTTTTATAACAGCCCAAAGTAAAACCAACTCAAATGCGCATCAACAGTACAATGAATAAACAAACCGTGGTATAGTCAGTGGACTACTACTCTGCTAGAAAAAAGAATCAACTCCTGCTACACTCGGCAATGTGGCTGTCTGTCACGGATGTCATGATAATCCAAAAAAATCTGGCCCAAAAGAGTAGATTCCATTTATATGAGCCCCATTACTGGTATATGATTCCACTTACATGAATTTCAATAATGGGCAAACCAAATGTATAGTGACAGATGTCAGAAGAGTGGTTCCCTCCAGGAGCCTGGGACAAGTGGCAAGGTCGTGAGGGAACCCTCTGCGGTACTGGAGATGTTCTCTCTCTTCATCTGAATGTTACTTACCCTGGTATGTAGATGCACACGGACACAAATTCACAGAGTTGTAGATTTAAGATTTGTGTGCTGGACTGTATGTATCTTACACCTCAATACAAATTTTTAAATGAATGAACAAATCTCTAAAACCATGTAAAGAAGAAAAGTTCCTTTTTGACAAAGAGCCAATATTAGCAAATAGCTGAAATTACCAGCAGTATTACTTTGCCACACTTAAAAATATCTAAGAAATACTGAAAATGGTAAGGTAGTATAGTTTTTAAAATTCTTCCAATGTGACTATTCCATCTAGACATATATTTTCCCACAAAAAGCTTTATCTATTAAAATGGACTTGCCAACTGCCTTTTTAAGAAGAGTTTTACTTATTTGAGAGAGAGCACAAGCATGAACAGGGGGAGGGGCAGAGGCAGAGGGAGAGACAGACTCCCCGCTGAGCAGTCCCGATGTGGAGCTTCATCCCAGGACCCTGGGATCATGACCTGAGCCACTTAACCCACTGAGCCACCCAGGCGCCCCTTGCCAACTGCTTTGATGTCCTTCAGACATTTCAGTTCTCATTCAACATTACTTTAAAAATATCTTCATGTATATTTTATTGATCAGGATACTGATTTCTCTCCAAATGTATTTTTATGTGTGCGTATGCGCTGTACTCGCCTAAACATATGTGACTAATTACAGGATTGGTTAATGGAAAAGAGAGGTATAAACAGATCTACAAGGTGGAGAATTCTCTTGGTACCCAAGAGGCCTGATCCAATTAGGGCACAGAGTTATGTGACAACTAGTTAATGCCCAAACACACAAAAAGGGTAATTAATTTGTAGATGGTGTTGTTTGCCTCCATATATATTGTTGTATCCACTGATGGCTTGAAACAAATCAAAATAATGCATGTTGAGCTTTCCAAAGTATAGGCCATTCCTTGAGTTCCATAATAAAATCTTATTATTATCTCCATAGTTTTGTCTTTCCCAGAAGAGATTAATTCTGGCTCTGATAGCACCAGGCACCGAATGTTAGGACAGAATAAAGAGAATACTTACTGTTTGTTTATGGGCAGGGTTCCTTACCTCCATCAGCGCATTCATGCATTATGTTTAGAATTCTGTTAAAGAATTTCTCCAAAGAAGGGATTTCTATGCTTCATATAACTTACTCATTTTCATTACCTACATAGGAAGGTCCCATTGTCCACTCCCTAAAGGTTTAAAATGTGGTCACACATAAAATTTGAGGCCTAAGTCTGCACATTTTGAAAGTAGCAGAGGCTCTTCACATTGTGGGTAACGTGTGCTTGTGAGGTCCGGAATGAGGAGGGATAAGACATGGACAATCAGTGGATACATTTAATTAGGAAAGGAGGGAAAGAGAGGAAAAGGAGGATCATGTACTAGTGGTATACCGAAATGCTGCTAATTATTTTTTAAATTTATTTTTTATTTATTTTCAGCATAACAGTATTCATTATTTTTGCACCACACCCCGTGCTCCATGCAATCCGTGCCCTCTCCAATACCCACCACCTGGTACCCCAACCGACTCTGAAAATGCTGCTAATTATTTTTTAAAAAATCACAGCTTTTCTACTCACCTATGATGCCACTGAAGGAGCCAAGACATATCTTGACTTCATTGTAAGACTAAGAACCTAAAACACAAGGGAAATTAGTGTTCACCCAAATTGAACACATCAACAGAGTCCCCCCAAATCCTGAATTCTTCACCTCTATGCACTTCTTGTATAGGATACCACCCACTTTTGATTGTAGGTAGAATTGAGACTTTAAATGTATTTTAAAATACACAATATTCCCTTGTTTCAAAATTTTAATGACTTAAAGGGTCTCTCTAAAATTTTTTCTTCTGGCTCTGTCCTTCAGCCAACCTGGTCACTTTTCCAAAAGCAATCGGTGTTACCAGTTTCTTGGGGATCCTCCCAGAAATATTTAATACTTCCAAGAAAACACACAAATGCACATGACTGCATGTGCACACACACATAGAGATTTTCAACTTCTACACAAATGGTAGCATAACACACACACACACACACAGACACACAAAGATTTTGTTTATTTACTTGACAGTGAGAGACACAGCGAGAGAGGGAACACAAGCAAGGGGAGTGGACGAGAGAGAAGCAGGCTTCCCACCAAGCAGGGAGCCCAACATGGACCTAGAACCCAGGACCCTGGGATCATGATCTAAGCTAAAGGCAGACGCTTAACGATTGAGCCACGCAGGTACCCTGATATCACACATTTTAATCTGTACCCTGGTTGTTCACTTTCGTGGGAGTATATCATGGATACCATTTCCTATCAGCAGTACATAAGGTTTTTGTACACCCTATTTGTATGCTGCCAGTATGAGCCATCTTTCCAGTTTCAGAACTATGGAGTGAGCAGAACACACATAGAAACTGGGTTTACAGAAATTAGGGCTCCATCACCTACAGACTAGCTTTGAGATTTGGGCAAGGTGCCTAAATCTCCAAACTGCTCGTAGTCACTCAGTTATATGAAGCTTGTGAGGTCCTCCTGCCAAGGAGTTAGGGAGCAACATGAAGAACTTAGGAGTGGGAGTCAGCAACCTGTTGAACTATTTCTAGGGTCTCGGGCAGTTGTTTGATCTCTCCCAGCCTCAAGTTTGTTTGTTCACTGATAACCACAGAGAGAAAAGTTTGCTGATCTTCCAAGTACTGTCTAAATTACCAAAAAGGAAGCACATCCACAAAATCATCATACATGTCACGTGATGCAACATGATTGGAGCCCCACAAGTCACCCCTTTGGGCCTCTTCCTAGTTACATTTTCCTCTACAAAAATAACATGACTCTGACTTTAAAAAAAAAAGATTTTGTGTATTTATTTGACAGAGAGAGAGAGAGAGAGATCACAAGTAGGTGGAGAGGCAAGGAGAGAGGGGAAAGCAGGCTTAGGGAGCCTGATGCGGGGCTTGATCCCAGGACCTGAGCTGAAGGCAGAGGCTTAACCCACTGAGCCACCCAGGTGCCCTGACCCTGACTTCTAATATTGTAATATCATCTGTCCAGTTTTTGCATTTAACACAAATGGAATTGATAGGTATGTATTTTTTGCTGTCTGGCTTCTTTTGCTCAGCATTTGGTTTGAGGTTCACCTCTGTTGTTGAAATAGTAGTGGTTCATCATTGTCGTTGCTGTATTCTGTTGTAAGTATTTGCCACTATTTATGTATTCATTTGACATCATGAACAAATGTCAATGCACTTGTGCATTGCTCGCAGATTTTGTCCTTTATTATCATGCTGATGCCGACATTCTGGTGCATGCTTGCATTTCTATGAAGTTTAAGCCTGGGAGTAGAACTGCTGGGTCACAGGGTAAGTTTACATTCAGAATTCTCAGGAATTGGTGGTAACTATAAGAAGTTGTCTCCAAGTTTCAGCAAGCACCAGAAACCAACTCTGGCAGATTTAAGAAAAAAGGAATTTACTGAAAGACCCATTTAGTAGGTAATAAAGTCACTGGCTGTTTTTGAGATATAGGCTCAGGAAAGGTGAGGAGCAAGGTCGGGGTCGGGGGAGCATGGGCGGGACCACAGCCAAGACCACACCATGGTACCAGCATCGGGAGAACTACGTTTCAGTCATGTCATATTCCAGATCTCAGAGCTGGCATCATCAGCACTGAACTCTTGCCACTAATACTGCATTCCTCTGGCTGCAATTGCCAGAAAAAAAAAATGCCTCTCTCCCAGCTTCTCTGCCTCCCTAGTCACTGATTCCAAGTCTGGTGTGTGCCCAGCGGATGGGTCAGGCCCGGGTCGCAGGTCCGGGCCACGGACACAAGGCAGCTCAGAAAGTGACTCATCATGTAGGTACTTTCCCAACAGAAGAACAGCTGAGAATTCAGATTTGGGGCATTAAAAAAATCCACTTCTAAGACAGAATGTTTCTTCCCAACTTAAGTAACTGGGGGGAAAAAACAGATATGGGAGGAAATAAAACAAAACAACCTCAGCTGAGCTCTTCAAAAATCTGAGTTTTCCCCTCAAACTACATATTCAGTAAATGTGAGAGGCCTGTTAGTTCTAACCACAAATAGGAGGTTCCTCAAATAATTTAAAAAGATGTCACAGATTTTAGAAAGTATAGATACAGTAATCAGATACCAGAGATTTTTTATAATGAAAAAAAAATGCTGTCTTCTTCCATATTTCATCATGTTTTTGAATATGTGCATATGAGGCCTTCCTCATGCCTTGTTAAGGCAGAACCTGCCTTAACAGGCCCCTTGTTCTGGTCCCAAAACCACTTGGTCCAAAGGTAGGCATCTAAGGTCCTTCTATGTTCCTTGGTTAACTTCTGAACAATAAGCCTGGTTTTCTCTCGTAGATCTATACCCTCTTACCATTCTATGTTTTCTTTTCCTGATTCCTCTAACTACTGGCCCCATTCAACTGTGGGTCCTGTTGAAAAATTCAGTCCAGTGTTAACTAACTCTGCTCCATCTCAAGTTTTGAGGGCAGAAAGCTCCCTCTCTTCTTGCCTTAACTAACATAACTAACTTAACTAACTAACTTGCCTTAACTAGCTCCTTCCTCAGTCCTCCACTTCCCTCCCTGGAGCACATTGCGCAGAGGCTGAGGTCTCCCACTCAGCGAGCCATGAACCCAACAGGTGCGGAGGCATTCATCGGTGCTGCTTCTGGACAGGATTTCTCCAGCCTTTGGTAAACTTGCATTCCCCCGGCAGGAGAACTCTCTGTCCCTCCTTAGGCTGGCCAATCCGCTGGCTGCCTGGTCACCCGTCCCCTCACCAAAAAAGGCCGGCTCCCAGTCTGCCTCTCCTGGAGTAATTCTAGATTTTAGCATTCATGGAGATACCTTATCCAGCTTAGTGCCCCTGTCATGCCTTCCGCTCCCTATTGAGAATCTCACACACCCTGAACCTTGTCACGCCTTCCACACTGCTCCACTTTTAGCCGTCTCCTTGCTGCTCACAACTCCCTACTTTTTCTTTTCCTCACCACTTGATTCCCACCTGGTCTCTTCCCTCTGTTAAAGGACTCTACAAACATCCATGCGTGATGGCTCCACACACGTGTATCGTGTCCCAATTTGGTTCACCTCGCAGTACAAGCTCGTTGTCATTTCACCGGATCTTGGTCAGCGCTCTTCTCCATTCCCCTCCAGTGACGGGCCAGGAACTTAAAACTTACCCCAAGTCTTAACTCGGAACAACTGCTGATTTCATTCTCAGCAGATGACCTTGCCTTTACATCAGTATAAAAATTGAGGTCAAGAGGGAGGTCTCACTCAATTTCTCTGTAAACGTATCTATATTCATTGGTTTTTCCTTTCTTTCCTTCCCTCCACAAGTCTGCAGTGTCCCTTCCAAGTTCAAGGCCAAGCCACGCTCGTGGTCCTGCTCAATCTCCTGTACCTGCCCTGACCTTGTTCTGTCAGTCGTCTCTTTCTCAAACTCTTTATTGGATCCTCCCCTCGGTCTATAAACACCTGAAGACCTTTTCACTGTCAAGGGCTCTTACACCTGCATCCTACTGCACTGCCACCTAGCTGCTCTTTGGCCCTCTAAGCATAGAAAAACAGCCTTCTCAAGTGTGTTTGAGAAGATTCATCATCATGGATGACAAATGTCTCATTGCCAAGTCTAATATACATTTTCCAGTCTAACAATTTCTTTCTTTCTTTTCTTTTTAAGATTTATTTATTTGACAGACAGAGATCACAAGTAGGCAGAGAGGCAGGCAGAGACAGAGAGAGAGAGAGAGAGAGAGAGAGAGAGGAGGAAGCAGGCTACCCGCTGAGCAGAGAACCCGATGCAGGGCTCGATCCCAAGACCCTGGGATCATGACCTGAGCCGAAGGCAGAGGCTTTGACTCACTGAGCCACCCAGGCACCCCACATTTTCCAGTCTAAATGTGACTTTCTTTTCCTGATTGTAAAATCAGTGCTTGACCGTTTGTTAGGCCTCAGTCCATGCAGTCAGACTGCCATAACTGAATACTATGGACTGAGTAGTTTAGAAGCAACAGAACTTCCTTGCTTACCAGTTCTAGAGGCTGGGAGCTCGGGAGGCAGGAACCAGCATGGCCAGGGAAGGCCCTCTGCTGGGCTGCAGCCTTCTCATCAGACCCTCACGTGGCAGAATGTGGAGGGAGCTCTCAGAAGCCTCTTTTATAAAGCACTGATCCCATTCATGGGGGTTTCACCCTAAGGGCGGAGTCAACTTCCAAAGGCTCCGCCTTCTGATATCGTCACCTTTGGCAGTTAGAATTGCAGCCTACGAAATTTGGACGGGCACCACATTCAGACCATAGCCATCACATGATATTTGGAAAATACAGGAAAATACAAAAAAGAAAAATAACTTCACCTGTAATAGCACTAAACGGGGATAACCATTGTTAACATTTTGACATTATAAACACAGACCTTGATTGATATCATGAATATGTCCCTGTATCTTTAAATATTTTTTGAAGAAACTTATAACTGCATGATATTCTATGAAATAAATTGTCAGAGGTGATGCATTCTGCTACTGTTGGCTATTTGCTCCATATGTTTAATCTTTCTTATTATAAATAAAAGTGTTATATATATCCTTGAACATAAGTCTTTGGCAATTTGCTTGGGATTCTTTCTTCAGCATCAATTATTGAAAAAGGGTGTGCCTGGGTGGCTCAGTGGGTTAAGCCATGATCTCAGGGTCCTGGGATCGAGTCCCGCATCGGGCTCTCTGCTCAGCAGGGAGCCTGCTTCCCTTCCTCTCTCTCTGCCTGCCTCTCTGCCTACTTGTTATCTCTCTCTGTCAAATAAATAAATAAAATCTTTAAAAAAAAAGGGGGAGGGAATGACCAGGTCCTAGGGTATAACTGTTTTTGGGGTGGGGGGTTTGCTGTACAATGCTAAATCAGGTACTAGGAATGTAGGAGTTACTTGTGGTCTCATCTGCAATGAGTTTGAGTACCTCCTTTCTTTTCCTTTCTGTCTGAAAACTTTCTACTCCATTTCCATTATAATGTCTTCTGCTCTGTTTCTATATTGATACCCTCATCTAGTTTTTCCATTTCTGTCATTTTTTTGTCCCCCTTTTGGGAGATTATCTTGCTATAACTACCCCTTACAGTTGATGTTTCCCATACTTATATTCTTAGCCCACTATCCCTCTCACTGTCTTGTTTCCTAGGATTCTTTTGTCTACTCCAGTACTTTGAAGTACTGGCCTGATGATTCCCAGATACAAGACACCAGACTTGGCCTCTCTCCTGATTTTCAGACTCATGTGTAGAATCCTCCGTGGGGCATCTCCTTTTTGTTAACTTACAAATAACCAAAAACTCAGCCTGTCAAAAAGTGAGTTCGTAATACAACTAGCCAAGAAGTCACTCACACTCTAAATTTGAGAGACGTATTTGCCTTTGCCTGCTTGGTCAACCATGCTCCCCAACACAGCACCACCCCCTATCAGACGGAAAGAAGACTTTCAATTTAATTGCTACTTACCTGAGTAGAGAACACATTCAAGATGGGAATATCCCTGAATCTTACTCTTTTTCTTGTTTGAGAGATAAACATTTAGTATATTTTCTTACTGGTAGAAGTTAGTTAGGGCCAAAAGCAGGCATAAAAGTTTTATTTCTGACTTTCAGCCTTAAGTAATACACTTTCACTCAGAATTCATGATTTAACCTATGTGTGTAAACAAAAAAATCAGCGAACCAAGCAAGGATATTCAAAATATAAAATAATATTAACTTTAAGCTGGAGAGGATATTTTTTTAAGATTTTATTTATTTATTTGTCAGAGAGAGAGTGAGAGCGAGCACAGGCAGACAGAGTGGAAGGCAGAGTCAGAGGGAGAGGGAGAAGCAGGCTCCCCGCATAGCAAGGAGCCTGATGTGGGACTCGATCCCAGGACGCTGGGATCATGACCTGAGCCGAAGGCAGCTGCTTAACCAACTGAGCCACCCAGGCATCCCTGGAGAGGATATTTTAAGACATCCAGTTGAATACCATTTTTTTTTTTAACAATCTGGGGGCCAGGGATGTTGCTTGGCTTACTCACAGACGCATGGTTAGTTAGTAGCAGATATCACTAAAATCCAATTTGTTCCAGTATTTATCTCAATATGTAAATATTTCCAAATGTTCCTAACCTTGGTCCTCTGAGAATCTGTACAAGAAGATACTCATGCACAAGTAACTTCTGAAAAATCCCATGTATCTCCCTTTCTAAGAGAATTATAACCAGGGCTGCATTATAATATTCAAGGGCTCTAGACACTTTTGCCTGTGCGGGCTACCCTCTCCATAAAAAAACCATGAAAATATGTTTTATGACTACATTGGTATAAAGATTAATATAATCCAGGGTGGATTCGTTATTATATATTCCTTATTATATTTTCAGTTTTTCTTATTTTAAAAGAAATGAAAATATTTTTGTAGGTTCCTAAAAGGATTATGGGCCCTGGCACTGTGGCAACTGGATAGATAAAGCATGAGAAAGACTCACAGAAGACTTACGAAGAGAAAACTCGTTTACTTTTGTTCTACCTAGCATTTCCAAAATTTGTGCTCACAGGATCCTATGAACATCTCAAAGTTTACCAGCGTTCTATAAAAACACAGTTTGGATAAAATGTTCTCTGCTCTCAAACTGCGAAGATAATCACTTTGCAGAAAGGTAGAAAGCAATGCAAAATCAAGTTACTCTGACTGGGCCATGGTTGAGATCTCTGAATTAGCTGTAAAATACCCATAAAAGCCTCCTCAAGATGTTTTATAGAGCAAGCAAGCATATCAAACTCTCACATTTAGTTCCCATTAACATATGGAATAATTGACAATTATATTTCATTAACACATCCTTCTAGTACATGGGAATAGTAATACACCATTAACTCGTGCTTTTGCTTCTTAAACTAATCAAATAAAATTAGAATGTCTATAAAACTAGATTCCCAACTCATTTTCAGAAGATGGATAATAAAAATTTCATGAATTAGAAATCAGCCAGTATTCATTGCATATGGTGAGTCCTTTAAAAAGTGGCCACTTCTCTATGCCTTTATGATTCGTTTGACATATCAATATGAACAATCAGCTAGTATTTTGTGTCTTTAATGGCTGTTGACATTCCTTTTAAGTGTCAGTGTTTCTTATGAGTATCACCAGAGAAAGCTGGGGCATTATCTGAGTTCTGGAAGAAGAGCCACCCTGAGAATCCATCCTGCCCTCTGCAGAGCTACACAACCTCAACATACAAGACTCAAGGGGTTAGGTTCGATACAACAACACTCACTGTGTGCCTTCTATGTTCTAGGTACTAGGTACAAGTGAGATATAGTTCATGTGGGTAAAGGCTCGAGCCTAATAAGGAAACAGCAAATTTTAATATCATGTGGTGAGAAGGATACACGGGATATTACAGAAGCACATGGGGTACAGCAAAGGCAGGTGTTGGGTAGGCACCCAGCCTGACCTGTAAAAAGGAAAATGAGAAATGTGGGCTTATTGAGGGGTAGGAGAACAGCAAAGGACAGGAAACAACTCTTAAAGGAAGCAGTGTGTGAAAAATGGGATGCACTCTTTTTCAATTTCCTAATATAAATATCAATACAGTAGAATAATCTGGAATGTGCAGGCAGCAAAGTTTCATGTTACATTTAGCAAACAATTTCAAATTGTAGACATAAGAGAGACTAAGAGCTCTTATGTGAGAGGTGATCTGATTGATTTTATAGCAAGGAAAGCATTTCAATATGTGGTATGAGGTCTGAAAATCAGTTATAAACTTACATTAATCAAATTTCTTCCAGGGATGCCTGGCTGGCTCAGTGGGTTAAGCCTCTGCTTTTGCCTCAGGTGATGATCGCAGGATTCTGGGATTGAGCCCCGAATCAGGCTCTCTCTGCTCAGTGGGGAGCCTGCTTCTCCTCCTCTCTCTCTGCCTGCCTCTCTGCCTACCTGTGATCTCTGTCTGCCAAATAAGTAAATAAAATCTTTTAAATCTCTTCCTGATCTATAGTTTTAAAGACCTGATATATTGGCAGGCGATGAGTCAGGATAGGACAGCCCTATGCCACAGCAACAAACAAATAAAAATCTCAGTGGTTTAACACAAAATGTATTTTTCACTCACAAAGTCTGCTGTGAATCCAGACTCTCCAAGGTAAATATTGCCATCAGATGACCAGAGAGATACAGGCTGTTTTGGTCTTCCATATCCATCATCTCAACATGAGACCTCCTCTGCAATTGCTCGACAAAGGAAGAAACTACTGGAAAGTCAAACATTGACTCTAGAATATTTTGGTCTGGAAGTGACATCCAGTATTTCTCCTGACAATCCATTGATCAGAACTAATGATGTGGCCCTCCCAATGTGTAATACTCCTCTATATCTGAGAGGAGAGCAAGACTGGATATGGGGGATCACAGATGTCCTTATCACACCAGTCTTTAGATAGAAATGCCTTTTGGCAAGGGAAACAAAGTGAAAATGAACTTTTGGGACTTCATCAAGATAAAAGGCTTCTGCACAGCAAAGGAAACAGTCAGCAAAACAAAGAAGCAACCCATGGAATGGGAGAAGATATTTGCAAATGACACTACAGACAAAGGTTGATATACAAGATCTATAAAGAACTTCTTAAACTCAATACCTAAAAAATAATCAAGTCAAAATATGGGCTGAAGACATTAACAGACACTTCTCAAGATATACAAATGGCTAACAGACACATGAAAAAATGTTCATCATCAGCCATCAGGGAAATTCAAATCAAAACCACATAACACCACTTAGAATGGCAAAAATTGACAAGGCAAGAAACAACAAATGTTGGAGAAGATGTGGAGAAAGGGGACCCTCTTACACTGTTGGTGGGAATGCAAGTTGGTGCAGCCACTTTAGAAAACAGTGTGAAAGTTCCTCAAAAAGTTAAAAATAGAGTATTTTAAAAATAGGTATTTACCCCAAAGGTACAGATGTAGTGAAAAGAAGGTCCTATACACCCCAATGTTCAGAATAGTAATGTCCACAATAGGTAAACTGTGGAAAGAACCAAGATGCCCTTCAACCGACAAATGGATAAAGATGTGGTCCATTTATACAATGGGATATTACTCAGCCATCAGAAAGGATGAATTCCTAACTTTTGCATCAACATTAATAAGACTGGAGGAGATTATGCTGAGTGAAATAAGTCAAGCAGAGAAAGTCAATTATCATATGGCTTCACTTATTTGTGGAACATAAGGAATAGCATGGAGGACATAAGGAGAAGGAAGGGAAAATGAAGGGGGAGAATAAGAAGGGGAAATGAACCATGAGAGACTATGGACTCCAGGAAACAAACTGAGGGAGGTAGGGGGACAGGTTAGCTCAGTGATGGGTATTAAGGAGGGCACATATTGCATGGAGCACTGGATTTTATATGCAAACAATGAATCTTGGGACACTACATCAAAAACTAATGATGTAGTCTATGGTGACTAACATAACATAAAAAAAAAAAAAAAAGAAAGAAATGACTTTTTGCGAGCTCAGAACCTAACCCTCTGAATCAATAATAGATTGGTACTCTTTCCAAAAATTAAAAAAATAATAGAGTAGGAATGTTTATTTTCCAAGTGTATTTTTAAGTAGATAATTACCTGATAATTTATGATTTTAAGCCTCAAATCTATGACAGCTTTCAGGAAGTGACTACATTGCCATTAGAAAGCTAAGTTCAACAGCCACTGTATTTAAACTTACCTTTCTAGAGTAATAAAATACTTAGTCCTTTTTATGGTGATCTAGCTTTCACAAAGTGGAGTGCCCTCATCAAGATTAACCAGGGGACTTGCTAAGAACCAAGACTTCTAGCCCACCTACAGAATGAGACTCTGGAGGAAGAAAACTACAATTGCTCCCAGGGATTCTTACACACAATGATGTTTGAAAATCACCCACGTAGAAGAAATAGAGGTCCAAGCTGGAAGAAGGGAAATGATGGGCTTTCTTAAAATCCACATCTGTGCAGTGGAGCTTGCCCTGAGGCTTGCCTGATTGAAGGCAGGAGGAAGATCTAATTTGACTCATGTTAGTTCTGGTTAGAAGAAATTGCAACAAACAGACCCTCCTGGGAGCACCGCAGCCATCTACTCAGCAGGAGATGCCCCTCAGGTTCCTGGTAGTTGTACCAAATTTGAGCACAGAGCTGAATCAAGAATCATGCTTTTGACCCTGGTGTTTTTCTTTTCACCTCCTGTCTCTTCTGGGTATCTTCATCCCCTAGGTGATCTCATCTAGTCTTAACTGCTTAAAATGCTGACCATATGCTAAATCTTTGCAAATATTTATCTCTAGACCTAAATTCTTTTCTAACCCCAGACTATTGCCTGTTCAACATCTTCATTCAGCTGTCTAGAAAGGCTTTTCAAAGTTAACGTGTCGAAAACTGACCCCCTGATATTCTTCCCCCAAATGTGCTCCTCCCACAGACTGACTCTCCCATCTCAGTTACAACTTCATTCTTTGTTGGTCTAGGCCAAAGTCCTTGGAGTCATACATGACTTCCCTTTCTGCCACATATACTTTCCAATCACCCAATGAGTCCTTTCAGCTTTGTTTTAAAAATAAACCCAGGATTTGATGACTTCCCACTCAGCCCTACTGTTACTACTCTAGTTGCAGTGCCCAGCGTCTCTTATCTGGCTTGGGGCAGTGGCCATATAAAGGTTGTGTCTCATTCTTTCTTCTCAAGTTCCTCTTAGCCTGCCCTCTCATTGTGGCAGCCAACAGGCCCAGTTAATATATTGCAGCAGATCATGACCACTCCTGTGCTCAAAATCCTACAAGAGGCTCCCCACATCACTCTCAGGAAACATCCAAGTTCTTTTTTTTTTTTTTAAGATTTTATTTATTTATTTGGTAGAGATCACAAGTAGGCAGAGAGAGAAGAAGGGAAGCAGACTCCCTGCTGAGCAGAGAGCCCGACGCGGGACTAGATCCCAGGACCCTGAGATCATGACCTGAGCCGAAGGCAGAGGCTTTAACCCACTGAGCCACCCAGGTGCCCCCCAAAAATCCAAGTTCTAACAATGGTCTGCAGGGCCTTGTATGAGCTAATCCCCATTTTCTGACTTCATTTCCTTCTACACTTTCCTTTATTCATTCATTTCAGACACATGGTACTTTTAAATTTCCTTTCACACATTGGTCATTGTCTCTTCTTTTTACCTTACTTCACCTGCCTGGATGATTTCCCCCAAATATTTTCAGGTCATCCTTTGGGTCTTTGTTCTAAGGGCATCTTCTCAATGAGGATATAGTGCTAAGTGCTGAGGAGAATGAGAGGGGATAGAAGGTGCTGGATAGGGAAGAGGGTAACCTACTATAGCTAAAATGTCATGCCGCCTCCAATCTGGCACCTTATACCTCCATTCATTCTCCTTAGCACTAAGACACTATGTATTTTTATTCATATCTTGTTTATTATTTGTCTTCTACATAAGTTTGTAAAGGTTCATGAAAGCAAGTTTTATTTTTTATTTTTTTATTTTTTATTTTTATTTTTTTCATTTTAATTTTATTTATTTTATTTTAATTTTAATTTTTTATTTTTATTTTCATATATTTATGTATCTCAGCATCTAGAACAGTGTCTAGCACATGTAGTCATTCAATAAATATTTCTTGACAGAATAAATGAATATTTGTCTGCTAATGATACCCAGTCCTTGGTATATACAATTCTGATACCCATATATTATTGCAGTTTTGTAATCTGCTGTTTGTCCCAGCTTCCTATGGATCTTAAACTGAAACTTTCCACTCAAAATGGCTAAGTCATCAAGAAAACTGGCAAGCGACAGGAAGGGGACATGATGACCGGAACTTTGGCCCTCAAGAGTAGAAAATTCTAAGAAAACAAGACAGTGAGAGGAGGGACAAACACTTTATGCAAATACAGAGGTATTTGCTGTGGTAGGTGGTCTCTGAAATGGCTTCCAGGGACCCCTGCTTCCTGGTACTCAAGAGAAATCTCCTTTCTCTTTAAGTTGGGCTGGCCCTAGTGACCCAATTCCAACAGGATACTGCAAAAGTTGTGGTATGTCATTTCCAAGAGGTGGCTACAAAATGATTTCATTTCTGAGTGGCTTAGGGTTTCTTCCTCTCTCTTGCTTTCTCACTCTGCTGAAGCAAGATTCCAAGTATTGAGTGGCTATACAGGAAGGCCAATCAGCAAGGAAATGAAGAAAGCCTCTGCCGAGAGCCAGTAAGATTCAGCCTTCCGTCAGACCTCCTGTTAGAAGTTGAATCCTTCCAATAGCCAGGTTGAATTCAAAAGCATACACTTCGGCATTCACTTTTAAGACCAAGTGGGTCTTACTTCCTTGTCAGTGTAAGTTCAGTGCCCGGCAGATTGGTTTGTGCACAGTGAAGGGATGCTAGGAAATCAAAAGACATCACATTTGCAGTCAACTCATTTGTTCTTAAAACGGGGTCAAGTTTACTTCTTCTAGTACTCAAAAGAACATTTAAAGATACGTTAAATTTGGTGTTTTGTGCGAGAAACAACTCCTCATTGTTCAAGAAGAAAATGCAACTTTGATGTTTTTAAAACAGCTGTTAGCATTTTTTTGGTATGTTCATAAGTAAGATTCTTATGACCTTGAAGACTAGCTTCACAGCACTATAAACCAATTAAATGTTAAACATTGTGTCTCTTAACCTTGGTAATAAGTATTCCACATAGAAATTACTCTTCAACTCCCTTTATGCTAATTAGGACTCTAAGTAAAAAACAAATTAAAAAAAAGAGAGATACTCTTGTTTTTTTGGCCTTATCGACTGCCACGAAGGAGAAAATGATGAAATGTGTCATGGGATGGGAAAGTTGAAATGCTTACAGATGTTACTTTGACAAACTGCTAGCTTGATGCTGACTCATAGTCCACAGGGCTGTAGAAAACTGGTACCACAGAGAGGTGATGCAGGAAGTGGGTACAGTATACACCTTTCCAATCCCCGGAGGTTCTTCTAGTATTAGAGAAGCAATACAAGTCTGGTAACATGACTTCATGGCAAGTGTATCATTCAAGCGGGGCCATTACTCTAAGTACACCTTTGTCTGAATGTGTGTATGAGAAGGGATAGTGTATTGTATTCCCAAGTCTGCTCAAACAAATGACCACAAGCTTGGTGGATTAAAGCAACAGAAATTGATTCACAGTACTGGAAGTCAAAAGTTGGAAATCAAAGTGTCAACAAAGCTGGTTCTTTCTGGAAGCACTGAAGGAGAGTTTGTTCCAGGTCTCTCTCACAGCTTCTGGTGGCACTGACAATCCTTGGTGTTCTCTGCCTTCTAGAAACATCACCCCCATCTCTGCCTCTGTCTACACATGGCTTTCTTCCTGGTGTCTAAGTCTCAAATCTCTCTCTCCTATCTCAAGTAAAGGCAACCACTGACTAGATTTAGACCAGGCTCTATATCTAGGATGGCCTCATCTTGAGATCCCTAATTACATCTGCAAAGATTCTATTTCCAATTAAGGTCACATTCACAGGTACTGCAGATTAGGGCAGATATATATTTTTGGAGGATACAATTCGATCCTCTACAAATTGCATATAAAAATGGTTTGAGTTTGAGAAGCATGATGTGGACTCGTAATTTTTTTGGAATTGACAAACCTTTTATGATAATAAGATAAGTTTAATATTCATGTTAGAAAACTCAGAAAAGAGAAATACAAAGACAAAAATAAAATGTGGGATTTACTTTTTAAAAATTATTTCTTGTTAAAAATAGAACTACTCGAGGCGCCTGGGTGGCTCAGTGGGTTTAAGCCTCTGCCTTCGGCTCAGGTCATGATCCCAGGGTCCTGGGATTGAGCCCCACATCGGGCTCTCTGCTCAGCGGAGAGCCTGCTTCCCCCTCTCTCTCTGCCTGCCTCCCTGCCTACTTGTGATCTCTGTCAAATAAATAAAATTTAAAAAAAATAGAACTACTCTATGACCCAGCAACTGTACTACTAGATATTTACCCAAAGGATACAAAAATACAGACTTGAAGGGGTACATGCACCCCGATGTTTATAGTGGCATTATCAGCAATAGCCAAACTATGGAGAAAGTCCAAATGTTCATCAACTGATGAATGGATGAAGCAGCAGTGGTGGACATCTACAATGGAATATTACTCATTACTCAGAAGAATGAAATCTTGCCTTTTGCAATGACATGGATGGAGTTAGAATGTATTATGCTAAATGAAGTAAGTCAGTCCAAGAAAGAGAAATACCATATGATCCCACTCATATGTGGAATTTAAGAAGGAAAACAGATGAACATATGGGACAGGGGAAAAGGAAAAAAGGAAAGAGCCATCAGAGACTCTTAACAATAAAGAACAAACTGAGGGCTGATAGAGGGAGCAGGATGGGGGATGGGCTAGATGGGTGATGGGTATTAAAGTGAACACTCTTGATGAGTACTGGGTGTTGTGTGTAAGTGACAAATCACTGAATTCTACTCCAGAAACCAATATTGAACTGTATGTTAACTACCTAAAATTTAAATGAAAAAAAAGTTCCTTCTGAGCCCAGTAGAAAACAAGCCATTTTTGACCACTAAAAGAACCATTTTAAGGTTAATTTTTACAATAAAGGTACAATATACATAACAAAAGTCCATAAATTATAAATGTACTGCTTGATGAATTTTCACAAAGTGAACACACCCACATAAACACCCTCTATATCAAGAAATTGAATATTCTTTGCTCCCCAACATCATTCTTGTGATCCTAGTTACTATCCACATCCCTGAGGGTAACCACAAGCCTGACTTCTAACACTCTGTAGAATATTTCTTCTTGGGGCACCTGGGTGGTTAAGTGGGGTAAAGCCTCTGCCTTCGGCTTAGGTCATGATCCCAGGGTCCTGGGATTGAGCCCCAAATTGGGCTCTCTGCTCAGCAGAGAGCCTGCTTCCTCCTCTCTCTCTGCCTGCCTCTCTGTCTACTTGTGATCTCTGTCTGTCAAGTAAATAAATAAAATCTTTAAAAAAAAAGAATATTTCTCCTTGTCCTTTGATTCTGTATAAAGTAATCTGGCTTCTTTTATTCAATACAATTCATATGTTGCACATGGGCAACATATTCTCTTTGCTCTATAGTATTCTACTGTGTGAATTTGTTAATCTCTTCTACTATTGATAGGTATTTGAATTACTTCCAGATTTATCTAAGATCAATACTGCTATAGTCATTCTTGCACGTGTCTTTGGTACATATATGTTCACATTTCTTTGGGGTATATACGTGAGGGTGGAGGAGTTGGATCATTGGGTATTTATGTGTTCAGTTTTAATAGATATTGCTAAACTGTTCTCCAAGACACTTGTACCAATTAACACTCTCACCAACAGAGTTTGAGAATTCTAGTTATTTCACATCCTTTTTGTCACTTGGTATTGTTAGGCTTTTTAATTTTAGTCAATCTAGTAGGAAGCTCAAGAAAATTATGACATGATTTGAAGCAATTGATGTACTGTAAGAAATTATTGTACACCCTAATGGTTGGAACACTCCCCTTTAAGAAGTCCAGGGTTGATGGCATTCATGGGAAAGCAAATACTAGCTGACACAAGTAAATAATATTTTCATCATTATATTAATGTTTTTAGTGTTTATCCTTGACAATCTTTAGAAAAAGCATGAAATACTTAAATTTTACTGCAGATTGGAATGAAAACTTTAGTAGCCTTGTCAATGTAAAATAAAGGGAAACTGATGACAGGTGAGATGTGGAAAGAAGAGACAGAAAAAAGTGGGTATTTTCATCTCACAAGGTGGACAGTATAGAGGTAACAGACGTTGATAGGATGTGGGGCGCCTGGGTGGCTCAGTCAGTGAAGCATCTGACTTTGGTTCAGGTGCTGATCTCAGGGTCCTGGGATGGAGTCCTGCATAAGGCTCCCTGATCAGCAGGGAGTCTGCTTCTCCCCTTCTCTCTGTCCTACTCCATGTTCTCTCTCTCTCTTCTCTCAAATGAATAAATAAAATCTTTTTTTAAAAGTTGATAGGATGTTAAATAGTTCCCTGTGTTATTTAAAGCTATAAAAGCAAGTGATAGAAAAAACAATACTATAATTTAGATAAATTAGAAAAAAGATATGAGGAAGATGGAGTTTTATGCATATATTTAAAGTTATAAAAGCAATCAAGAAAAAATATAAGTAAGAGGTAAGGAATTGGGGTTAAATTTTTTTTAGTTTACATTTTTCATATGTGGTAGTAAACAGATGTAATTTGAAGTTGGTAAAGCAAGAAGTTGATGCATAAGCTTATTAAGGTATTTGCAGTTACTAAGATAAAGTTCCAAAGAACTAAAGAAGTTAAAGACGTGGTCCCTGGAGAATGCCCATAAGGGTGTGACCAGCTAGGCCTAGAGATGGTTAGTTTTCATTATAATCTTTTCTGTATTAACTATCTGTCAAGTATATGTAGTCCTTTGATATGAAAGAATGAAGTTTTAAAAGTCGGAATTATTAGGGGAGATGATCAAGTCTAATGCTCTTGCTGTGAGTGATTTCAACTCCTACTTTGCAGAGAGGGAAAAAGAAATGAAAGAGGTGTAAGCGAGCATAAAGATGCATTATGGGATCTAGGAACTGGAATGCCAGAAAACAAAACTGGAGAAGATAAGGAAAAAAGGATCACCATCAGGTGGAAAATAAACAGAAAATAAGAATCTTAATTTATTTACCCAGATTGTTTCCTTCAGAATTCTATCTGGTGAAATAGTTCATGGTTTGAGAATTTCGACAGGTGATACAACTATCATGAACAGACACTTCTCCAATGAAGACATACAAATGGCTATCAGACACATGAAAAAATGTTCATCATCACTAGCCCTCAGGGAGTTTCAAATTAAAACCACATTGAGATACCACCTTACACCAGTTAGAATGGCCAAAATTAGCAAGACAGGAAACAACATGTGTTGGAGAGGATGTGGAGAAAGGGGAACCCTCTTCCACTGTTGGTGGGAATGCAAGTTGGTGCAGCCTCTTTGGAGAACAGTGTGGAGATTCCTCAAGAAATTAAAAATAGAACTTCCCTATGACCCTGCAATTGCACTCCTGGGTATTTACCCCAAAGATACAGATGTCATGAAAAGAAGGGCCATCTCTACCCCAATGTTCATAGCAGCAATGGCCACGGTCACCAAACTGTGAAAAGAACCAAGATGCCCTTCAACGAATGAATGGATAAGGAAGATGTGGTCCATATACACTATGGAGTATTATGCCTCCATCAAAAAGGATGAATACTCAAATTTGTATCAACATGGATGGGACTGGAAGAGATTATGCTGAGTGAAATAAGTCAAGCAGAGACAGTCAATTATCACACAGTTTCACTTATTTGTGGAGCATAAGAAATAACATGGAGGACAAGGGGAGATGGAAAGGAGAAGGGAGTTGGGGGAAATTGGAAGGGGAGGTGAACCATGAGAGACTATGGACTCGGAAAAACAATCTGAGGGTTTTGAAGGGGCGGGGGTTGGGAGGTTGGGGGAGCCAGGTGGTGGGTATTACGGAGGGCACGTATTGCATGGAACACTGGGTGTGGTGCATAAACAATGAATTCTGCTACACTGAAAAGAAATTTTTAAAATGTGGGGGAAAAAACTAGCAATACTGGCAGAGTGTGCTGGCTTCCCAATTTCTCAACTTTCTAGGTCACTTCATGGTTTACACTGTTTCTAGATAAATCTCACTGTGAATCTGATCTCACTCCCTGCTCGAAATCTTCAATGACTCCTATCCAATCAAGTGTTAAATCCTCACCTTGGTATTCTGAATAATAGGGCTACAGTACACAGGTTGACAGTCAGTATGGTACTGCTAAGTATTAAAGTGGAAATGTGAATGGAGGCAGTGCTGCTATTGAGGCCTGTGCTCCTTAATTCTACACCATAATGACTCCAGTGAAACCCACATGTACACACAGAGACACAGATAAGAGTGGTCCTTGCCTATAAGAGTGAAAAACCAGAAGCAACCTAGATGTCCATTAATAGGAGAAGGGACCAGCAAAGTGGGTAAGGTCCTATAGTATAGAGAATCAGATATAGTTAAAACACACGAACCAGTTCTGCCAGTTTCAACATGAATAAATCACCAAAGCAAAATGTTGATTGAGAATTGCAACCTGTAGAAGGTTCCATACAATATGATTCTGTTTATGAAATGTTTAATAGCATGCACTTGTTATTTAAAAAAAGAACAAAATGAGTATAAGGAAAAATATAGATTAAAATCTGATGATGGTTATCTCTGTGGAGAGAAAAGAATTGAGAAGGGTGCAAACAAGGTATCAACTCTTACTCCATTGCACTTCTTAATAAGAAAAGACCCAGAAAACAATGGAGCAAAAAATGAACGAGGGTAAATGGTAAGTATTCTTTGTTTTCTCCATATGTTTAAAATATGACATAAAACAAATACCCAGATAGAAAAAATATTCTAACTTTCCATCTCAGGGTGATGAGATTATGCGTGACTTTGTTCTTCCTTTCGCTTATTTTTCTTAATTTTCAAGAATAAACATTTTTTTATTTTTGGTCTATAGTCAAACACATCAAAAGCAAAGGTGTCCTTCCGTCTTCACAGCAAGAAAAGTGCTTGTAAACAAACTAAAACTCTACAACTCCTCTTAGATCCATTAGAGGATTGAGGTTATAGGGCAAATCATTGCTCTGGAAACTAGAAACACAGGATACAGAGAATCACAGTTTACCTGAACAGAAGCTGCTATAGGAGCTTGATAGGTTTCAAGTGTTCCTACTGAAAGACTATCTAATGGCTAGAGATTGACTGTGGGCTAGCTTTGAGAGATAAAAATGTCTGGAGCATGGAGCACTGGGGGTGTGGTCCATAAACAATTAATTCTGGAACACTGAAAAGAAACAGAAAATAAATAAAAATTTTAAAAAATGTCTGGGGCACAGTCTAATAGAGACCTCCATGATTTTTGAGGATTACTTCTAGCAGCCTGATAGGTTCTCAGGATGAAGATCAGAGAAGAATCCTCTTGTGCTACAGGTGGTGGTTAGGGTGTGGGAATATTGACTTTAAGTTGAACCCAGAGCACTCTATTCTCATTAACAACAGCCCACCCTCAAGGGAAACTATTTTACCACAGCTTAACCCACTTACAGTTTACCACAGCCTACCTGGTATAGGGGAAGGGAAATACTCAACTTCAGGTCCCTCTAACCTTCCTGTCTCACTTAAGGAGAGAGAGAAGGCCAAAAGCACTTCTGAAGGTCATAGACTCACAGAAGACTGAACCGTAATCATAAGAATATAGAATGTCCAAAGGAGCACGTGCACCCAAATGTTTATAGCAACAATGTCTACAATAACCAAACTATGGAAAGAACCTAGATGTCCATCAACAGATGAATGGATAAAGAAGATGTGGTGTATATATACACAATGGAATACTATGCAGCCACCAAAAGAAATGAAATCTTGCTATTTGCAACGACGTGGATGGAACTAGAGGGTATCATGCTTAACGAAGTAAGTCAATTGGAGAAAGACAACTATCATATGATCTCCCTGATATGAGGAAGTGGAGATGCAACATGGGGGGTTAAGGGGGTAGGAGAAGAATAAATGAAACAAGATGGGATTGGGAGGGACACAAACCATAAGTGACTCTTAATCTCACAAAACAAACTGAGGATTGCGGGGGGAGGGGGGGTTGGGAGAAGGGGGTTTGGGTTATGGACATTGGGGAGGGTATGTGCTTTGGTGAGTGCTGTGGAGTGTGTAAACCTGGTGATTCACAGACCTGTACCCCTGTGGATAAAAATATATGTTTATAAAAAATAAAAAAATAAAAAATAAAAGATTATAGAATGTCCAGCCACACCCCCCTCATTTTAACACCGCGTCAATATGGCCCCTGTCTAATAACAGGGGCTTACAGCTGAAACAACTACAAGCCTCAGACCCACTTTAAGAAGGAATTTCTAGGGAAACCCAAAGATAATGGGGGGGGGGGGTACAAAACACAGAACACTAGATAACATTTTAGACCCTGATTGCACAGCTATAGCAAACAGTAAATGGCCTAACTCCTAGTCAGATACACATGAAAGCTCACACTAAAGGCATATTTACCTTAGTTTCTTTTATGCAATACATCACATCTACCTTCCACTGAACGATTTAAAGACTGCTAAAAAGCAAAAGCAAAATGTGTACAGCACAGAAAAACATCAGAAACAGATTCATGGTAAGAATTTTCCAAAATTAAGGACAGACACCAAACCACAGATCCAGGAAGTTCAGAGAACATGAAGCAGAAAAATATACCACTAATCTACCCATACACACATGTGTTAGTTTCTTAGGACTGCCATAAAGTCCCACAAACTGGGTGGCTTGAAACAACAATTATTGTCTCACAGTTCTGAGGACTAGAAGTTTGAAATAAAGGTGTCAGCAAGGCCATGCTCTCTCTGTAATGCATAGGAGAAGAATTCCTTGCCTCTTCCTAGCTTCTGGTGGTTCGTTGGCCATCTTTAACATTCCTTAGCCTGCAGCTGTGTAACTCTAACATGTGCCTTCATATTCACATGGCATTCTACTTGTGTGTCTCGTGTCTTCACAGTTATCTTCTTATAAGGACACCAGTCATGGTGGGATAGTGCCTCACCCTACTCCAGTATGACCTCATCATAACTATTACATCTAATATGACCCTGTTTCCAAATAAGGTCACATTCTGAGCTTCTGGAGTTAGGATTTCAACATACCTTGTTCTGGGGCAGGGAGACACAATTCAACTCTTAATTTTTATACTATAATTGAACTGCAAAAATTGAAGACAAAGAGAAAATTTTGATGAAAGTCAGATGAGAGACGAAAGGACCACCTTACATACAGAGGAATAAGAATTATACCAGGCTTTTCTCTAGAAACCACACAAGCAAGAAGAGAGTGTAGTGAAATATTTACAGTTTTGAAAGAAAGAAACAAACAAACCAATCTCAAATTCTTTATTCCACAAAATTATCCTTCGAAAGTGAAGAGACTTTCTCAGACAAATAAGAACTGAGGGAATTTGTCACCAAGAAACATTCCTTGCTAGAAATGTTAAAAGAAATTATTCATAGAGAAGAAAAATTATATAGGTCAGAAACAAAGATCTATACACAGAAAGGAATATATGAAGGTAAAATAAAATCTTTTCTTTTTCTTAGTCTAATTTTATCTAACAGTTAACAGTGTATTCATAATAATAGCAACGATGTATTTGGTGACTATATCTTTTGCATAATTGAATGCATATAACAGCAGTATAATAAGGGACAGGAGGGACACATTGAGTATATTCTGTTATAAGGTATCCCCACTACCCATCAAGTGATAGTGTCATTTGAAAGTGTATTAGATTAGTTGTATACTGCAAACTCTAGGGCAACCATTAAAAAAGTCATAAAGAAGTACAGCAACGTGCTAAGAGAAGAGAGAAATGGAATCACATAAAATACTCAAAAAACCCCAAGAATGCAGGGAAAAGGGTGGAAACACACACACAGAAACAAAAAACAAGGACAATAACTAACAGTTAAAATATGGTAGATATCACACTAACTATATCAAAAATCACTTTAAATGTCAGTGATCTAATTATACCAGTTAAAACACAGAGACTGTGAGAATGGATAAGAAAAGCAAGACCCAACTAGATGCTCTCTGCAAGAAATCCACTATAAATATAAAAACACAGATAGATTAAAAGCAAAGGGATGGAGAAAGATGCAGAATGCCAACACTAATGAAAGGAAATCTGGAGTAGCTATATTAATTCCAAACAAAACAGACTTCAGAGCAAGAATATTTATCAGAGATAAACTGGGGCATTATGTAATTGTAAAGGAGTCAATTCTTAATATGTATGTACCTAACAAAAAAGCATCAAAATACATGAGGCAAAAACTGATCGAACTGTAAGGAACAATTAACAAATTCATAATTATAGTTAGAGACTTCAACACTCCTCTATTAGTAACTGACAGATCCAGCAGATAGAAAATCAGGATATAGCACCTTCAATATACTGAATTTTATTGACACTTATAGAACACTTGATCCAGAAGATGTGATCCATATATACAGTAGAATATTACTTAGCCATCAGAAATCATGGTTACCCAACTTCTGCATTAACATGGATGGTGCTGGAGGAGATTATGCTGAGTGAAATAAGTCAAGCAGAGAATGTCAATTATCATATGGTTTCACTTATTTGTGGAATATAAGGAGTAGCATGGAGGACATTAGGAGAAGTAAGGGGAAAATGGAGGGGAAATCAGAGGGGGAGATGAACCATGAGAGACTGTGGACTCTGAGAAATAAATTGAGGGTTTCAGAGGGGAGTGGAAGGGGGGATGGGTTGACCCAGTAATGGGTGTTAAGGAGGGCACATATTGCATGGAGCACAGGGTGTTATACGTAAACAATGAATCTTGGAACACTACATCAAATACTAATGAGATACTGTATGGTGACTAACATAACATAATAAAAAATAAAAATAAATTAAAAAATAATGGATGATGCTTGCTGGGAAAAAAAAAGAAAGAAAAGAACACCTGATCCAAAAACAGCAGAATACCTGTCCTTCTCAGTCTCACTTGGAACATTCACCAAGAGAGATCACACTCTGGGCAATAAAATAAGCTTAACAAATTTTAAGAGATAGAAATCTTTTCAATCTGCTGCTTTCGCGCTGGATCCTGGGATGAGCGAGTCTGTGTATAAGCCCTTTGACAGTGGCGTGTCAGTTTTCTATAGCCTTTTGGGTTTCCTGCACAAAGGCCCCACTGGTTTTCAAAGCCAGATGTCTTGGGGGCTCCTCTCTCTTTGGAGCAGGCCCCAATGACTGAGGTACCTGATGGGGGCTCAAACTCCTCGTTCCTCAGGCCATATCTATGCAATACCTCCCACTCATGGGTCCTCATGCCAGTATTGGGGTTTGTGGCAAGCCTGTGTCTCTGCCCCTCCTTCCTGTCTCAATGTGTCCTTTCTATCTTTTGTTATGGAGGAGCTCTTCAGCTAATTTTCAGGTCTTTTTCAGAGAGAGTTGTTCTATATATAGCTGTAGATTTGGTGTGCTATGTGAGGAAGTAAGTACAGGGTCTGCCTGTGCCACCATCTTGAACTACCACTCCAACCTCATTTATCTAATCATGGATGATGTCATTATTGCCAAAGTTAGCTTTTCTAGCAACATAGACCTAAAATTGTTTAACACCACTTAAAACTGGAGAGAAATAATAATATTACTTGCCACAAAATGGCAGAACTAAAAAGGACTATAGAGTTCTCTTACGCCGATTCCCTCAATTTACACATATACACATTCATTCAACACAACTGTAATGCCTCCCAGGAATCTATCAAGCACTGCTATAGATGCTCAAGATAAAGCCAGGAACACAATAAACCGACACTTGTAGAAAGCTTGGTGATGTCATCTCCTCCAGGACCATAACTCTCTACTCTACAACTGCTATGACTATACTTGTGTCCACTATGTAAGAATGGGATCAAGAAGAGTTCATGATGCTCTCCCAGTGTCATAGAAAATCCTGGAAGCAGCACCCCAAGCTGGGGTGGCCAACTTTTTCTGGTGTGGGCCATTTGCAGCTAACACTCAGAGTAGCTGGGGAATGGATCCAACAGCCCAGTGAAAGCAATGTGTGTGGGGCCCAATGAGCTGCAAATGGCAAATGGCCCAGCTCTCATGGGGTTTACATTATGAATAAGGGAGTGAATATATACTAATATATACTAAAATATACTAAACAAAGAAATAAAATAAATAGTATGGCAAATGGTGGTAAGTAATCTAGAGAGCCAGGGAACAAAAGGCTTATAAATAGGTATTCTGGTCATCCTCACTGAGAAGTCTTCAGTAAAGATTTGAAGGATATAAGAGGGTGAGCCATGTAGATTGAGGAAAAATCATCTTAGGGAGAAAGAATTCAATACCAAAGAAGTTAAGTAATTCTTTTAAGGTCCACGAGTGTTGAGGCTAGTACCCAGATAACCTAAATCCTGGTTTGATTTTCCTCTATGGTACTGATGCCAAATTAATTATCATCACACAGTCATGTATTTTATTACTTAGCTCATATTTATGTATCACCATCTGCAGAGCTTTGGCAGAGGAGGGAGAACTTTCCTCTCTTTATGAGTTTTCACATATAGATTCTGATGTAATCTCTATGGTGGCCCGTTGAGGTAGCTATAATTATCACTTACAGACAATAAAATGGGGCTCAATTAGGTTAAGTAGCCTGCCCAAAAAGCCAATAGCTATTAAAGATACAATTAGTGTTTAAACACAGTTGACTCATCCCACAAATCACTTGCTTTCCATCATATCATGCTTCTTAAATTGAATTATAAGTTCTATATTTGTGTGTTTTACTTTTATTTTTGTTCTTCTTTGTTTTACACAGGAAAAAAAACAATTACCACAAATAATTTTATATTTACATCTCTTATAAAATCAGACTAAACCCATCAGTTATTTGTTGATTTATATAAACAACTGAAATTTAGTATCAGTCAATTCAGTGTGAAAAATTCAATGCAGAATTCTAAAAGGTAGCTCAGTTTGCTCTCCTCCTTAGCTTCTTTTTTGTTTTCGGTTATTTAATTTAAGTTGTGTTATTAATTTGTGAATCGATAACACATTCACATTGTTCAAAATTCACAAGTTCTAAAATAGCATGTGATTAACTACTTCCCTGCCATTTTGCTCTTCAAGCATCCAGTTCTTCTCTTCAGAGGAAATATTTCATTTCCCCCAACTTGTTATATTTCCTTCCAGTGACATATTATTCAAACACAACCAGCTTCTAGAATGTAACTGGAATTTCAAAGATGAGATCAGGGTCAAGAGAAACTGGGTGTGACTAATATTCCTGTTCACCCACTACACCAAGTCTCCCAAAGAAAAATAAATTCGTATTTTATTTAATTTGTGACTTCTCTGTTCTCCTACATTCTACACACTGCCCTCAGACTAATCTTTTTAAAGTGAATCTCCAGTCTTGTCAACAACCACTCAACTTCCAATGATCTCCCACTTGTGTCCTTGTAGAACCCAGGCATCTCAGTTCGGAATTCATTGCCCTCTCTATGTTACTTGTCTTATTTATCTTTAGATTATTTTTTAACTCTACCTTCCTGTAGGTAAAGTTTTATTGGCACTTAACATGAATTATTATTATAATAACTAAAGGGTTCCATATTTTTAATGCAATCAATTGACTTTTTATCTTAGAGACCATCTAGGGGATGAAAATCCTCCCCCTTGCTAATCAATCAATTATTGAAATTCTGGGAACTAGACTGACTGATGGCTCTGGTTTACCTAGGATGGAAGGGTTTTCCAGGACATGAGATGATCTTTGCTAAAACCCAAGAAACCCCCAAGCGCACCAGAAAAAGCTGGCCACCCCAGCTTGGGGTGCTGCTCCCAGGGTTTTCCATGACACTGGGAGAGCACAATGAACTGTTCTTGTTCCCATTCTTACATAGTGGAGACAAGTAGAGACACAGCAGTTGTAGAGTGGAGAGTTATGGTCCTGGAGGAGATGACATCACTAAGCTTTCTGCAATGGACTTTGCTGCCATGAACAATGTTCTTATTCCTGATCTGATCCCCAAGGATCATCTGTTTTTCCAAAGCTTTCTTTCTCTTTGGCAGTAATTGATGTGTATGCTACATTATCTTCTATCATGCTCCCTGAAGTCAGAGTCAGGAAACAGTACAGGTATGAGTAACAGGTTACAGTGGACATTGGGTCCCACACATATTGCTTTCACTGGGCTGCTGGACCCATTCCCCAACTACTCTGAGTGTTAGCTGCAAATGGCCCACAGTTGCTCCCTTCTCTGCAGAATTGTCCTCACTGCTGTTTGCCAAAGGGGGGGGGGGGGCTGCCTCACTCAGGAAGTCATATATCCTTCACTCCCCAGGGACAGCCACTGGCCAGCGACTGCCTGACAAAGGTTAAAGAAATTGGGTCTCTTGCCTCAAGATGGAACCAATCAGTTCATACCTCAGAGTCCCCCACAGACCAGGCTGAAACAATTCTCCAACTGAGATTACTTCCTTTGTTAGCTTTCTTCCCTAGTCTTATGCTGCTCCCCTTACTTCCTTTAGCCTAAAAATACTCCCTCAATATTTCACTTGATAGGGTGGCCAAATCAGTCTGATGTGCCCAGGATTTTCCCAGTTTTAGCACTGAAAGTCCCACATCGCAGCCAATCCCCTGGTCCAGGGCGAAGAAGGGTGGTTGGTCACTGTGTCTCCAGCTCTGCCTCTAAGGAATCAGAACAAAGACATCAGCTTACATCACATATAAGCTAGGATCATGTCTGTAGGATCATGTGTATGCTGTAACTTCCTAGACAGTGGGGTTGCCACTCCAGTGTAAAGGTCTGGACGGGATCCCAGTAGTCTATATGGTACTATTTGGTGAGTTGGAATAAGGCACCTCCCACCACCCAGTCTGAAACAACCCCACTGGCATCTGGCTTAGCAAACTGTAGTTGCCTTTTTGTGGAAAAGAGGCACCCTTTCCCCTGGAGGAAACAATTCCATGCTAAAGTGTATGGCTTGGCAAGAGAAGTACCTCCTGGATTTCTGGGCTCGGTGCTTTTGTGCAGCGCACACGCTGACTGGCTGGCCGTACACGCAGCCCTGGAGTAAAGCAAGGAGAACAGCCTTGACCCATTTCCATTTTCTCTACATCTTCCCTCACCCTGCCAAGTAAATGATATCAGGGTGGCACATTCAGATATGCAAAAACAGTAAACTTGGCTTGGGCTCAGCTCTCCATAAAAGGTAAGAGAGAGAGAGATGCAGGCAATCCAGTAAATCAGAAGAAAGCTAGTCTAGGAAATTCAAGGTAAGAGCCTGCTTTCTATAGATTAGAGCATGGATTATATTCTGCACTTTTCCAGGGAAGCTCCAAATTTATAAACTCTTTGTGCTCCACCTTCTAGAAAGGAATGGAATTAGAACCACGTCTTTGGCACATAATTACTCTGAATTGAACTGCCACCATCATTTAAAAGGGAGACTTTGAAAAACCACAATGAACTTGAATATATTTGACGTGGAATTCATGCTCAGAGCTACAGTCATGCTCAGACAATGTTTGGCTGGTGAGGAGAAATAAGAGATGTCTTGAAACTACAGTTTTCAGGTACCAAGTAACCTTAACTTGTTAGGTCTATAGATCATCCCTGGATGGAAATCAGCGAGAAAACCATTTCACTGTCACATAAGCTACCAGTTTCAATAAATCTTCCCCTTCTCCACAGATTTCAGCATAGGGCTCTAAGTTACAGGGGGAAAACTGAATTTTTTTCTTATATTTTTTGGTATGCCGCCTATAGTAATAGAGCAAACAAACAAACACAAGACATCCTTTAACACAACAGAATGTTTAGTTACCTAGGAGTGAACGAGGCCATGGGAGGAATGAGCTTTGCTTGATTTCCAGCTGAGCTATACAGAAAGAGTTAGTCTTTGCCAAATGTCTTTCAAAAGCTTCGTGTTAAAACCATATCCAATAATGGTGCAACTGGGTCATTACCCACACATTGCCAGGCCAGTGTTTCAAAGAGGTCCGATACAATCTCATGGACAGTTCAAGTTGGAACTCCTCCCCTGACATCTCAAAAATCTATAGTAGCTGACAAGAGTTATTGAACTTGCAGAGGCGGAGGGAAGATAACGGACTTAAAGAATCATGTCCTCTATGTCTGGAAACAATGGAACAATTAGACCTGTTGGAAAAATCTACGCAAACTACAAAGGGAGGATGTTCTTGCCCCTGAACTTGGCAAACAGAGCACGGGAAGTCATAGAAAGTACAGATACTGCTTATGCAATATCCAGGTGAATACTGGAACAGAACATTTCTCCCTTTCTCTTGAGGCTTTATTATTCCAAAATCTCCACCAGGAACATAAATTACAGGGGAAAACGGAAAGCCAAGCAGAGTTGGAGTCATTTTCATTTCTGACCTTATTTTCTTAGTCCCCCAGAGAGTTAGTCTTCCTTGCTGTCTCCTTCCCTAGGAGAAGACCCTGTCTCTTTGGCAGAGACTTCCCACCTGGAAAATCTTTTCCAGAGTGATTTTGCTTGAGGTCATCTTGAAGAGAATGTATGAGCTGAGGCTGAGGCTGCCCCTCATCTCAATTCCACTGACTCGAGGAGCAGAGAACACTCACTCACCTACCCTCCCTGCCCCCATTGCTCATCCCAGGAGTGGAGTGTCTCTTCCCAGCAGGCCAGTCATACCGTGGTCCACTTCAGCCAGCCAGACGTACCCAATCCATGGCACCATCTCTTAGGCCATGGCAGCATCCATGGCAGAGCAAGTGTCTCCAACGCTCAGTCTGCCAGAGTTCCAAGGATTCGAAATCTGCTTCTGGGCTCTTAGAGGGCAGGGCCTGAAACCAGAGCCATGCTTCTGCTGACTTTTAGAGGTTATTGTTGTTGTTGTTGTTGTTGTTGTTGTTTAAATTCTAGAGTTCTTTCACAGAGAAAGGCCTACAGCTGTAATATCCCAGGGCCTCTGAAGTCAAAACAGCTGGATATACATCCTCACTCTGTCACTTTGGGCAATTCTTCAATTTCTTTGTGCTTCTGCTTCTTCAAATGTGAAGCAGAGTAGCGCAAATAAAATGCTTACCAATATGGCTGACTTACAGCCAGTGCCTCAGGTATATTTCCCAAGAGGATCTTAATCATCATCTTTTATTGGTCAAGTTCTACAGATCCTTTCTAAAGAAGTGCAGGCAAGTCATCTCTGATGCCCCTAGTACGGTTAGTTCTTTTCCTGCAATGTCCATTTTGCATTATGTGTTAAATTAATTAAGCACGTATTTAAATATTTGATTTAAATATTCGATTTATTTATTTGAGAGAGAAAGAGGGAGAGAGATGGAGAGGGAGAAGCAGACAACGCGCTGGGCACAGAACCCACCATGGAGTTTGATCTCACAACCGAGAGATTACGACTTGCGCTGAAACTAGGAGTCAGATGCTTAACCAACTGAGCCACCTAGGCACACCTAATTAAGCACATATTTATTGAGTTTCTTCCTTGTGCCAGACCAATACGAGGCACTGGGAGGATAGCAGTCAACAAATAGGCCTTCTCTCTGTTCTCACAGAGCATATGATCAAACAGGGGGAGGCCGCAATTAAATAATGAATTATAATGGCATATTTAATTGCCTTTGTAAGTTACTATGTAAGAAGAAAGAAAGGAACCTGATATATAGCAGAAGGGCTGGGCCATGTTCCCTTTGGTATGATGTTTACACTGACACAGAATAGAATGGGGAGAGCATTCCAGGTGAGAGAACACCTTGCCATGGCAAGAAGCATGGCCTGCATTTGAGAAATGGGTCAGGGCGATAAGTCATGGAGAGAGATCAGTGTGAGATGACAGTGGTGAGGTGGATGGAGGCCAGAAAATTCAAGAATACTGGAACTGTTAAGGATTCTCTTTGGAAAATGGGATGTCATCAAAGGGCATTCAGTTAAGAGAATACATAATCATATTTCTATTTTTTAAATGTCATTCCAGATATACTACAAGTAATGGATAAAAGATGGATTGGAATACATATGGCGCAGCTATTTTGGTAGCACTTGCTATGTGCTTAGAGTAAAACAGAGGCCAAGATGGAGAGGACTGGAAGGACTGAGGAAATACTGAGAAGGTAAAACTGATAGGACTCCATGGTTGAGATGAGATAAGGAATGAGGAAAAGGAGGATGTCAGGAATGACTCATGAACTTGGGGCTTGGACAACTGTTGGGGGGTGGGTGGTACCACGTTGTGTGTTGAGAACGTTAGAGGAGAAGCAGGTTTGGTGAGGGCCAATTCCAAGTTCACTTTTGGACACAGTGACTTTCAGATGTTGGTGATAACCTCCAAATGAGATGTCAGGTAAGCAGTGAGTATAGCTCTATGGCTCTCAGAGGGAGTGTTCTGGGGTAGGGACATACACTGAAAACTGTCACCATACAGATGATACTTGTAAGTTTCTACTAATCTCCCTCTCCACCCCACTAGAATGCAAGTTCCCTGAGAGCATGAATTTTGTCTTTTATTTTCATACCCTTTGGGACTGGCTTATCTTACACATGCAGAGGCAAATGATTTTCAGATTCCCATTAGAACACTCCCACATAGTTTCCCTGAGCACATTTTATGCAACTGTCATTAAAATATCTTTCATCTTTTTCAACTACTCAGTGATTCCTAGAAAGCTCTTCAAATAGGAAAGAGGAAGATACTTCCAAAGCTGAAGAATTAATCTGAGAATCCCTTGACCAGAGACATGCTCATTCATCCCTCTGTATTAGTTAAGGTAAATTAGCCCAGCTTCTGCAACACATAAACCTGGAAAATTCTGGCTTGACACAACAAAAAATTATTTTTTTCTCCCTTTCCACTCCAGTGAGGGTTGAAAAGAGGGACAGGAGGCTGTGTTCCACTCAAGGACCAAAGCTCTTTCCATCTTACAGGTAGGCTTTCCCCCAAAGTCTTCAGAGTCCTCGACATTAAGTTTATGGGTGAAGAAAGAGAAAGGATTATGCGTGGTAGGTTTCTATGGACCAGTCCTGGAAGAGTCACCTAGCCTGGTGGCTTACACTCTATTGACCATCACTCAGACACATGTTCACACCTAACTACAAGGGAGACAGGAAAAAGTGGTTCTAGCTGTGTATTCGGGTGCCAGGTATTCTCTTAGGCACTTGGGACTGCCTGATGAACATAGTAGATGTGCTTCCTGTTCTCATGGTGTCTAGTGGGAAAGAAGAAAAATCATGAGAAAATTTAAGTACAGTTTGGGGAAAGTCTAATAGTTTGGGGGAGTAGTTAAGAGGAACTTAACTTAGCACTTCATCTGGTATTCACTGGGCACCCCACAAATGTCTGGGGGAATAAATGAGAAAAACATTTTCGTTAAGACTGCTTACATATTTCTTCTCACAGAATTTGCAGTCTCCTCATGCAAGCCACTTAACCTCAACCTCATATATCGAAATGTTGCCTACTAGAAAAGACAGACTTATCTATTTTTAAATTTTCAATATCAAAAAAAATTTTCAATATCATAAACATTATTTTCATTAACTATCTGAGACAACTAAAAATAAAGGCGTAACCAAAATTGCATCAAGGTTCTCCACCACTGGGTGGCTCAGTGGGTTAAACCTCCGCCTTTGACTCAGGTCATGATCTCAGGGTCCTGGGATCAAGCCCCGCATCAGGCTCTTCCCTCAGTGGGTAGCCTGTTTCCCCCTGCCGCTGCCCTGCCCTGCCTCTCTGCCTACTTGTGATCTCCCTCCATCAAATAAATAAATAAAGTCTTCAAAAAAAATTGCATCAACGTTCTAAATGTTATCATATAGGAAAGATAGTACTAATTTTCAAAGCATTAGGGAAAGAAATAAAAAATAATTTTCAACTAAGTTATTGTTTTTTATAGTGCTTTCCAGCTTTTTTTTAGCTTTTATTTCCTCAAATGAATGGGAGACTCCCAAAGGTACCTCTCTATAAGTCCTCTACATATACAGCAGGTATAACCAGCGAAAGAATGATGTGATGGATAATGATTTTTGTTGTGTATCAGTAACCACGAGGACAGGAGGCTATGAAGTCCACTGCCCAGACAGCCGGATTCTGGAACTGAAAGCCTGACCTTGATTTCTGAAGCCACTGCCAGCTAGATGCCCGATCCTAAAAGAATTAAATGAGATAATTTGAGTACAGTGTCTGTGCCCAGCCTGGCGCGCAGCACCTGTGTGCTAATGTTGGATACTGTCATTGTTATAAGCCACGTGAAGCCTGAAGAAAGCAAGCGGGACGATTTTGACCACTAGGCGATTTCGTCTATGACAGCAGAGTCAAATCTTGAAGGCTAATTTTGATTTCCAGGTGTGTTAGGATCCTTTGAGAAGCCACAGATTGTGCCATAACAAAACAACAGGCTTTGTATAAAGCAAACCCAGATAATTCATAATCTAAGCAATTACCACTTTCCACCTGTCTTTTTATTTTCATTTGCAGCTAAGTGCTGCTTTCCTTCCATGCCAGTATCTGAATAAACACTTAAATTAAAATAAATGAAAGAGAAATTCTTGGGGCAGAAACCATGTCCCTGATTAATTCAGGATTGTGCTCACCCTCTAACATAGGTGGAGACATTTCTGCAAGCCAGGATTGATGGCTGCAAGGAACAGAAGATGCACTTCAACTGTACACATTTCCCAAATGATCCGCTTTCCATGACCTTCATATAAAACCCAAAGGTGTTTACTGGCCTTGTGCATGAGCACATCACACGCTGAGGCAGCTGCCTTTCCTCACGGTACCCATGAAAGGTTTTAGATTAGGAAGCAGATGAGGTTAAATTGCTTCATTATTTACTCATTGGGGGGAAAATCAATTTCTGGAATATAATCCTATTGACCTGACTGGCACCGACGAGGAGCATAAGTAATCACAACCCTAAAATAAATATCCATTCATACTCAAAAAGACATCTATACTCACCCTTCTCCTTTATGCATTAAGGATAGCAAACAACCATGCAAGCCAGACTCAAGGCTAATGCGTCTCTTTTTTGAATATGTCACTAAAACTGGATGGTGAAAATTCTGCTTATTTGGGTTTGACCTTGTAAAATTCACACATTATATGATCAAGGCTGTGTCTTTCCTGTGCTAGTTAATACTGAAATGATTATGTTGCCACCCAATAGTGAAACAGACAAGTGCCACTGGAACAAAAAAAAGTACCACAAGATCCACTCGGCAATGAATTAGGGTGCAGTCGAGAATACACAAGAAATGGTAACCCTCACTCCAGAGCCAGGCTTCATCAAGACTCAACCCCACTTTCTTTCTTTAAGAAATTTGAAGATACTTTGCCTTCCAGGTTTGTCCTTTAGCAAGGATGTCCTAAGCTTCCATCATGTTGAATTTAGCCTTGCAAGGATTTTTAATTAACAGCGATGATCCACAAGCCATGATTTATATGCAAGAAAGATGCCCTATTTTATCTTCTTTCCCCAGGCTATGATATATGGATGCTTCTAATAAGCCAAAGATAAAAGTGGTTTGGACCAAAAAGCACCTATTTTCTCAAAGATGCACATTAAGACTGCAGCTGTCAGCACGGAAATAAAGTAGAGCCCAGGTGACAGAAAATATAAAGGAAGTAGAAAATGATCAAGGTTTAATTTATGTTTTTAGGATTAGATCCTAATTTTTTTTCTGGACTCACTTAATTTTTACTCCAAGTACAGCACTCACTATATTTAAAAACTACAGTTTGGCGAGGGGTTATATGATGTATTTCTAAAGTTATATGACTCTATTTTATTTTATTATTTCCTTAGGACTATTTTAGGAGAAAGCTCTTAAATTTATGCATTCAAGTTCATGCTGCTGATAAGGATACACACTTATTACAGTGGTGCTGCTGTAGGGGAAAATATGTTAGCATCTCTCTTCTGGTATAACTCTCAGTGGCATATTCTTTCGAGTATATCCAGTGTTGGAAAATCCTAATTCGTAGATGGATTAAGAATCTATAGTCCTATAGCTCTGCTGTAAACTAGCTGGTTAGCCTTGCACTGTCGCTTAATCTCTCTGGGTCATGGTTCACTTATACAGGTAAAGGTGTGACTGGGTTACATTATTGCCAAGAAAATTTTCAACTATAAAGTTATATGATTTTGTGACCTGACATCTGGAAATGGCTAGAAACCAGCATTGAAACTGGAGGAACTTTACATTTAGAAAGAGAAATTCTTATGATGTCATTTATTCATCCCCAGTGCCTGTGCCAGGCACTCTCCTTAGTGTTGGGGACATGTCAGCGAAAGGAAGAGAGATCTCTGTCTTTGGGAAACTTAAATTCTAGGTGGATAAGAGAGATAACAGACAATGAATATAAGACATAAATCAATTATTTAGCACTATAATATATTACAGGGTAAGTGCAGCAGAAAAGAATCAAAGTAGAGTGAGGCACGGAGGCTGAGTACAATGGTTCGGGGTGGGCAGGTGGTGACTCCGAATAGAGATGACCTCATTAAGAAGGTGAGGCTTATACAACGACTTGAAGGAGATGAGGGAGCTAACCACATGATGGCTTATGGAAGAACGGCTCAGACAACATGCACAGCAAAAGCAAAGGCCCTGAGGTAGGATCATGTATTTTGTGCTTGAAAAAGAACAGAGATGCCAGGGTGGCTGGAGCTGACTGAGCCCAGAGCAAGTGGTAGGAGAGGAGGCAAGAGAGGGAAGACTGCTGATTATGGAGGGCATGCTGGGCCACTATAGGGACTTTGGCCTTTGTTCCTAGTGAGATGGGAGCCATCACAATGCTTTGAACGCATAAGTGCTATCATCGTGATATTCTCTTATAGAGGATCACCCTGGTTGCTATGTTGAGAATACTTACAAGACAACAAAGTTAGAAGCAATGAGACCATGCCATTTTTGCTTAAGTATTTTGTAAAATCAGTCGCAACAGATCTCCAGATTTTGTATTTCTGATATTCTGAGATATCTGCTTACATCAATGACAGTATTTCTGGAAGTGAGGATAATGATCACTGTTTAAAACTGTTAACAGGTACATAGTCAATACTTCAAGCTCATAGCATTTTGAGGGATAGGAGGGCACAGATTTGCGACAGAAAGATAATTGTTCTTTGTATTCTCATGTCTCTGAGCAACTGTGAATACCTTGTCCAACTCTTTAAACGGTTTCCTATTGTGTCATCCTGTTCTTTTTATTACAATAAACTGCCTTTCTCCAGCCTTGTTCAATAAGCATTAAGCCCACTGCCATTCATTTCTATCCTGGGAGGAAATTAGTATGACTTCTGCATTACTTATTAAAGCGATGGTTCTCGTTTTAACAAACAATGTGCAATTGTTGCCCTATTTGTGGCTATGAAAGCATAACCTTGAACTCAACAATTGCTCAGCGACTATCACAAGCACAGCTGAGACAAGCTTGCCTGAAAAATATTCAGCACATTCTCTATTATCAGCACTGTCCAACAGAACTTTCTACAATGATGGCAATATTCTTTATCTATGCTGTCCAACGTTGCAGGATCAGGCACAAACGGCCACTGAGAACTTGAAATGTGCCTCATATAACTGCGGAACTGAGTTTTTAATTGCCTTTAATTTTTATTAAATTAACTATAAATGTAAATAGCCTCACATGGCTAATGGCTACTATCCTGGATAGCACAGGTTAAAATCCTTATTCTATATTGTGTCAGACTAAGCACGAGGCATTCCTGCCCCATGTTGTTTCAGTATCTCTTAGAAATGCTTCTCTTGAATGTTCTTTGAAATTATGTCACCGTCACTCAATAAGGAAACTTAAAAGAAGCAGCCCTATGAAATACACTGCTATGTTCACTGAAAGTAGATTGTTGAGGGCATTGATAATCGTGTAATATAGGCCCTTAATTCTCTGGCCTCAATACTAGGCAATGGTATGGCTGGTTTCAAAACAACTTGTTGGTATGATGTAATTTACTGTGTTACATCTTTGCCTTTGCTGCAGGGAAGCACAGAACCAAAGAGTGCTCTATCTCTTGCGAGAAGATACTACACAGAGCCTCCTGGGCTATGTTCCATGTGCTTATTTTAGATTGAACCTCTTTGTCTTACTTTTTACTACCATTACACACCCTTTGCTGATTTGCTTATTTTCAGTGTTATTGGGTGGTATTATATTCATTTTTGTATTCTACATACAAGCATAATAGAACAGAACTCAAGCCCTGCCTTTTTTGGAGGAGAACACACTCAATCTCTTTCTTCCAAGTATGACTCCCCAAGTCTGATCATTATTTTTGCTTGTCTCTAACATATAACCAAATTCTACCCATATCATGTCAATTGTTGACCTCGTACTCATCCTCTGACACATCTTAGAGAAGAAAATGAGAATAAAAAGATAATTTTGTATATACTTTAAGTTAGGTTACAATTTATTCATTTCAATATCATGCTTGCTATGTTACTAAAAATTTTGATTTTATAAAGGTTTCATATAAATTGGCATTTATGAAATCTTTGAGTTATACTAGAGAATTTAGCATGTCCCTCCCAAAGATTGAGATCATAGCTGTTTGTTAGAAAAGGAACAATTTCAGAAAATGAATAAGACTGGTTTTTAAAAATATGCATATCTATGAGTCTATGACTCATGGATCATTAATGACAGTCAACTGTCATTTTCCTGTCCTGGCTTGAGCTTATTTCGAGATTCCTCTATTTTTTAAAAAACACATCTCTATGTGGCTTTGTCTTCTGAGACAAACTTGAAACAACTTGATAAACTTTATTATGTGGAGTCTATCAGGGCACCTGGGTGGCTCAGTGGGTTAAGCATCTGCCTTCAGCTCAGGTCACGATTTCAGGTCCATGTCGAGTCTGCTTCTCCCTCTCCCTCTGTGATCTTTCTTGCTCTCTCTCAGATAAATAAAATCTTAAAAAAAAGAAATGTGTGCTTTCTGTCACCAGTGTTCCTGATGGCTCACAAAAGTTTGACTCAGTTACTTTATTCCTGGGCTTTATGAAACTCCTCTTTCCCACTTGAAAAAGTATCTGTCTAATTTATAAGAAATGCTATATTTATAAGCATTTTTATAAGCATTATATATAAATGCTAATTTATAAGGGACTGAGTCAGTGCTCTGCAAAGGGAGAGACAGTGCTTGCTGTTCTAGTAGAATCCTTGCTCAAGTCCCAGTTGGGCAGTTTGGGCAATGTTTTGTCATTAGCTGCCAGAGAATCAAGAGGTAAGTAATCTTGAATGGAAGGGGAAAGAAATCAGGCTTTGAAATACAGAAATCATAATGCCTAATATCATACAGTAGAGTTGGTATATTTGGGCAGGTAAAACAGCCTTGTTGTTGATGGGAAGGTGACCGTCTTTTCACCCCAGCCACAAAACACTGTACATTATATTTACTGAGGGGACATAAAAGAGGAGACATCCCAATCTTCACAATTGCATGTGATACATGTAAATTACTGCTCAAGTACATAACTCGGAAGTCGATTTTTCTAACATCAAAAAACTGGGAACAAATGATAATCTAAATTCTTTATGCGGGAAAACCAACTTTTTTTTTTTTAAATGAGTTCAGTATCCAGTGACTTATTTTACATTTATTTGCAACAGATCTTTTTGTTACACGAACTCTATAATTTTAACTAAAAAATGTACAACAAGTTACAGTCCTTTTCCTCACATCACAAGGACAAAATTCAACTGAACAGCTAACTCTTAAATAATTAAAGAGGAAAGTAGGTCAATGCCACATATTAAATGACTAGTTCTGAAGACAGCTCTATCAGCTACTGTGATTTTAGAGATGTCTCTCAAAGATGTAAAGTTATTAAGCTATCTTTGGAGCTAGTCTTTTGCTTCATTTAAATGTATGGAATTGACCTCAAAGATTATCCTCATATTGAATTAAATATTAACTTAGTTCTGCTTCATCATTTAATACACGACATTTATATTTCAAGATAGAAAATAACTTTTATTGATTTTAAAACTCTAATTACAATAGAGCTCCTTAACAATGTGTCCTTGGAACATGGTAATTATCCTGACACTCTTATCCACCGTGAACTATGTTACATTTGGACTCACTTAAAAAACCACCCACGTGTAGTCATTCCCCTCTTTATTCCTTCCACCCTCTATGAAAGAAGACTGGCATGAATGAGTTAGTCTCCACATTCTCACCTCCTACTCTCAGACTTTTGTTCCTTCTGCTTCGAACAGGTTTTTATTAAAGTCACAAGTAACCAACCTACTCAACATCAAGCCCTATGATCAATTTTCAGTCCCTACCTTACTTGACCTCTCAGCAATACTTGACACTCTTAAGGATACTCTTCCTTGAAACTCTTCCCTCTTGGGCTTCCAGATTTTCCCCTCTGGCTTGCTCCTTCCCGATTTCATTTGAAAACGTACTCTCATCTTCCTGAATCCTAATTAATAGTATCTAAAAGCACGGTCTCTGTCCCTCTTCTCTATCCACACTTTATCCCTAGGTGATCTCATCCAGTCCTGTGACTTTTAAAGACTATCTAGGTAGTCATCACCCCCAAATTTATATATTCTGCCCTGATACCTTTCCTGAAGATCAGATTCATATAAGCAACCGCCTGCTTGAAATTTCCACTTGGATTAAGAAATATAACTTTTAATTCCCCTCTACTGCTTCCTCGGTGTTTCCTGCATGTTATTATGCAGTAACTCTATTTGCCCATTTGTTTAGACTTAAAACCTAGGAGTCATATTTAATTCTTCCCTTTTCCTTCCACCCTTTTTCCAGTCTATTACCAAGCCCTATTGGTTTTTTTCTTCAAAATACATCACTTTGAGCACTTCTTATTTCCGTCACTGCACTGAGATAGGACTGTTACAATGTTTAGCACAAAACTTTGAAAACATCTCTTTCTCTTAGACTCCTTATTTAATCCATCAGCAAATCCTGCCAAGCTGACTTCAGACTATATCACGAATCTCACTGCTTCTCATAAATCACAGTCATCACCCTACCCTAGGTCATCTTCATCTCCAGCTGAGAATACGGCCATAACCTCCGAACTGCCCCGCCCTTGGTCCCCACTTTCACACCTGTGCTCCCTCCCCCAGTACAGAGTGATAGCTCACAAGCGTAAACCAGAAGAGTCCCTTCCATGCTTAGAATTCTTCCTTGGTTTTCCAACATAGCACACTTAAAATCCAAAGTCCCCACCATGACTTGCAAAGCTCTATATGATCTAGGCATGGTCTACTTTTCAGTGGGTTTATCTTAGGACACTCCCTTTCTAGCTCTCTGAGTCACACTGCGCTTCTTGCCACTTGGTGTACACATAGGTCTGATCCTGCCTCAAATATTGCACCAATCTTATACCTATAATGCACATTACCACTTAAATTCACGTGATTCACTTCCTCCTTTCACTTAGGTCTGAAACGTCAAGTCCTCAGAGAGGTCCTTCTGGCTCAACTTACCTCAGGACGCAATGATAAATTTCACCCAAAAGGATGACCTGATGTAATCCGACAAACTTCACGGAGGCCACTGATCTAGTGAACAGCCACCTGATGGGAAGCTGGATAACCTCAGAGCTGAAGCTCAAGATTTGCATTCAGATATCACAGGGTCAGCCCTTAGCGCAACCATCCTATAATCTCGTAACTGTGGACCTCAGCTTGCTCATTTGTAAATAAGGTACAAGATTAGGAGGGGATAGCATTGTTGTAAAGGAGATGATAAATGGCCTGACCAAATAATTTATCAACCAAACTGGGACACTTTAAGGGAGAAAGGGGAAACTTTTTTATTTTATGTGTATTGTCTTTTTGAAATTATCATAAAGTAAAATGAGATTTTTTTCATTGATATAAAATGTTAGCAGGAGAAAATCCCATAAATTTTATCATATGCATAAATGTGTGTTAGCAGCACCACAATCAGTATACAGAACACCTCAATAAACTCCCCGTGCTGTGTCTTTATAGCTACATTGTCCCTCACACCTATCCCGGGCAATAACTGATATGTTCTCCATCACTATAGGTTTTTTTTTTTGGTGGGGGGGAGCCTCATATAAATGAAACCATAAAGTATATAACCTTGATATTGGCTTTCTTTTTTATATATTTAATTTTTTAATTTTATTTTTTACATTATGTTGGTTGCCACACAGTTCTTCATTTGTTTTTGATGTAGTGTTCCATGATTCATTAGTTACATATAACACCCATACTCATTGCAATCCGTGCCTTCCTTATTACCCATTGCTCTCTCTATTCAGCCTATTTCCCTTGAGATCTACCCAAGTTTTTTGTTTGTCAAGTTAGTTCTTTTATTACTGAGTATTTTGCCACTGAATGACTGACTATACCACAGTGTGTTTATCCATTCACCTACTGAAGGACATTCAGAATCGTTCCAGTGTTCAGCAGTTATGAATAAAGCTGCTTTAGGCAGTCACATGCAGGTTTTTGTGTGAACATGAGTTTTTATTTCTTTAGGGAAGGAGTCATCAAACTACATACAGTGCTCATATCAAATCTGGTTTACGACCAGTGTTAATAAATAATGTTTCATTGGAATACAGCCACACTCTATCATTTACATAACACCTCAGGCTGTTTTTGCATTATCACAGCAGAACTGAATAGTGGTGACAGAGACCATATGACTTGCAATGGCTAAAATACTGATGATCCACCCTGTTACAGAAAAAGATTGCAAATTTATGTCCTGGGGTAAATACCCAGGAATGGTACAACTTGGTCATATAGTAAGGGTTTAACTTTTTGAGAAATTGTCAAACCATTTTTCAGAGTAACTGTACCATGCTGTATTCCCACCAGTAGTGTGTGAGAGTTCCAGTTGCTTTACATCTTCATCAACACTTGATAATGTCAGTATTTTTTATTTTAGCTATTCAAATAGTATACAGTGCTATGCCATTGTGGTGATCATTTGCGTTTCCCTAATGATATTGAAATCTTTCAAAGTTTTTATTTTATTTATTTATTTATTTATTTTGCTATCCTTGCATCCTCTTGGGTAAAATGTCTGCTCAGGACTTTTGCCCATTTTGTAACTTGATTGTCCGTTATCTTGCTGCAGAGTTTGGAGAGTTCTTTGTACATTCTGGATATGTACCCTTTCTCAGATATAAGATTTAAGAATATGTTCTCCAGATTTATAACTTGACATTTTTTTTTTCTCCTAATGGTGTCTTCCACAGAACAAAAGCTTTTTAATTTTGGGCGCCTGGGTGGTTCAGTGGGTTAAGCCTCTGCCTTCAGCTTGGGTCATGGTCCCAGGGTCCTGGGATCGAGACCCACATCAGGCTCTTTGCTCAGCGGGGAGCCTGCTTCTCCCTCTCTCTCTGCCTGCCTCTCTGCCTACTTGTGATTTCTCTCTGTGTGTTAAATAAATAAATAAAATCTTTAAAATTAAAAAAAAACTTTTTAATTTTGATAAACTTCAATTTTTTCGATTTGTTCTTTTGCAAACTGTACTTTTGGTGTCATGTCTAAGAACTCTTCACCTAAACTCATGTCACAAAGATGTTTTCCTATGTTTTCTTCTAAAGGCCTTATAATTTTATGTTTATATTTAAATCTAAGATCCATTAAAATTTTTAAATTATTTTTTATTTTTTATAAACATATAATGTATTTTTATCCTAAGGGATACAGGCCTGTGAATCGCCAGGGTTACACCCTTCACAGCACTCACAGCACATACCCTCCCCAATGTCCATAAGCCCACCCCCCTCTCCCAACCCCC
>NC_081575.1:98780530-98793793 GCF_022355385.1 Mustela nigripes
ATCTCCACTTCCTCATATCAGGGAGATCATATGATAGTTGTCTTTCTCCGATTGACTTATTTCGCTAAGCATGATACCCTCTAGTTCCATCCACGTCATCACAAATGACAAGATTTCATTTCTTTTGATGGCTGCATAGTATTCCATTGTGTATATATACCACATCTCCTTTATCCATTCATCTGTTGATGGACATCTAGGTTCTTTCCATAGTTTGGCTATTGTAGACATTTGCTGCTATAAACATTCAGGTGCACATGCCCCTTTGGATCACTACGTTTGTAATCTTTAGGGTAAATACCCAGTAGCGTAATTGCTGGGTCATAGGGTAGTTCTATTTTCAACATTTTGAGGAACCTCCATGCTGTTTTCCAGAGTGGTTGCACCAGCTTGCATTCCCATCAACAGTGTAGGAGGGTTCCCCTTTCTCCACATCCTTGCCAGCATCTGTCATTTCCTGACTTGTTAATTTTAGCCATTCTGAATGGTATAAGGTGATATCTCATTGTGGTTTTGATTTGTATTTCCCTGATGCTGAGTGATGTAGAGCACTTTTTCATGTGTCTGTTGGCCATCTGGATATCTTTTTTGCCATTAAAATTTTGTTATTCGAGTATAGTTGACACACGACGTGACATTAGTTTCAGATATACAACATAGTGATTCACCAACTCTACATGTTATGCTCTGCTCACCACAGTATAGCTCCCATCTTTTGCCACACAACTCTACTAAAATATCATTGACTATATTACCAAAGCTGTGCCTTTTATTTCCCATGACTCATTTGTTCTATAACTGGAAGCGTGTCTCTCACTCGCATTCACCCATTTTGCCCAATCCTTCTTCTCCCTCCCCTCTGGCAACCAGCTTCTCTGTATTTATAGGTATGATTCTGGTTTTTGTTTGTTTGTTCATTTGCTTTTTTTAGCTTCCACAAAAGAATGAGACCTATGATCTATTTTGAAATTAGCCCTGTAGGAATTGTGAAGTAGGTTAAAGTTAACTTTTTTGCATATTGATCATGAACTGTTCCAAAATCATTCATTGAAAAGACTATCTTTACTCCATTGGATTCCTTTTACACTTTTGTCAAAACTAAACAACAATATTTGTCTTTTTCTGGACTCTCTGTTCTGTCTATTGCTCTATATGTCTATCTACCCTCCATAACCACACTTTCTTATTTGTAGTAAAGCTATATAGCTTTATAGTTATAGTGATATAGTAAGCTTTAATATCTATTATAATTGTTCCTCCTATTTTCTTCTTTTTTAAAGTTTTACTATAAATTCGAGCTCATTAACATACAGTGTAATACAGTTTCAGGTGTATAATATAGTGATTCGCACTTTGATACAAAACCCAGTGTTCATCACAAGTGCCCTCCTGAATCCCCCATCACTGAATTCACCCATCCCCCTGCCCACCTCCCCCTCTGGTAACTATCTCTATAGTTAAGAGTCTGTCTCTTGGTTTGCCTCCCTTTTTTCCCTTTGCTCTTTCTTTTGTTTCTTAAATTCCACATATGAGTTAAGTCATATTTACTCTTCTTTCTCAAAGTTGTTTTAGCTATTCTACTTCATTTTCCCTTCATACAAATTTTAGAGTCGGTTTGCCTATTTTTACAAAAAATCCTGCTAGAATTTTTATTAGTATTGTTGAAAAATGACTGAGCCATTTGGGATAATTAAGATCCCAAATTTGTTGTGTCTTCCAATCCAGGAACACAGCATGTCTTTTCATGTATTTAGGTCTTTTCTGATTACTTTCTCAGTTTTTTGTAATTTTCAAGATACAGATTATTGTATAATCAAGAAACAAGTTATATATAATCAAGATATAGATTTTTTTTATATATATTTAGTAGTTATAGGGCTATTCAAATTATATAGTTCACATTGGGTGAGTTTTGATGATTTGTAGTTTTCAAGGAATTGGTGCATTTCATCTAAATGATTCACAGAGTTGTTCAAAATGTTCTCCCTATCCTTTCCATGTCTGTGGGGGTTTTAGTGATAGCCTTTCATTTCATATACTGGTAATTCCTATCCTCTCTCTATGTTTCTCATATATTTACAAATGCTGGCTTTCTTCCTTCATTCCTAATGTTCCAGCTTTCACTCCTTGGTATCACTTCCTTTCTTTATCTTTTGTGTGTGTGTGTGTGTGTGCGCTACCTAACTAGAATGTATTTATTTATTTATTTATTTATTTATTTATTTATTTTTAGTGGTATAACACAAATTTATTAGTGGAATAACACAAATGTATTCTGTAACAGTTCCGGAAGTCAGAAGTCCAAAAACAGTCTCACTGAGCTAAAATCAACAGGGCTTATCACAGCAGGGCTGTATCACTTCCTTCCTATCTGAACAATTTGCTTTAGCAGTGATTAAGAGTTTCCTTCATCTAAGAGTGTCTTTATTTCACTTGTATTCTGGAAGGATACTTTCTCAGAATAAAGAATTCTGAACTGGTAGTTTTCTTCCAGCATTTAAAAAAGGTTCTACCCCTTTTTTTCTGGCCACCATGGTTATTAATGAGAAACTTCTTTATTTATTTTTATTTCATGTTATTTACATTTATTGAAGTATAATTAACATAACAGTACTATATTAGTTTCAAGTATACAATATACTTATCTAAGAATTGTATGCATTACTCAGTGATAATCATCATAAGTGTACTCTTAATTCTCTTTATCTTTTTCACCTATCACCCCACCTGTCTCCTCTCTGGCAACCACACTTGTTCTCTCTATTTAAGAGTGGTTGTGTGTGTGTGTGTGTGTGTGTGTGTGTGTGTGTTTCTTTGCACATTTGTTTCTTAAATTTCACATATGAGTGAAATCATATGGTCCTTTAACATATCTTTCTCTGTTTGACTTATTTCAGTTAATATTAGACCTTCTAAGTTCATACATGTTGTTGTAAATGGCAAGATTTCATTCTTTTTTATGGCTGAGTAATAGTCTATTGCATAAATATGTACATCTTCTTTATCCATTTATCTATGGATGGATATGCACTGCTTCCATATCTTGGCTATTGTAAATCCTGCCACAATAAACATAGGGATACACGTATCTTTTTGAATTAGTGTTTTTGGTTCTTTTTAGGTAGATACCCAGTAGTGGAATTACTGGATCACATAATTTTATTTTCACTTATAAGGAACATCCATACTTTTTTCCACAGTGGCTGTACCAATTAGCATTCCCACCAACAGTGCATAAGGGTTTCCTTTTTCTACACATCCTTGCCAAAACTTGTACTTTCTTGTCTTCTTGATTCTAGCTATTCTGACATGTATAAGGTGATATTTCATTGTAGTTCCGATTTGCCTTTCCCTGACAGAGAAATCTATTGTCATTTAAATAATCATTCTACTATAGGCAATGCCTCATTTTTCTCTGGCTGTTTTCAAGATTTTGTTTGTCTTTTGTTTTGAGCTGTTTAATTTTTGATTATAATGTTTCTTCACTTGAATTTTTGAGTTTTATCCTGTTTAGGGTATATTCAGTTTCTTGAATTTGTAGGTCTTTTGTAGGACTGGGAAAGTTTTAAACTATTATTTCTTCAAGTAAATTTCAACACCATATTCTTCTTTTAGAATTCCAATGACATGAGTGTTAGAAATTTTATTGTAAACTCACAGGTCCTTTTGGATCAATTATTTTACTCTTATTTTCCTACACATTGCTCCAACTTGATAATTTCTATTAACATATCTTCAAGTTCACTAACTCTTTCCACTCTCTCCTCTATTCTGCTACTGAGTCTATCAAGTAAGTTTTTAAAATTTCAGCTGTGTTTTTCAGTCCTAAATTTCCATTTGGTTCTTCTTTACATACTCCATATGTTCTTTACATACTCTATATCTTTGCAGATACTTCTAACATGCACTTCAAAAGTATAATTGGTCTTCCTAGCAATTTTATTACAGCTATTTAAAGTCTGTCAGAAAATTCCATTATATGTGTCATCTTGCTGGCACCTGTTCAATGTCTTTTTCCATGTCAGTTGAGATTGCTGGGGTACTTCATATGCTGAGTAATTTTGGATTGTTTCTTGGACATTTTGAATATTATGAGACTAGGTCTTGTTTAAAATCTATAAAGGGTGTTGATTTTTTAGTAGGTACTTGAATGGGCTAAGAATTTTTTTCTAGGTTGACAATTTGTTGCATAAATTGAGTATCACATGATGAGCTGGCATTAGCTTCTCCAGATGTGAGAACTTAACAGATAAGGTACAGTTTTAAATTCATTGATGTTCCTCTCGCAGCTGGTGTTTTTTGACCTTAACTTGAAGTATAAGAACACCAATGCAATGCCTCTGTATGTGTCCAGTACACAATTCATTCTGTCTGTGAGAATATGAGTTGAAATATTTTCTGATACCAGTGAAGTGGAATTTGGCATTAGTTTCTAGACCTGCCATGATTTCGATCTTGCAAAGGAAACAAGTTCTGCTGCTGTGTCCTTCAATGTACGCAGCTACCCCTCCTGGGCTAGGATATTTTTGTGATAGCATATACTTGACCTCATTTGATTCAGGCTGCAAGTTTCAACCTACCTTCTGTGGGCTGTGGTACCAAAGTCAGGGCAATTGTTGAAGACTTACAAGTAATTTAGAACTGTCCCTCAAGGGCACCACCCAGTGGTTAATTTGGGACCTGGCTGGAGGTCTATCTGTTAGGTTTAGTCCATTAGGCCTTTGGTACCTACTTAACACCAGATCTATGTATGCCCAGGTGGAGGGTAAACATAGGAGTTCAAAAACAACTTTCTCAGGTCTTTTTACCAAGTTCCTCCATCTGTACTATGTCTCTAGGGCTCTTTGGTCCCCTAGGGATCCAGACAGGAGTCAGTTTTAATAATTATACCAGGACAACAGGCATAAACTGGGACTATCTCAGTAAACTGAGCCATAAGGTTACTCTATTAGTAAAGAACAGGGGAATGGGAAGCAACAATGCTACACTATAGCTAACAAGGAGAAAAGACTTCCAGATGTAACACAGCAAAAAATTCTATTGCGTTAATCATACGGGATCATGAGTTACAGACAAACATTCTGGGACATAACTAAAGTGTTCAGACCAACATGACATTCAGAAAGGGGAGGATGCTAAGGAAGTAAAAAACATTGCTGTAGCCCAGGGCAGAAAAACAACTAGAAAGGGGTGCAAATACAGAGATGAACAAAGGTTGGTTTTCTCCTGACACATTCAGAGTTAGGGTAGATTTACCGTGAAGATAGTGAAATGTCAGTTTTAGGGCTTCTCAACTTATAGGCCCCTCCCAAACCCTAATGCAATTTTTGTGCATGTAATTTTGTATTCTGTGTCTTAAAGAACCCCAACTCCACCCCATATTTTAAAAGTTTTGGGTGTGACAAACCCTGGATCGCTCCTGACCCAGTAGCAGTTTCTCACTGAATAATGTACAGGTATGTCTTCCACCTTCACACTCTTCCTTTCAAAATTTACTCTATTTTCAACTCTAAATACAAATTATACATCCAGACAATAAGGTGATATACAGGTGATTGCTGGTTCCTATCCAGGGTGAAAAGGTCACAATGATTGTCATTAAAGTTTATTCTAAAACACAATTTGTTAATGTATAACTGTTTGAAGTTATCTTTCATGATTCCTTGTATTTCTGTGATATCAGTTGTTAAGTCTCCTCCTTCATTTCTAATTTTATTTATTTGAGCCCTCTCTTTTTCCTCACGGGTCCTGCTAAAACTTTACCAATTTTGTTCATCTTTTCAAATAACTAGCTCTTAGCTTCATTTATCTTCTCCATTAATTTTTGTCTCTATTTTATTTCTTCTCAAATTTTTATTATTTCCTTCCTTCTACTAATTTTGGACTTTGTTTCTTTTTCTTTTTCTAGTTTCTTTAGGTATAAGTTTAGATTGCATATTTGAGATTTTTCTTATATCTTGCAGTAAGCCTATATCACTATGAACTTGTTAGAACTACTTTTGCTGTACCTCATAGATTTTGAAGAATTGTGTTTTTATTTTCCTTTATCTAAGATATTCTTTTACTTCCACTTTGATTTCTTTATTGACCAGTAGCATGTTGTTTAGTCTCCATGTATTTGTGTTTTCTCTGTTTTTTTTTTATAATTGATTTCTAGTTTGATATCATTGTGTTCAGAAAAGATGCTTGATAGTCTATGGCCATACCACCCTGAACGCGCCCGATCTCGTCTGATCTCGGAAGCTAAGCAGGGTCGGGCCTGGTTAGTACTTGGATGGGAGAAAAGATGCTTAATAGGATTTCACTCTTCTTTAATTTATTGATATTTGTTTTTTGGCCTGATGTATGATCTATCCTAGAGAATGTACATGTGCACTTAAGAGGAATGTGTATTCTGCTGTTTCTGGACAGAATGATCTGTATATATCTATTAAGTCCATCTGATCTACTGTGTTGTTCAAGGCCAATGTTTCCTTGTTCACTTTATGTCTGGATGATCCATCCACTGATGTAAGTTGGGTGTTAAATTCTACTATTATTATTGTATTATTGTCAATTCTCCCTTTGTGTCTATTAATATTTGCTTTATACATTTAGTTGTTTCTACATTGGGTACATAAATATTTACAAGTGTTATATATTCTTGGTAGAATGATCCCTTTATCATTATATAATGCCCTTGTCTGTCTCTTGTTACAAACTTGAACACTTATATGCCAAAAAATTGCACAACCTAGCAGAAATGCATAAATTCCTAGAAACATTTGATTTTCCAAGACTAGATAAGGAAAAGATAATGAAAAGACTGATTACTCGTAATCATACTGAAGTATTAATCAAAAAATTACCAACAAACAAAAATCCATGACCAGAAAGCTCTGCAGTGAATTCTACAAAACATTTTAAAAAGAGTTAAAACCTAAACTCTGCCCCAATTTCAAAAAATTAAAGAGGAAAAAATGCTTCCAAGTTCATTCTGTGAGACCAGCATTACCCTGATACCTAAACCAGACAGAGATAGTACCAAAAAACAAAAACAAAATTACAGGCCACTACCCCTGATTAAGATAGATGCAAAAATCCTAAACAAAATATTAGCAAACTGAATTCAATAATACATCAGAAGGATCATATACCAAGAAAAAGGAAGAGGAGGAGGAGGAGGAGGAGGACCATACACCATGATCAAGTGGATTAACTCCAGGGATGCAAGGGTACAACATTCACATATGAATCAATGTGATACACTAAATTAACAAAATGAAGAATAAAATCATACAAACACCTCAATAAATGCAGAAAAAGCATTTGACAAAATTCAACGTCAATTTATGATAAAAACTCTGACCAAAGTGGGTATAGAGAAAACATATCTTAATATAATAAAGACCATATGTGACAAGCCCTCAGCTAACATCATACTCAATTGAGACAAGGTGTAAGCTTTTCCTCTAAGATCAAAAACAAGACATGGATATTCGCTTTTGGTAGGAAGTCCTAGCCATTGCAATTAGGCAAGAAAAAGAAACAAAATGCATCCAAATTGGAAAGGAAGAAGTAAAACTGTCACTATTCACAGATAACATGATACTATATTAGTAATCAGATTACTAATATAGCAATTATATTACTATATATAGAAACCCTTATAGACTCCTCCCCCAAAACTAATAGAACTAATTAAAGAATTCAGTGAAGCTGCAGGATACAAAATTTATATACAGAAAACTGTTGCATTTCTATACACTAAAAATGAACTAGCAAAAAGAAAAATGAAGAAAACAATTCTATTTATAATTGAATCCAAAAAGTACCTAGGGGAAAAAAAAAACAAGGAAGTGAAAGACTTGTTTTCTGGGGCACCTGGGTGGCTCAGAGGGTTAGGGCCTCTGCCTTCGGCTCGGGTCATGATTCCAGGTTCCTGGGATCGAGCCCCGCATCGGGCTCTCCACTCCTCGGGGAGCCTGCTTTCTCCTCTCTCTCTCTGCCTACTTGTGATCTCTGTCTGTCAAATAAGTGAATAGGATCTTAAAAAAAAAAAAAAAAAGATAGAAAGACTTGTTTTCTGAAAACTACAAGACTTTGATGAAAGAAACTGAAGATGACACAAACAAATGAAAAGATATTCCATGCTCATGGATTGGAAGACTTAATACTGTTTAAATGTCCATATTATGCAAAGCAATATACAGATTCAATGCAATCCTGGTCAAAATACCAAGAGCATTTTTCACAGCACTAGCAGAAATAATCCTAATATTTGTATTCAACCATGAAAGACCCCAAATAACCAAAGCAATCTTGAGAAAGAACAAATCTGAAGGTACACACTCCTAGATTTTAAACTGTCCTACAAAGCTACAGTAATCAAAACATTATAGAACCAGCACAAAATAGACACAAATATAAGAGAACAGAAGAGAGAGCCAGAAATAAACTCTCATTTATATGGTCCATTAATCTATGACAAAAAAGGGTAAGAACACACAATAGGGAAAAGACAGTCTCCTCAATCAATGATGTTGGGATAACTGGACAGCTACATACCAAAGAATGAAATTGGGCCACTTTCTTATACCATACACAAAAATAAACTCAAAATGGATTATAGACTGGCGTGTGAGATCTGAAACCATAAAAATTCTAGAAGAGAGTACAGACAGTAATTTTTCCTAGCATCAGTCATACCAGCATTTTTCTACATATGTCTCCTGAGGGAAGGGGGATGGGAAGGGAAAAATAAGTATTGGGACTACATCAAACTAAAAAGCTTTTGCACCGTGACAGAGACCACCAACAAAATAAAAAGGCAACATACTGAATGGGAGAAGATAATCTCAAATCATACATCCTGTAAAGGGTAACCATCCAGAATATATACAGAACTCATAAAACTCCACATAAAAAACACACACAATCTGATTTTAAAATGGGGGGGGGGATAAGACATGAACAGACATTTTTCCAGAGAATACATACAGATGGCCCACAAACATGAAAAGATGTTCAACATCACTCATCATTAGGGAAATACAAGTCAAAACCACAATGAGTTATCACCTAGTGGTGCCTGGATGGCTCAGTTGGTTAAGTGTCTGCCTTCAGCTCTGGTCATGAACCTGGGGTCCTGGGACTGGTCCCTGTGTTACACTCCCTGTTCATCTGGGAGTCTGCTTCTCCATCTCTCTCAACTGCTTCCCTTGTTTATGCTCTCTCCCTCTCTCTCAAATAAATTAAGAAAATCTTAAAAAAAAAACAATGAGTTATCACCTCACACATGTTGAAATGGCTATAATTAATAACACAGGAAATAACAAGTGTTGGCAAGGATGTGGAGAAAGGCGAACCCTCATACACTGTTGGTGAGAATGCAAACTGGTGCAGCCACTCTGGAAAACAGTATGGAGGTTTCTCAAAAATTTAAAAATAGAACTACCTTATGACCCAACAGTTGAACTACTAAGTATTTATTTATCCAAAAGATAAAAAAATGCTGATTCAAAGGGGCACATGCGCCCGATGTTTATAGCACCACTATCAACAATAGCCAAATGGCAGAACAATCCCAGATGTCCACCAACTGATGAATGGATAAATAAGAACTGGTATGTGTATGTATATGTATCTATATATGAATATCACTCAGCTATCAAAAAGAATAAAACCTTGTCATTTGCAATGACATAGATGGAGCTAGAGGGTATTACACTAAGTGAAATAAGTCAGTCAGAGAACGACAAATACCATAATGATTTCACTCATGTGGAATTTAAGAAATGAAACAGATGAACACAGGGGGAAAAGAGGGGCAAACCATAAAACAGTCTCTTAACTATAGAGAACAAATTGAGGGTTGATGGACGGAGGTGGGGGATGGGCTAGATGGGTGATGGGGATTAAGGAGGGCACTTGTGATGAGCACCAGGTGTTGTATATAAGTGATGAATCACTTAATTCTACCCCTGAAGCAAATATTACCCTGTATGTTAACTAAATGGAATTTAAATAAAATTTAATAAATTTTATATATTTTATATATATTTTTATAATAAATTATAAAAAGACACAGAGAGGTTGAGTGGATTAAAAAAAAAACCCTAATTTTCTTTCCATGACACATGCTCTTCCACCATACCAGGCATGAAGATTCCCTCAGAAGATGCTACCTGTTAACTGTACCAGGTCAAAAGTATGGGATATGACAAGAGCCACGGAGCAAGCAAGAAAAGAAAAGTGTGTAGGAGAAGGAGAAGAAATGTTCAGAAAGGAAGTATATGACACAGGAGAATATAAAATCCTGGAAGTAAGATACACTCCATAAGGAGGGAATGTCCACTGGGTTTTTCATCTAGGAGAGCACTGGACATCTTTCCCCAAGCATGTTCAGTAGAGTGGTAGAGGTGGTAACTAGGTGGTGATGGCTTGGAAAGTTCTAGGTGGAATTTGAGGTGTTTACGGTACATACAGAGGAAGGCTGGGAAAAAAATGCAATTTAAGACAGGATCCTTGGGTAGGGATGCAAAGACTCTGGAATTAACAATAGGCAAGAATTGACTCATGGAAAGTACACGAGTTTAGAAGAATGTCAACATGGGTTATTGCAATGAAAAACGATGTTTAAGGTAAGAGTGCAAGGAGAGAATCCTGTGAAGGAGAAGAACGCAGAGTGTCCAAAGGGGCAAGGCAGTGATGGGACTCCATGGCGGAGAAGAGGTGTCAAGGGGAGATTGAGTGAAATTGTTAAATGCTATAGGGTGAACATCAAACAATTTGCAAAACGTTTATTTAGTTTTAGCAACAGGAAGGTCACTGAGAACCCCTGTAATAGCAGTTTTGGTAAAGAAGACTGTCCTGAGTCCACCTGTAATATATTGAAGGAGTGAATTCACTGAGTGTAGACTACTCTTTTAACTCATTTTGCATTCAAGGGAAGGAGAAAGCATAATATTGCCTTGAGAAAAATTTAAGACCAAAGAAGAGATTATTGTTTGATTGGTTTTTGTCTGTTTGTTTTAAAGATGTAAGATACCAACAGCCTTTTAGGGATCTAAGTAATTGGAGGGAGATGAAAATTAATGAGGTAAGCTTGTTTAAAAAAAAAAAAAAAAAAGTCCAGACTCCATAGCACAAGGGCTCAGACTAGATTGGGGAAGGAGAGAAACATCTCCCAAACTGAAGCTGGGGGGAAGAGGTCCCGCTGAGAGAGTTGCCAGGGTAAGGGGCTACATGTGTTGAGGAAGTTGTAAAAGACCCTACTTGTTGGGTTCGGTGTCTTCTGTGGCAGTAGGAGGAGCCGGTAGGAACAGGTGGGTTCTCTCTGGTCAACTTGCTTCAATTTCTTGACAGCAAGTGTTCCACACCATGTAATTTCACATTTCCAAAAAATCTGAACTAAAGCTTCACTCAGCTCTCCCAGAAAAGAGAAACATAACAGATTCTTATTACATAATAGGAAAGAATGATAAAAAAATAAGTCAGGAGAAACAAACCTTACTTTAGCTGTGAACTTGGGAGGAACTGAGCTGTCTTGAGCCTCGAGTCTTCCTGTGGTTTGGGATGGGGCATGGGACTGTGACGAACACCTTCAGGCTGGCAGGCTACTGATATCAGAGATGCCTGCCAACAAAGCTCTAACCTTAGAACCGAAGTTCAGAGATCGGTCAAGGCTGGGGAAGCTTGGCAGAAAGAGAGGACTTGGGTGCTGGGAATGCTATCAAGGCAGCAGGAAGCAGTTACCATAGTGGTTGAATTAGGAAGATTATTTTTTCCAGGAAAAAGCAAAAACCCAGTTTCGGGGACAAAGCCAGAATTAGAACTAATGACTGAATGCTGAATATTAAAGTAGAACTTATTAAATACTTTATGACTATAACCCAGTCATTCTTGAACATGACTGCACCTTGGAATCATCCAGGGAGCTTTAAAAACCACTGAAGCCTGGATGTCACGCCTAGAGAGTCTGATCTAATTGGCCTGGGGAGAGGCCTAGACATCAGGATTTTTACAAGCCTCCTCAGATAATTCTAATGGGTAGCAAAACTGAGAACCATGACTCAAACCAGAATCTGTCCCAGAGGTGGAAATGAGACTGGAAAGAATCAGAGAGGTTTTAATGTCCCTATAATTCTGAACTGACTGGACAAAAACTGATTTCATAATTTCTCTGCACCCCTCCCCCCACAGCTGTGTATTGTCTAGCTTGCAATGAATCTCCAAATGAGTCTCAAAAAAAGTTAAGTCACCTACTTTTAATAGAAAGTTTCTAACTTCCTATTACTTCTCAACCCCCTCTCTATCCTATGACCTCAGAAATGGTCATTTAACACATTTTCTTGAGACCTTACCCAGAACATTTCTTCTCTCTATTCCCACCGTGACCCACTCTACCTACACCACAGATAATTCAAAACCTGATAAACTACTGCACAGATTATATCTATAGTTCCACATCTGGTTGCCCTACCTTCCGGTATTTATCCTCCAAGCAATTCTATATGCATCTTCCGGATACACCTGCCTTCACTCAATTTCTTGGCTGGCCTCAAGAGTTTCATCAACTACTGAAAAATCCTCACCTTGGCATTCAAGCCTTTACAGTAGACTCTTTTTATGTCCTTTCCCATACACTCAACTTGCCTGAGTTCACTTGAAACTGCACATGGAGACAGTTTGCAACCTGTCGTCACATTTTCATCTTGGGCTTCTGTGTTTCTCCTTCCTTGTCTGAGGGATTTCCCCAGCACTTGGGAGTTTGACTAGCTGCCTGCAGTAGCAGCCTAGAAGTGTGGTCATGTTGTAACCCATATTTTTCAACTCTCAACCAGTAGGGAAAGAGACTTCAAAGATTAATACCCTGGCTTCCTCCTCTGCCAGTGGAATAATTCTGCACTATGATCCACATGGTTTCGCAGGAAATTCCCCAAAGGGATTGGGTCCCAGCTGCCCACAGAGGTAACTCACTCTTCAGTGAAAGATTTTTTTGGAGTGGGGTGGTGCTTTTCTCCCTTCACCATCTCACTTCCTCATTTACCCTTTTTTTAAATTAAATTTATTTATTTTCAACATAATAGTATTCATTATTTTTGCACCACACCCAGTGCTCCATGCAATCCGTGCCCTCTATAATACCCACCACCTGGTACTCCGACCTCCCACCCCCCACCCCTTCAAAACCCTCAGATTGTTTTTCAGAGTCCATAGTCTCTCATGATTCACCTCCCCTTCCAATTTCCCCCAACTCCCTTCTCCTCTCTAACTCCCCAT
>NC_081575.1:98803793-98818659 GCF_022355385.1 Mustela nigripes
GTGGCTCAGTTGGTTGGACGACTGCCTTCGGCTCAGGTCATGATCCCGGAGTCCCGGGATCGAGTCCCATATCAGGCTCCCAGCTCCATGGGGAGTCTGCTTCGCTCTCTGACCTTCTCCTCGATCATGCGCTCTCTCACTGTCTCTCTCTCAAATAAATAAATAAAATATTTAAAAAAAAAAGAAAGCTGTAGGTTTAATGAAGGGGAATATTTGGAAAAGAATCTTATATGTGGTGAGGACTAAGTTTGAAATGAATGGATATTTTAGACATTTTATTTTTTGAGTAAAATCTGCACCCAACATGGGGCTCAAACTCACAACTCTGAAATCGAGAGTCACAAGCAAGGGTGTCTTGGTGACTCAGTCAGTTGGGCATCTGCCTTTGGCTCAGGTCATGATCCTGGGATGGAGCCCCCCACCACCCCAGGTCTGTCCAGTTCCCTGCTCAGCGGGGAGTCTGCTTCCCCTCTCCCATTGCCTCCCACCCCACTCTGTTCATGCTCTTGTGCTCTCTTTCTCAAATAAATAAATAAATAAATAAATAAATAAATAAATCTTTTCAAGAAAGGGTTGCAAGCTACCAACCAAGTCAGCCAGGCACCCTGAAATGAACGGATTTTAAAAATACATTGGTATAAGAATAAAATTCTGCTTTTTTCTGTTAAAAAGACAAAGTTTTCTTGGATTCTTGGTCTGCTCTTGATAAGAAAAGTATAAATGAAGTTTTTTTTCTTTTTCTTTATCCACCCAGAAAACCAAAGCTTCTATGTTTTGTCTTTATCTTGATTACTTAAAATTAAAACTTCTCATTATTAATGGAACCAAAGTTTGCTAGCAACTATATAACTTCCTGTCAAATCCCTTGGTCATTTATAAATATTGAGTTGTGTAATGACCTCTAGTCCCATTTAGGTATGTGCTTTAAAACCTTCTGAGATTTTTTTTTAAGATTTATTTATTTGAGAAAGAGAGAGAAAGCAAGAGTGAGCTTGCACGCTCATGGGGGAGGGGCTGAGGCAGAAAGAGAGACAGAATCTCCAGCAGACTCTCCACTCCACTAAGCATGGAGCCTGACTTGGGGCCTGACCCCAGGACCCTGAGATCATGACTGAGCCGAAATGAAGAGTCAGATGCTCAACTGACTGAACCACCCAGGCACCCCAAAACCTTCTCAGATTTTTTTACAAAATTCCCAAGATTCAAATTCTGAATGAATGCATTTTGACTAACTAGGTTTATTTATTTGGTATGTTAAGTTACATGGGAAGACATCAAACAAATGATAATAAGCTCTAGGTTGTGTTATATAGGAAAATACTATAACTGTTCTAGAAAATACATAAAATTCCTGAAGATTTAATGTGTCTTGGTGTAAGGTTATCACTTGATATTCTGATTATTGAAATGGTGTGTGTTACAATAATAACTGGATTTCCTTGTCAGCTGCATTATAATGAACTCCTATCAGATCTTCAACCATGTCTATTTTTGAGTCTTTTGTCATCTATAGTTATTGTTCTTATGCTCTTGCAAAATGAGTTTCATCTTCAAGGAGATTCCTGAGAAGGACTTTATACAAACACAGTTTTCTGATATCTTTAAGACAGTAAAACCAAGTTAATTTTCAGTTAACCAAGTTAGCAATTTCCAGAACTAATGGGAAAGCTTTATTCGAACAGAACCAGAATGACATGGAACTAAAAGAATTGAGAAAGAGGATTATAATTTTTATGACTTTTTTTTAAAACATTGCTGGTTCCCTAATGTGTGCTCTTCCAAATTATGTAAGTTTTCTCTTAAGATATCTTTGACTTACAGAGATATGGTAAAATACTCCTTTGGGAACAAAGTGAAACATTTAATTTTTCTATCTGAACCCTCCAGGGTTCAGACCTTTCAAGTGGGCATTCTTTCTTTCTTGGTAATTACAGTTGTTTGCATAAGTTCAATAAGAGTCTATTCTCTTTGTAATAGTACATCATTGGAAACGTTGGTTATATGACCCACCCTTTGACTGGAATGTCAAATTTGAGAGAGATATGCATAGACTCAGATATGACCACATAGCCTAAAGGAATTAAGGTCGACTCTATGAAACTAATACAGCTCCTTGGAAATGCTGGCTTGTTACCTCACTTACAGAATTCCCAGCAGCCTTTCCAGGTGAATGAAGAATGTCACCTCCTAGCAGGTGCTGGAAACCTCAAGATGTTTTGGGGAACTCACTCAAATCTACAGGTATTGCAGGAAAGTCTGGTAGCAAGTATTTGTCTTCTAGCCTTGGGAGACTATTAAAAGTTCAATCTAGAGAGTCCTTATGAAAAGTTTCAGCAGAGGGGCGCCTGGGTGACTCAGTGGGTTAAAGCCTCTGCCTTCGGCTCGGGTCATGGTCCCAGGGTTCTGGGATTGAGCCCCGCATCAGGCTCTCTGTTCGGCAGGGAGCCTGCCTCCTCCTCCTCTCTCTCTCTCTCTCACTCTCTCTCTCTGCCTGCCTCTCTGCCTACTTGTGATCTCTGTCTGTCAAATAAATAAATATTTTTTAAAAAAGTTTCTGCAGAGCATGTTTTAAAGTACCTGTATGGTCAATCACTATTCTTGGTGAGCTTATATCAACAAAAAGGCCAACTCTGGGGATGCCTGTGTGGCTCAGTGGATTAAAGTCTCTGCCTTCAGCTCAGGTCATGATCTCAGGGTCCTGAGATCGAGCTCCACCACAGGCTCTCGGTTCCCATGGAGACTGCTTCCTCCTCTCTCTCTCTGCCTGCCTCTCTGTCTACTTGTGATCTCTGTCTGTCAAATAAATAAATAAAATCTTAAAAAAAAAAAAGGGGCTAACTTTGTTACAGTTGGATTTGTTTTTCAAATGAACTAGTCTTGATTTGGCTATCCTTGAAAATGAGAGTGAAAAATTATGTTTCAATAACACAACTTTGTGGATGATAAATCCTAGCTCTGATCAATTGCTGAATGTTTGTTGTTTGCTGAAGCTAGAAACCTTCAAGTAAACTTGAGAGAAATTGCCACAATAGTTCATGTATGGACATTCTGCATGCTTGTCTTCTTTACTCTGTGGGGGTAATAATAGGACCCCATGGACATGTGATTATTTGAAGAGCTGAACAATAGGATAGACTCCATGACAACTGTGAGAGTCAACTACCACCTTGACCAATTCTGTGTGGCTGGAATGACAAAATCATACCTTAAAAGCCAGAACATACCCACCCCATGGGATTTAGCTATGGACCTGTGGAAATAGTAGATGGTCTCACAGAAACCACAAACAGCCAAAACAATCTGGAGATACAGGCTTCCAGTCATGGAATAAATAAATCACAGGAATAAAAGATACAGCATAAGGAATATAGCCAATGATACTGTAATAGCAATGTATGGGGACATTTTGGATTTAATGACTGAGTGGCATAAACAGACAGACCTAACCTTACCCAACCAGGGCTTTTTAATAAGAGACATGGAAGAGACATTGAAATGACTTGAACATTCCAAAAGTTTTCAACAAAAATCTAAAAGTGAAAGAAAATTCATTTTTCAGAGAAGATATACCTAAGGAAATAACTCAAGGCAAGATCCTGATAGATATTCAGTAATTATCCAGAGAAGAAGCAAAAAATATCAAATGCTGTGTTTTTTTTTTTTGTTTTTTTTTTTTTAAAGATTTTTTCTTTATTTATCTGACAGAGATCACAAGTAGGCAGAGAGGCAGGCAGAGAGAGAGGAGGAAGCAGGCTCCCTGCAGTGCAGAGAGCCCGATGTGGGGCTCGATCCCAGGACCCTGGGACCATGACCCGAGCCGAAGGCAGAGGCTTAACCCACTGAGCCACCCAGGCGCCCCAAATGCTGTGTTTTTTTATTTAGGTTCTAGTTAACTAACATACAACATAATATTGTGTAATATTAGTTTCAGGTGTATAGTATAGGAATTCAACACTTGCCTGTAATACCCAGTGCTCATCACAAGTGCCCTCCTCAATCCCTATCATCTATTTCACCCATCCCCACCTCCCCCCTGGAAACCCTCAGTTTGTTCTCTAGAGTTGAGTCTGTTTCTTGGTTTGCTGCTCTCTCTCTTTTCTCCCCCTTTGCTCATTTGTTTCATTTCTTAAATTCTACATATGAGTGATACCATGAGTGAAATGGACACATAGATTGCTTCCACATCTTGGTTATTGTACCTAATACTACAATAAACATAGAAGTGCACAGATCTTTTCATATTAGTGTTTTTGTTTTCTTTGAGTAAATACCCAGGAGTGGAATTACTGGATCATACGGTATTTCTAGTTTTAATTTTTTGAGGACCCTCCATACTGTTTTCCCTAGTGCCTGTACCAATTTACAGTCCCACCATTAGTGGAGAGGGTTACTTTCTTCTCACACCCTTGCCAGCACTTCTATTTCTTGACTTTTTGATACTAGCCATTCTGACAGGTGTGAGGTGATATCTCGTTGTGGTTTTGATTTGCATTTCCCTGATGATGGGAGATGTTGAGCCTCTCTTCAGGTGCTTGTTGGCCATCTGTGCACTACAAAACTATAGTAATCAAAATAGCATAGTACTGGGGCGCCTGGGTGGCTCAGTGGGTTAAGCTGCTGCTTTTGGCTCAGGTCATGATCTCAGGGTCCTGGGATCGAGCCCCGCATTGGGCTCTCTGCTCAGCAGGGAGCCTGCTTCCTCCTCTCTCTCTCTCTGCCTGCCTTTCTACCTACTTGTGATCTCTGTCTGTCAGATAAATAAATAAAATATTAAAAAAATAGCATAGTACTGGTACCAAAAATGACCTATAGATTAGTGGAACAGGATAGAAAGCCCAGAAATAAACCCATGCTTGTGTGGTTAAATGATCTACAACAGAGGAGGCAAGAATATACTATGGGGAAAAGCCAATCTCTTCAACAAACAATGTTGGAAAAATTGGACAACTCCATGAAAAAGAATGAAACTGGACCACCTTCTTACATCATTCTCAAATTTATATGTATATGTGAGAAATGAAGCCATAAAGCTCCTAAAAGAAAAAATAAAATAAAGAGTTTTGAAAAGCACAGCAAACTTTTCAACAAAACAACAACAAACATCAACAAAACTAAAAGGCAACCTACTGAATAGGAGGGAATATTTGCAAATGATAAATCTGACAAGGGGTTACTATCCAAAACATATTAAAAACTTGAACAATTCAACACCAAAAAAGTAAATAATTCAAGTAAAAAATGAGCACAGGACCTGAATAGATGCATTTCCAAAGGGCATATTTTCTCTTGAAAGTGATACTTAAGTAAGGCCCTGGAGAGTACATGGGATTTAACAGGGGAAGGGAGAGCCTTTCAGGTGGAAGGAACAGGTGAATCAAAGCCCTCAGGTGGGAAATATCTTGGCATGGTCAAGGCACTGAAAAGAAACAAATGTGGCTAGACAGAGTATGAGAGATAACAAATGGACAAGATGATAATACCGTCACCATTTATGGAGATGTTGAGCTAATACACATTTTTTTTTTTAGAGAGAGAGAAAGAGTGCAAGTGGGGGGTGCAGAGGGAAAGAGAGACAATCTTAAACAGGCTCCATGCTCAGCATGGAACCTGACTCAGGGCATGATATAATAACCCTGAGATCATGACCCAAAGCCGAAATCAAGAGTTGAACACTTAACCGACTGAGCCACCCAGGTGCCCATAATGCACATTTTCTCTATCTAATTTCTAAGCATCAATGGTTGTATTTATTTAAAAAGAACCCTCATTCCCCCCTTTTCCTACAAAGAAAAGTTTATGATGAACATCCTGGAACAATCTGGTAGGCCAGAATTATAGAATGGGCTGTGTTTTTCACATTTTTGTCAATCAGACCAAGGAACACATTCTATAGGCACGTGATTTTGGAAGCGCATGTGTGATTCTTCCTGTGCTTTATCTTGATGCCAGTATCATGATGCTCGAGGGTTTCTATTTGTTGGCAGTAGTCCCACACACATTTTGGAAGGCAATAAATCCAGTCTGTGTAAAGTGGATTTCTGTCTGTTGGAGTACTCTACTATCACAATATTGTTTGATACAATTTAAAATGCTCATTAACTTCAGTGAAAATGTGTACTTAAGAAAGCAGCCAAATAGTGTCCTAGGTTGAAATACAGCATTTGAACAATCAACTAAACTAAAAGGTGACCTACGGAATGGGAGAAGATATTTGCAAATGACAAATCTGATAAAGGGTTAGTATCCAAAATCTATAAAGAACTTATCAAACTCAACACCCAAGAACCCAATTATCCAATTAATAAAATGGGCAGAAGACATGAATAGACATCTTTCCAAAGACATCCAGATGGCCAACAGACACATGAAAATATGCTCAACATTACTCACATCAAGAAAATACAAATCAAAACTACAAGGAGACATCACTCATACCTGTCAGAATGGCTAAAATCAACAACACAAGAAACAACAGGTATTGGTGAGGATGTGGAGAAACGGGGACTCTCTTGCACTGTTGGTGGGAATGCAAACATATGTAGCCACTTTGAAGAACAATTTGGAGGTTCCTCAAATGGTTAAAAATAGAACTACCTTATGACCCAGCAAATGTGCTACTAAATATTTACCCAAAGAACACACAAAAAAATAATTCAGAAGGATACATGTGCCCTGATGTTTACAGTAGCATTATCTACAATAGCCAAATTACAGAAATGGCCCAAGTGTCTACTGTCTGATGGATAAAGAAGATGTGGTACATATATACAATAGAATATTACTCCACCATAAAAAGAATGAGATCTTGTCATTTGTGACAACATAGATGAACCTAGAGGGTATTACACTAAGTGAAATAAGTCAGATCAAGAAAGACAAATACTATATGGTTTCACTTATATATGGAATCTAAACACGCAAAACAAATGAACAATCTAACAAGAACAGACTGATAAATACAGAGAACAAATTGGGGGTGACCAAGGGGGAGGGGAGAAAGGCAAAATAGGCGAAGGATTAAGAAGTATACACTTCTTGGGGCGCCTGGGTGGTTCAGTGGGTTAAGCCTCTGCCTTCGGCTCCGGCTCAGGTCATGGTCTCAGGGTCCTGAGATCGAGCCCCACATCGGGCTCTCTGCTCAGCAGGGAGCCTGCTTCCTCCTCTCTCTCTGCCTGCCTCTCTGCCTAATTGTGATATCTGTCTGTCAAATAAATAAATAAAATCTTTATTTAAAAAATCTGCTAAATGAAGAATGTTGCTGTTCAAAAATCCAAAGAAGCCAAACATGCGGAGCACATCAACAAATAGACTCATTGACAGAGTCTGAGCTTTCCAGAGGTCTGTATGTGCATAGTGTCTCAGTGATTTCCATAAATATTTCAATATTTATGTCTAAAACATTTTAATGATCTTATTTGAGTTAATGGCTCATGTTTGGGCAAAACACCTTTTTCTAATTTGTCCTCAGAATAACTGCTATGGAAAATGGTATGTCCTCAGTGTATGTTTCGAAAGCACATTACGCTATTTGGAGGAGCAACAGGACATGTGTGGGTGTACATGGAACACTTGGAGCACGAGTGAGAGGTTACATCTTAAGTAAACACAACTGTATTGCCACATACTAACTATAGTAATAGACCCTGTGATAAATGTCTCCACGATACTAGTATGTTAAATATAAAAGATCTATATTTGATAGGAAAAAATCCCCCCCCCCTTTTTTTGGGTAACAGTTGTTAGGCAGAGTTTAACCTTCTTGGACCAAGTTTTTACTCGGCCAATATTGACAAAGAAAGAAAGACTTTCCAAGCTCACTCGGTTTGTTAATTGCCTGGATAATGGAAAAGAGAACCAGGACTTCAGGGTTCTTTTGCATTAACCAGGAGAATGCTACAGATCCTGATTATAAAATCTGATGCTGTGAGCCATCTGATCTATAAAATAGACTCTGGATCTTAGCATTATGCTTACATTCCTTACATAGGAGGCGAAGCAATCTCACTCACTTTGAAGTCTGTGGGGGAAGTGGTTAGTTGTCATATCAGGGATCAAAGTGGGAATTACCTGTTTAATAGTGCAAGAGTCATGGATAGGGTTGAAATATGGATGATTTGCCAGTAATAGGTGAAATTGTATATAAGAAATGTGTGCCCTGATACCTCTTCTAATAAGTCTAGTCCTAACAAAGGATGATGGTGTTTCCACATGCCCCTTAAACAGTGTTACCACTTGGCAACACAGCAGACTTCTCGATTTACTTGTTCATCTGGTTTTGAAATTAGGATTTTGGGGTGAATATTGCAAAGAAAGAAATCTGAGTTATTTAAAATTTTAGGCTCACTGTAATATTTTATGAATATTTCAACAGCCTAATATTTAAAATGAACACACAGGTTTGTGTAAAATGCAACTTCACTGTGTGAGGAATGGGAAGAGCTCCTGAAGTATAGATGGCCCTGTGGTAGACGGGACGGAGAGGCTTACATCCCTATCTCATGGACATCAGTAGTGCTCATGTCCTACTCATTCCGCAGGAAAATTATCTCCCACAGCACTGATGAAATTAGAAGTAGCCATATGACTTGCTTAAGCCAATGATATATAGGTAAAATTGATGTGTGTCAATTCTAAGAAGAAAATTTGTTTATAATCTCATGGACCACCCTATCTTTCTTTGGTCACATAACCAGACATGTTCCAGATGGAATCTGCTCTATCAGCTCTGGTCATGGAATGAAGGTAGCATGAGAAAGAGCCACAACCGACCCATGATATCACAAGCAAGAAACACACCTTTTCTGTTTGTAGGCCGTTGAGTTTTGGGGTGCTAATCATTCTACAGTATAACTTAGCCTGAATTCACTGGTAGAGATCCCAAGATCAAGGTGATGCTACTTATAAAAGTGAGTAAGACATGATTTACATCCTCAAGAACATCATTTTGTATTAGGGAAATAAGTACATCAGAATAATTACAAAACAATAGATCAAAAGCCAATAAAACATGTGGAAGATACTATGAGTACACTGAAGATGGGAGAGGCAAAACCTATATGAGAAGTTCTGGGAATGGTTCATGCAAAAACAGTCAGTGAACTTGAATTTGGAAGACGCTGTTAGAGTTCCTTTTTTTAAAGGAGGATGTTCTAGAAACAAATACCACGTTCAAAAGTATGGAGTTGTGAAAGGAAATTAAATATTAAAGGAACAGCAAGAAGCATGATGTGGTTGGGGACGTATAATGTCTGTGTAATATTGGGGGAGAATTGAGTTAACAACCCAGAAAGCTCGTTCAATTATGAGGGGTCTTGTACACCATGCTAGGGCGGTAGCAAAGATACAGGCAGATCAGGATTCTGATTTTGTCTCTCCCATTAAATATTCTCCCCTGGAAAAAGAGTATTTGTTTCTTCATCTGTACAATGGGATTGATAACACCTACCTCACAGATTTGCTGTGAAGAACAAAAGTATCTAAAGCTCAGTAAATCTTAGTTCCCTCCCATTTTGATAAGGAGGTGAGCCTTCATGCAGTGGACTGTGTTTGGAGTATTGTTAAAGCAAAGTGTTGATGAGGTCAGAATCATACTTTAGAAAGATCACTCTGGAAGCATTTGGAAGATGAATGGGGTAGTGGACGTTGAGAGGCAGAGAGACCAGTTAGGAGCTCAGTGCTATAGAACGGTCAAGAGTCCATGAGGATCCGAACTAAGGTGGTGCTAAGCCCTGATTTGCCCCTTTGTCCTGTAAATTCCTTAGAGGTCCAGTGTATCTAGGAGTGCTGTCCACAGGGCAGAAAACCTACTTGTCATTTCCTGGGGTCTCAGTTTTGCAAAGGTAAATTTGGTGCTGACCACACACTCATATATGTACTGAACCTTTGTTATTGAAGGCCCTGTATTCTGCTACTTTCTAAGGTCTAGCTTACGATGCCTCACCCCATGTTTCAAGTCCTACCACTTCTTTCCTAACCCCTCATCATTCTTCTCACCTGATAGTCTCAGCACCATTCATGTGAAAATGAGACAAAATATTTGAAATAATTAGTTTCCATGTTTTCCTTCATGTGTTCTTTCTGAAGACTGTATTATCTCAAAATATTACTCCTCTCATCCACTTTTTGTTATTATTATTAATGTTCTTTTTGCATAATGAATATGATGCTGGGTATTATTTTTAAGAGCAATGATTCTCAAAATTATCTGTTCATTAGAAATCCCTGGTGAGATTTTCATACTCTCTATGCCTAGGTCACAGTCCATGCAAATTAAATCAGAATCTCTGGGGGCTGGAATGCTGTCAGTAGTTTTTCAAACTCCCAAGTTTTATACCAAAGAGCAGCCAAACTTGAGAAGCAGAGATTTATGGAGTGATTTCAGGGCTTAATGTGCAAATTGTCTGGGGATCTTGCTCAAATGCAGATTCTGTTTCAGCAAGTCTGGGGCAAGGCCTGAAATTCTGCACTTCTGACATGCTCCCAGATGACATTGACACTGCTGGTCTGAGGACTGCACGTTGTGTAAGCAGGACTTACTGAACCATTAATACCCCTGTTATAAAAGCTTTTTAATGATTTTATTTATTTATTTGAGAAAGAGACTGTGTGTGTGTGCACAAGCCAGGGAAGGGGCAGAGGGAGGGAGAAGCAGACACCCTATGGAGCAGGGAGCCCAATGTGGAGCTCGACCCTAGGACCCTGGGATCAGGATTTGAGCCAAAGGCAGACACTTAACTGACTGAGCCACTCAAGTATACCTTTTTGAGGATATTTTAAAGAAAACATTATTATGATTCTCGAGGAATAATTTTCTTCTCCCCCATTGCTACCAGGGCTACTTTTGTAATTCTGACTAAGCACGTGTCCACTGTTCAACTGTCCCTTCTCCCTTACAAGCAGTGGATGGAGTGTTAATCAAAAGCTGAAGGTACCGAAACACTGCATGACACAACTGACCCTTTTTCAGGACTCCATGGTCCTCATATGTGAAAGGCTAAGTTGTGTTGATACCAAACAAATCAATGTATAATTGTCATTAATAATGTTAAATTAACATTTAATATATGCCAAACAAGGTAAATCCATTTAGAGTGGCTGCCGAAAGGCTTAATATTTAGAGGCCATTTAGGAAGGCCTTTTCTGTCTGAAAAGGAGGTTATAATGAGCTTTAAGTTCACCCGGAAAATTAAAAGATACCAGTAACACAAAAGTCACCTATCCCACTCCACATACAGTTCCAGATGGAATAGAAATGTCAAACTCTATTATTACATTATAGTACTTCCAGTTTTGGTATATGTTAGCACAATTGTTGTTTTTTTTTTTTTAAATTTTTTATTTTTTATAAACATATATTTTTATCCCCAGGGGTACAGGTCTGTGAATCACCAGGTTTACACACTTCACAGCACTCACCAAATCACATACCCTCCCCAATGTCCATAATCCCACCCCCTTCTCCCAAACCCCCTCCCCCCGGCAACCCTCAGTTTGTTTTGTGAGATTAAGAGTCACTTATGGTTTGTCTCCCTCCCAATCCCATCTTGTTTCATTTATTCTTCTTCTACCCACTTAAGCCTCCATGTTGCATCACCACTTCCTCTTATGAAAGCTTTATTTCTTCTGTGTGTGCGTGTCCTTTCTTATATCTGCTATGTCCAGTTCAAATGCTACTGAATGGTTATTGAATGAACATTTAGGGTTTGGTACCTAATAGCACTTTTTACTTCTATCCATTAGACTCCAGCTGGATGGGAGCCACAGGAGTGGCACTGGACAGTCTCCCTTTACCAGCCTAGAAACCAAATTCCACCATTCCGAACCTGTGGGCTCCAGATCACTTTTGGCTATGTCCCGCAGGAAACAAGTTCTAAGGAACACAGACAAGTACACACAGTCCTGACAGTTTCATGCCTAATAAACCGTTAATCAAGACCCAGTGGCTAAACATTAGGTGGAACTCATAACATTTATCTCTTTTCATAGAATCCTATTGAAATGAACACATAAATGGCACAGATGAGATAGCTCCATTAAAGCTCTGAGAAGAAAACAACCTATGGAACAGAGATTTGTATAGATTTTTGGAAGGTGGAAAGAAGATATAGTTACGAGAGATAAACCAGGGCAGAGGAAAACATGACCCAGAAAACACACGATAAAGCTAAAGAGAAGGTTGTCATTTTCCACCTGGCAGAGAAAAGGACCAGGGTGCTGGACAGGTCAGGTGATTAAGGAGCTACTCATGTAATTGCTTGCTCAGTCAACAGGAGAATAAAAAGAAATTCCAGACAGGCGGTCAGGTCCGGGAAACATGGAGAATTGACCAGGCTGCACATTCTTCATCACTTGCCCTGTTCCAGGCACTGGAACGAACAGTGGAAAGCACAGTGAATGGAAAGTGAATGGAAAACAGTGAATGAAAACAGCCTGGAAAGAACAGTGAATGCCTCAGTCTCTACTCTAAAGAACGCATATTCTCAGAGTAGAGACAAATAGTAAACAAATGATCCAATAATATATATGTTTAATGATATGGGCCAAGAAGAAAAGTAAAGCAGGTCACAAAGATAAGGAGTTGCAGAGCTGCTGGGAAGTCAGGCAGGGAGGGTCTCTCTCGGACAACTCCCTGCAGGCAGTGAATGCATGGGAGCAGGAGACCAGTGAGGAGGTCAACTGCAAGAGTTCAGGTTGGACAAGATGGTGGCTGACAGTGATGGCCATGTGCTAAAGCAGGGTGCATGACACGATTCAAGGATAACTTACCCCCATTAAGAGATCGGAAAGCTTCAAGGAACATGCCCCAGTAATGTAGTTTGTGTAACCATGTCCAGCCAGGCCTCGAGTCTCAAGAGGAGGCATGTGAGAAGGTTCTGGTTTTGCTTATACTCCTTTGAATAGACTGAAAAACCTTAAAAGCCTGTGGCTAATGTCAAAGTATTTAGAAACACCCAGGAGATTTTATATACATAGAGAGATAGATAGATATACATATATGTAAAATGCTACAACCTCTACTTTTGCCAAAAAGTTGTCCCTATCTGGTGAAATTTTGTTGTTTTACTGAGAAATACCCCCCCCCCCCGCCGCAGTCTGTCTATAAGAGAATGGCTGGTAATGGCACTGACTAAAGGCTCAGTCAAGACAAATTATTATTCAACGATGAGAAAATGTTCTTGCCTGCTTTCCCACTCAAGACTTATCTACCTAAAGAATGGAACATCTTGGAACAAAGATGGTAATATGGCTTTCAAAGATGAACGAGCTCAGCTGCAGAGTGCTAAGACGGATGCTTTGCCTCGGCCAGTTCCCCATATTGGCTGGCATTGACCGCAGGGCTGCGAGTGAAAGATGACAGGCCATGAACTTCTCTCTCAGGTATCTCTGATTCCCTGCCTTGTATGTTCTCGTCCATAGCTCTGATCCAAATCCAAGCATGGGTGGGTGGACAGTTAGTTCCATGCAGGCTGTGGTTTTTCTCATGCTAACTGTGCTTCGGTGTAACACCATGGACACTGGCAGAAACTGGGTGGCAACATTTAACCTCAGGGGCTGAAAACTAATGGATAAATGATGCTGCCACCTCCTTTGGGTGGGCACTTTTGGGAGGCCCTGGGATAGTCACTTCTGTTGCACATAGCAGTAACTTCACTAATGTACCTTGACGTTGGCCTTCTGTTGTTCCTAGTTTCACTTTTCCTGCACCCTCCCTAGTAAATCATGTCCCCAAGACACACGCAGTCTCTGTCTGGTGTCTGCTTCAGAGAACACAAGCTAAGGCAGCTTCTTTTTAGTAACTCAACCACAACTGTCATGGCAAAAACACCAGCTTGGAAATAAAAGTTCTGATTTTCTTCATGACAAGCATTTGGCTCTGCTGCAAAGGAATTCACCTACATCTGTTCACAGATATTTTGTTCTTCGTGGGTTTGTCATTAGAACCTCAGACGAAGCAGTTGGGTTTATGGCACTATGAATGTTAAATGCTTTTAACTGCAAACTTGAAAGACTTATCAATGGCAGGATCCCTTATTTCAAATATATTTAATATGTACATGTACAGAGAATTTCCTCACATAAATTTGATTTAGTTGGGCAATATATCACTTATTGTGACATAAGTGGGCAATAATTGCACAGTCTGAGGTTTCTAACCTAAACAAATTGCAATCTAACTCTAATAACTCACATTTTTGAGGTATTGTTAGTCATTTCCTACCTTCCACAACTTTGTAAAGTAAACACAGATTATATATTTACTCTCGTTTTTTAGATGATCAAACTAGTAATCAGAGTGGTTAAAAGAGAGACCTAGGGTCTTCCCCCCAGGACTGGAAGACTGTCAAAACCCACACAGTCACAGCAAAGGAGAGCAGGTTGGGCAACCTGGTGAAGTTAAGAGATCTGTCGTTGTGGAGGAAACTTTTCACTCACTGTTTCATTTAGCAGGTGTTTGCTGAGTACTTTTAATATGCCGCACTGTATAAGGCCCTCTAGGTACACTGGTCATGGGGAGGAACTTGCTAAGAGAAGTCAGGAAAGAGGGAAAAAGAAAGCAATTTCCTGGGAGGGAGATATTACAACAGTTGCAGACCCTGATAGAGACAGAAACCTGTAATAGAATTACCATCACCATCAGGGGATATGGCTATGAGGATGGACCAATGGAGCACTGATTCACAAATTGATCAGTCCTGTCAATTTTAATAGCCTGTCAACCAAAGGGGCAATTTTTTTTATAAATTTTTTTTTAATTTTTTATTTTTTATAAACATATATTTTTATCCCCAGGGGTACAGGTCTGTGAATCACCAAGTTTACACACTTCACAGCACTCACCAAAGCACATACCCTCCCCAATGTCCAC
>NC_081575.1:98819059-98866715 GCF_022355385.1 Mustela nigripes
CGGCAAGATTTCATTTCTTTTGATGGCTGCATAGTATTCCATTGTGTATATATACCACATCTTCTTGATCCATTCATCTGTTGATGGACATCTAGGTTCTTTCCATAGTTTGGCTATTGTGGACATTGCTGCTATAAACATTCGGGTGCACGTGCCAAAGGGGCAATTTTTTTAAACCTGCCAGTCAACTCACTTAATTAGATAATTTGATCAACATCCAGTATTCAGATGAATGCAAAATCGATAGATGCGGTAGAATTAATTGATTTGGTGAACATTTTTTCCTTAAATGGGGTGGTCATTTGATTTGGAAAGTTGCTTTTAGAATGTTCCAGAATTATTCTGAGTGTAAGGGTCATTATTCCACCTCAGCACCTACGTGACCTGTAAGGCAGCAGATTACCTTCTTTTTAGTTCATCTGGAGGAAATAAATAATGATGACTTAATCTTCTTTAGGGTTTTCATGAGTCAGCACCTAAAGCCTATTATTTCTTCTACTGACAGAGTTTTAAACATTCTGGGTCTTGGAAAAGAAGATAAGGAGGCTACCTCCCAGATTTTATCAACCACTCTTCTACAATAGTTTCCCAACATGTTCTTTGAAGAGTAAGAAAAACACTACTGTTACTCCCTGTCACCTGTTTACTGAAGTAACTGAATTTTGATACATTTCAGCTCTTTTAAGCCTGGATTGAAAATTCCTATCAGGTTTCAGACCATCATGCATTCCTAGGTCAAGACCAGCTTGCTGTGCAAAGGTCAGCTTTACAATTTTACCTGGCTTTATCCCCACTCCTACATCCTTTAGTAAAAAGTGTATTACTTTGAAGTTGAAGGTTGCATTCGAGCAGGCAGAGCAGCTTCCCACCCTAAGATGGAACAGATAATGGATTCTACAAAGCAGATGTCCAACTGACCAAGGTCACCGAACAATGACTCAGTGTAAATATCCAAATTGCAGTTGTGGACCAACTCAGCACAGGACAGGTGCAGTTGATGAGTGTCCTTTTGTCTAGCTGTCACAGTGGTCTGAGGACACAGAACAAATCAAATGAAGAAGCTCGTGCCTGCCTTAGAAGGTTATGTCTTCACTAATCCGGTAGCAACCAGCAGCTGGCAGGACTTGGTGCAAATTTCTGCACTGTTGTGCTTCGATGATTTTCTTTCTCAGAAGGTCTGCGTGGGGGGGGGGGGGGGGGGAGAATGATGAAGTCAGGTTTCTCCTGACATTTCTAAGGATGAATACTTGCGAAGGACAAGCAGGCAATCTCTCCCTAGAAACAGTCAATCCAAAGAAACTATAAAGTCCTTCAGAGTTGCAAATAGAAGATTGCAACTTCAAGAAAAACATGAAGAAGAAAATCAGAAGACTCTGTTCCTGGGAAAGAAGAGGAATTATAACCAATATGCTACAAGTTCATGGTTCCCAGCATTGTGTATTGAAGCTTCAGTTTGAGACAATGTCTGAAAGTCAAAGTCAAAGGCATCAAATACATGCAAGGTGTGAATGACTAAAGTAACAAAAAATGGGCTAAACTAGGATTTTTTAAAAATAAAGTTGATAAGATGAAGAGTTTTAGAAATACCCTTGAATTATAGAGGGCTACGGTTCATATATTAAAATAGTTTATAGCACTTTTTCTGGTTTCATAGGCAAAAGCCCAACATAAGCTTAAATGCTCTAAAACTTAAGTTGCTTTATATTTTCAATATAATGAAGAGGTCAGCAAACATTTCTCTCAAGGGCCATATTGGGAGAAAAAAATAATAATAACCCTTGAATGACTAAGAACACAGAGAACCTGCTAACATAAGTTAATAGAATTTTCCCCATTTCCTTCACCACTGTGAAGGCTGAAGTGACTTGTTTTATCTTTAGAGTGGAAGAGCCCAGATTCAAAGCATCTTTTAACTGTTGATTCAGTCCTCTTGTTACTTTCCCACAGTGCCTTAACACTCTGAGTATCAAAAAAAAAAAAAAAGGCCTCCAGAAAGCTCAGTCCTCCAGAGCTTGCTAATTTCTCCTCCCTCCAGGATCAGTGTAGCAATAGTTCTGTGGGAATGCTTGCCTTCTGGGCTAAAAGAACAAGCTATAGGGGCGCCTGGGTGGCTCAGTGGGTTAAAGCCTCTGCCTTCGGCTCAGGTCATGATCCCAGGGTCCTGGGATCGAGCCCCGCGTCGGGCTCTCTGCTCAGTGGGGATCCTGCTTCCTCCTCTCTCTCTCTCTCTCTGCCTGCCTCTCTGCCTACTTGTAATCTCTGCCTGTCAAATAAATAAATAAAATCTTTAAAAAAAAAAAAAAAGAACAAGCTATAGCCTCTCCTCCTTTTCTGAAGGTACAGTTGGCCAAGAAATATTTTGAGCACCTACAGTATGCCAGACATTGTTCTAGTTGCTGGGACACAGAGTGCCTGAGTCCTCACCTTCTTGGGACTTTTATACTAGTAGGGGGAGACAATCAACAAGCATCAAATAATGAAATCAATCATATCGAGGTCTGATAAAAGTTAGGAAGGAAATAATATAGGATGACATAATAAAACATAACTCTCTCTGGCAACTTAAGGTGGGGACTGAGGTAGGCCAGGTTTTTCAGCAAGGCCAATAGCAGGGGTTCATCAAGCAGGAAGATCCTTGAAGTAGCAATCACAGTACCCCAAGTAGTAGCTTGAACATGGGAAATGGCGAATGATGACATGGACAATAAGATAACATTTCCAAGATATACTGTCGTTGTAAACCAGATGACCCATGCAGTGTTTTGAGTCTAGGCCAAGATATGTGGACACACAGAAGAAAAAGAGACAGCTTCTGGGTTGAGACTGAGGATGGGCTTCCCTAGGAGAAGTTGAATAATGGCAATATGGGTCTAATATCACCTAGCCCTGAAGTTATCCCACATGATATTAAAAGGGGGGGGTAAAGATTGATAGATCTCCCCCTTGTCATGTACCAGCCAAATGTTTTACAGGAGTAACTCATGTATGAGGATTATCTCATTGACACTATTGTCCACTATTGTCGTTTACAAGTAAGGAAACTGAGGCACAGGTGGCTTAAGGAACTGTCCTGGGAAAAGCTAAATAATGTCCCCCCCAATGAGGTCCATATTCTAATACTCAGAACATGTGGCTATATTATCTCACATGGTAAGCGACCTTGCGGATGTAATTTAATTACAAAGTTTGAGATGGGGGAGAATATTCTGGATTATGTGGCTTTGCCCAGTGTAATTATAAGGGTATTTAAAAGAGTGGGAACAGAGATGGAAACAGAGGTAAGAGTGATGTGGCCAGGAGCCAAAGAATACAGGCAGCTTATAGATGTCTGAAAAGGCAAGAAAAGGGATCCTCCCCTGGAGTGTCCAGAAGGAATGTCACCTTGGTTTTAGCCCAGTGAAACTGATTTCAGACCACTGGCCTCCAGAACTGTAACATAATAAATTTGTGTTGCCTAAAGCCACTAGATTTGTGGTGATTTGTTACAGCCCCAATAGGAGACCAATACATTACCCAAGGCCACAGAGTTACAAAGTGTCAGGGCCAGAATTAAAATTGAGGCAATCTGGTGTCAGTGATGGAGATTTAACCTCCGTGTTCTAGGGTCTCTCACACACAGAATAAAATTTCAGGTTGAACGCAAATCAGTGTCTGCTAGGTATTCCTCTTATGCTCAGAATTTGAGATCCCAGAGAAACTCCAAAAGGAGAAGAATAATCCCAGACCAGCTGGTATACATTAATCTTCAGTCCTGGACCCAGGAAATCACTAAACAAACCTCCCATTTTAGAGATGAAGAATTTGAGGACTAAAGGGTTGTAGTTTTGAAGTTAAGCTGCTGGTTGATGAAACAGTTACACAAGGTGGGCAGATGGTAATGTGGAAAGACCCGGATCTCGGTTTCTCTACAGAACACAAGAAAGGAGACTGTGTGGTAAGGATCAAAGGAGCCGGGCTTCCTGAAACCTGTGTTTTTCATTAATCAGTTAGGAGGGGCGGGAGAAGAAATGTTAATTATACAACTACCCAAGCTAGCACCTCTAGAAGAATCTGAAGTTCTCACTGTAGCAACCTCTTAGCCCTTGTGATGATTATATCCCCAAATATTAGCCACTTTTACATCCTGGTCACTCATGCTCTTTAATACATAAAGTGGGTGCTCATGAATATCAATTGAATTAAACAAAACGATTTGACAGCATCCTTAAACCAGTGCTTTTCAAAATTTAAAGTGCATGCAAATTCCCTAGGGGATGCATTAAAATGCAGATTCAGAGTCAGAAGGTCTGGCTGGGGACTGAGATTAGGCATTTCTAGCAAGTTACCACGTAACGCTCATACCGCTGGTCCGTGGTCTGTACTTTTCAAGTTCCACAAAAATCAGACTTCCCTACCCATATGCAAAATATGTCATACAAAGTTTGATCACTTAATGAAAGTATTCAAAGATGGCACAAGTAGATTTTCCCCCTTTCATTAGGCACCCCAATCCCTTCCAATTAGGGAGCAAATTAGATGCCAGGTTTCAATGGAAAGAGTTGGAACAGTGCCTCCAAACACCTGCTACCTGCACTCTGCTCTGTCTTCCAGAGGCAGGAAAGGGTGCAATGAGAGGAAAGAAGAAAGTGTTCGAGAGCTCCCGTGCCTCCGTCCCTCCTCCATTCTCAGCCTTTAAGGACCATCTGTCCCTTTTGAGCGGCTGAGGTCAAGGGCGAACACACCGGAGCACAGCGCCGCGCCCCCCTCCGCGCCCTTGCCCTGGCGGAGACGGCCGACGCGCGTGCGTGCGCGCTTGGTATAAATAGAGCCCAGGCGGCCGCCACCGGACAGAGCTGGGTTCCGGGCACCGAGGGCCATGGCGGGCGAGGACCAGCAGTGGCAGGGCAGCATCCTCTACAACATGCTCATGAGCGCGAAGCAGACGCACGCGGCCCCGGAGGCGCCCGAGGCGCGGCTCGGGGGCGCTTGCTGGGGCTGTTCCTGCGGCTCGGAGCTCCCTGTGGGCAGAGAGGGGCTGCCGGGTGGGCGGGCAGTGACGCTCGTGTACCGCTGCTGCTTTTGCGGCGAAGACCACCCGCGGCAGGGCAGCATCCTCTACAACATGCTCATGAGCGCAAAGCAGACGCACGCGGCCCCGGAGGCGTCCGAGGCGCGGCAGGGGGGCGCGTGCTGGGGCTGCTCCTGCGGCTCGGAGCCGCCTGTGGGCAGAGAGGAGCTGTCTGCGGGGCGGACCGTGGCGCTTATGTACCGCTGCTGCTTCTGCGGTGAAGACCACCCTCGCCAGGGCAGCATCCTCTACAGCTTGCTCACGAGCGCAAAGCAGACGCACGTGGCGCCAGAAGCTCCCGAGGCGCGGCCGGGGGGCGCGTGGTGGAACCGCTCCTACGTCGCCCAGGGCCTGGGGGGCAGAGAGGAGCTGCCGGGCGGGAAGGCAGTGGCGCTCCTGTACCGCTGCTGCTTTTGCGGGGAAGACCACCCGAGCCCGGGCGGCATCTTCCCCCACTTGCCCACGAGCGCAAAGGAGACCCAAGGGGCTCCGGAGACGCAGCCTGCGGCCCCTTGGTGGGACCCGCCGTGTGGCGCGCAGCGGCGGGTGGCCCTCAGCAGTCCACAGGTGGTCTGCGAGGCAGCCGCGGCCGGCCTGCTGAAGACGCTGCGCTTTGTCAAGTACTTACCCTGCTTCCAGGTGCTCCCTCTGGATCAGCAGCTGGTGTTGGTGCGCAACTGCTGGGCGTCGCTGCTCCTGCTCGAGCTGGCCCAGGACCGCCTGAACTTGGAGACGGTGGAGACCTCGGAGACCTCGGAGCCTAGCCAGCTGCAGAAGATCCTCACCACCAGGCGGCGGGAGACCGGGGGCGACGAGCCGCCGCCTCTGCCCCCGCGGCAGCCACCGTTGGTATCACCGCCCGAAGCCGGGCGTCTGCCTTCGGCGGCTGAAGTCCAAGCCATCAAGTGCTTCCTTGCCAAGTGCTGGAGCCTGGACATCAGTACCAAGGAGTACGCCTACCTCAAGGGGACCGTGCTCTTTAATCCGGGTAAGGCCGCGGCCTCGGGCGCAGGCTTTCCTCTGTTCAGAAAAAAAGAAAAAAAAAAAAAAAAAAGCAGTGACTCAGGCACTGAAGAGTTTTCGGTGGTCAGGGGAGTGTCGGGGCACCAGCGAAGAATCCCAAGTAATTCCGCAGAGTTGGGGGAACTCCAGAAAGCACTCCTTGTGGGTGGGCTGCTGCCAGACACTCAGCGGAGAGCATGGGGGATTGTTTGACGAGGTTTATTACTCTCTCTCTACCTCTTTCTGCTACTAAGGAAAAGTTGGTGCCATCCCGGCACCGGGCTGGTCCTTCTCCTCTAGTCCTTTAAATCCAGTAGTACAACTATTTAAAAAAAAAAAAAAAAAGTTTGTGTTCACTGCAAATTCTGCAACATGTCTTTCTGAGACTGAGTTCTGAAATTTACTAAAACTTTTTGTTGGAGGAAATCTGTTCAGGTTGATAAGAAACATTTGTTAAGGAGTCCTAGACCATCCCCCCAACACACACACAGTCACATAGGACACTGGACTTTGCCTTTCAAGGGTCTGCCTCTGAATGGTCATTTTTATGGTCCTAAGCAGCTGGACTATGTCATTCTCCAAGTGTCTGTATCAGGGTAGCAAGGGGGCAGGGAAAAGACACTAGGGACTGCCAGCAGGAGCACTGTCCATTAGAGCTTGCAGAGACGGTAGGGACCTCCTAATCAAGCCCCTCTGCCCTGCACCCTCACTCCACCCCATCTGCAGATTAGGTAGCCTAGTCCCAAATGTCCTCTATTGTAATGGCCAGTGAGTCATGGAGCATGGGTCTCCTTGCCACCACGGGATGTCTGCCGCGACACACTTTCAGGTTGTCTGTTAGGTGCTGGACACTGTGCCACAGAGTCCAACCAGAAAATGAGAGAATATCTCCACGGACCATCCAGCACCTTTTCTTGAGGATCTCCCATTACTAGCATTGTCTTTGACCAGAATCCCTCCAAAAGGGTCACAAGCGGGCACAAAGTTTCCAGGCACCTTAAGCTGGAGTAGTTTTTTAAAATGCTCCCTCCACACCTTTTTTTCTCTAATACCAGAAGTCTCCGGTTATGTCCTGACTGCATTTTTTCAAAGCGTATATAGAGCATTATTTAATAGGATAATATTTCATTCAGAACTCACATTTGAAGACCTAGAGCCCTCAGCTCATTCCTGTGATCATTGTAGGTCACCTTTTGCTTATACCATTGTTTTCCAAATTTGCCTGTGCACAGGAGGTAGGGGGCACTTGTTTAAAGTCTTACCAGGCTCCTCCCTGGAGGTTCTGTTTGGTAGCCATGGTCCAGAGTCTGAAAATCTGCATTTGTCGTAAGTGCCCAAGGTGATTCTTAAGCTCATTTGGAATACAGTGTTTTCTTGCTCCTTCAGCCAGTGTTCTTAAACATCTCCCATGGACCTGTTCTGTTGGAATACAAAAGAAAAGCAGGGGCTCAGCTTCCAGAACTTTACATTCCACTGGTTTGCCTCTTCCCCTCCACTCTGCTTAGCATACTTTGGTCACACACATGCATCTCCCTTATTCTCTCTCTGCTTCTCTGAACCCTCTCACTGTGAATTTAATCAGCTAAGCTGAGTGTGTTTTAAACACAAATGCACCTGCTAGGTGTGTGGCCTTTCTTTGACGCTTATCCTTTTGTATTCCCCGATCTTTATGTGTAAACATTATTTTTATTATTGTGGAGTCCTTCTCTTCACATTATGTCTTTCCTGAATTTACTTTATGGGCCTGCCTTTTGTGGGGGGTGGGGCAGGACAGTGGAAAAAGAGGGTGTGTTATGAAAGCAGAGGAAAGGGATGGGGAGTTCAAAAGATCGCGTTCTAAGGAGCCATGAACTAGACCTAGAGGTCAAATTCCTGGTAGAGATTGATGCAAGCCTCCTCTTCTCCTCATCAATGGAATTCAGACAACAAAACGGGGTCTCAAATCTGGATAATGAGTGTAGGCAGTAGGGGATTGTTCATGTGTGCAGCGGGGTAATCAGAAATGAAATCTGGAGCACAGATATGGCCTATTTCCTTCTCCTTTTATCAGACCTATTTGCCTATGATAGGAATGACTTGCCTGTTACTATTACTATTTTTTTTTTTAATGCAGGCTGGTCCTGCTACTCTGCTGGTCACCATGGTGCTTTTGAAATACTTCACTGCTAAGTGTGTAAACCTGGCAATTCACAGACCTGTACTCCTGGGGATAAAAATACATTACATGTTTATAAAAAAAAATAATAATAAATGAAATACTTCACTGCTAGATTCTGCAAGAAAGGGAAGGAAAGTGATTGTATCATCACTGATGTCCCTTAAACAGCACAGTAAATTGTTAATGACTTCAATACAAGTTAAAGAACTTTACAATAATATTACTGTCATGCAGGATCAAAGGACATTTAAAAGCGGCCTCCTCTTAACACCATCTTTATAAAATTTACAGGTACATTATCTTTCCTACATTGTATTTCATTCAATTTTACCAGGGTTATCACATAATACTGCAAGAAGGTCAGGCATTCCCTGTTTGAAAAGTTACTTTTGAACCATGTTGAAATTGATGATGTTTGCATGTTTACTTTTTAATGCCTGTATGACAGTGCTTTTAAAAACCTCTTTCTTTAGTATTTCTTAAAAGATGCTTTTGCGATATTCATTAAAATCAGTTTTTTTAAAAAAGTCTCTCCCAACACAGAAATCATGGTGCAGTGAGCTAAATGGCCAGTATTATCTCTTAAATTACTATGGCACTCAAGACTAAAATCAGCCTGTCAGTGAATAATTAGAATGAGACTCATGAGTCACTGTGGCTGTGAAGTTTACCCCCAGCAGCTGGGTAATCATGGTATTAGTGGGAAATTCAAGGGAGGATGGTGAAATACTTGTCATCTGGCAACACCTGTAGTCATTCTACAATGGCCTGTTTCCCACAGGTAAAATGTCAAGTGCTCACATCTTGAGATTATCTTAATGTCTTCCTATTTCTACAGTGAACTGGAGCCATAATTCATTAAATGATATTCTACTGTCACAGTGACTAAATGATCATGCATGTGCTGGCCCAGGGCCAGCAGTTTTTACACTTCAGGATACAAACAGTGACTATAACTGGATGATCCTTCATTCTCAGAAGCAGTGCTTCTGAAAACTTAGAACTGGTTTGCCATTTTATCCTTGTCCCGGAAAGCCCTTTGAAGCAGGAAACTTAAACTCTTGTTTAATGTGGGAAGGGGCACAAATGGACATATTTAAATGAGCTAAGAATGCCAAGTGAGCTGTTGACAATAAAAGGACTCTTCTGCCTTTTGCTCCTCCAGGCCTGCCAGGCCTTCAGTGCATGAAGTACATTCAGGGACTCCAGTGGGGAACTCAGCAGATACTCATCGACCACATCAGGATGACGCACAGGAGGCACCAAGCCAGAATCACCGAACTGAACAGTGTCCTCTTCCTGCTGAGATTCATCAATGCCAACGTCATCGCGGAACTGTTCTTCAGGCCCATCATTGGTTCGGTTAGCATGGATGATATGATACTGGAGATGCTTTGTGCGAAGTTATGAAGGCGTGGGGGCCACACGGGTGCAGCTGACCATGTAAGAAAAAGGAACCAGGGGCAGAAGTGTTAAAAAAAAAAAAAAGACAAATAAACTTTCTTATTTTTATATGCATATTTTTGTATTCAATTAAAGAAAAACTTTAGCTGTAGACAATTAGCAAATCCTTTGCTCCATACTGTTTCATGGTGGAGAAACACATGTGTCAGCAGGTAACACATCTCCATACATCTCCAAGGAAAGAGCTGACTACTGCTCTAATGAGTTTAGTGATTCCACTGAACCTGCTAAAGTCACGTTTGTAATATTAAATTATAATGTTACAATGCTGACCACTAACTTGATTGTAAAAAATTTCAGAGCTGAAGCTGGGCTTCAAAAAATATCAAAAGCCCAGCCAACATCAACAGAAATTAAGTTATATTTGTAGGTGGCATCAGGACATTATTATTGCATGCCAGGGTTGGCAAGGGCTGACTCGGCTCTATCTTCACTTCCGCTTCCGTTTCCCTTATGGAAGACTGCCCTTGGAACAACTGGACTTAAGTGGCCGTCTGTGATCACAGAAACACCTGAAAGTGACCTCAGATTTTCAGAAATTCAGTCTGACACTTCATATAATAAAGTTCAACAAGAAACTTGTATAAAAGAGCATTGTACTTGTAGAAGGCTCAGCATGAATGTAAACCCCTAGTGGTATCTCACCATTTAGATACATATGTAACTATCACATTGAAGAAGCATCACATAAAATCATAAAGTGACTTTATTGTTGACTCTTGCTGCCTCAGTACATGTAACCTGTAGAACAAGGTCTTCCTTCTCCCTGGATAGAGCTTTGGGCACCAAATGTTTATTCACTTCTAGGTAATAAATTGCCCATAGTGATTAATACATCTAAGTCCAGGGTAGTAACCCAGTGCAGGAAGTCTTCAACTTATGTGCAGACCCCTTCGGCAGCCTGGTGAGTGCCTGGACATCTCAGAATCAGGCTTTCAGAATAATACAGCAAATAAAATACTCAGGATTACAAGAGACATGAATTATGTCAGAATAGTAGAAATGTCCAATTTTAAAAATAATTTAAAATGTATCCTGTATATGCTTCCTTATCAATACATTAAGTAACAAACTAGTGGCAAGTCTAATATCTACCTTCATCTCAAAACAGTCATCAATATCATTGAAATTTCAAAATAATCTACAATATGAAAAGAAAATACAACATTTCTGTTGGTGACTGTAGTGGGAGATCCCAAGGTCACCACCCCATTCAAATTTGCTAGAAGCTCTCATGGGACACAGCATACAGTTGTGTTCAGGACTGAGACTTATTACAGTGATGTGGTAAGGAAATATAGCCTGATCATAAGGGGGAAGGCACAAGCAGCATCTGGAAGAATGTGCAAGGGGCTGTTTGCTCTCCCCCTCCCGTGAGGGGTCATGCAGAGCACACTCTTCCTCAGCAATGAAAATTCAGCAGCACGTATGTGATATTTCTGCCCGGGGAGGCTCTTTGAGACTCAGAGTGCAGGCTTTTTCTTGGGGGCTACTCACATAGACACCTTTCACCCAGCACGTACCAAAATTCCAAACACACAGAAAGAACGCAAATGCTTGATATAAACCCCACTGTTTGCACATCCAGGCCCAGGGAGTCACTCTTGCAAGTTAGGGAAGGGCAGGAACACTCCACAAAGGCAGGTTCCCAGATGTCAGCCAAGGGTCAGCCTTGCTCAGAGGCCGTGCTAAGGATAGCGGTCTCCCTCTTGCTGTGCTAACTCCTCCGCATAAACCACTCCCTTGGCCCATGGCCACGGTGTCTTTACAGAATTATCAGTAGGACTATGCAACCGGATGAGGCCAACCTACAGTTCACATATGCCTTTGGGGGGTTCTGGACTTAGCCAGCTAAAACGCAGACCATGAACCATAAAGCGCTGTCTTACAAAGCCAGGTGGCTTCCTTCATAACTTCATGTATGAATCTTTTTATTTTTTTTAAATCAGGCCTGAGGGATCAATTCTGGCCCAGCACAGCCTGACAAGTAATATGAAGCTGTCCCCAAGCCTTCTAGGGCTGAGGCAGTGTCCTGATGGTCAGGGCACACATCCAAGAAATATGGTCCCTAAGGGTACATGTGTCCCCGGAAACAAAGAGTTTACAAAGTTTGGGCACCCCATGCAGGCCAGGCATTGGCCATGCAGTACCTGCTAACAACTGCCCCCAGTGTGGCTTCCCTGTGTGGTTCCTCCTGCCTCAGGGTTCTCAGTGGTGCCTTTCAGAGGAAGTGCCTGATGTGGTCAGTTCCGAAGAGTTTTGTCAGCAATGCTAGTCCGCAGCCTGCTGAGTGTGGAGGGCTCGTGGACGCGCTGTGCGGAGTTAGATTCCTGCGGAATCTGAAGGGCTCAGGGAAGCTGGCACTGGCTGCGTGGTTTTCCTTCAGGAGGAGGGAAGAGCTTCTGGGAGCAGTTCTGGAAATCCAAGATCATTAATGCCCACCTCCACCCGTGTGCCTCCCCATGTATAAAGGTTTTGTTGTTGCAACATCAGTGTGCTGCGCTCACTAATCCTAGCTTTACAATTTCTCGTAATCATTTCTCTATTTCTTTTGCCCAAACATTTCATCTGGGAGGGCTGTGTGCAAGAGGGACACAAGCATTTCACAGAATAACATTTTTCATACTACTTAACCAGAAAGACACATCATATTCAGGAAGTGGCCAGGGCAAAGAAATGGTCAGGGTGAAATCCTGATTTTTCCAATATTTTTTAAAAAATGAGTTTACATAACCTCTCCTCTCTCCAGACTTCTTGTCCTGATCATTTTTCCAGTGAGCGGCCTAGAAAAGATCAATTCCTTTCTAGAGACAGTTGCTCTGAACGATCCAAGGGCCTTACTAAGGTGTGTACAGCAGAAGAAAGGTGATAGGGTAGAGTCGAGCTGTCATGCCATTGTTGCAAATCCCAACTAATCTGGAACGCAGAATACAGCCAACAGCAGTGACTCATCCACCCTCCCAGGGGTTCCAGAGTGTGATCTGTCAGAGGTGGGCAGAGGGTCACTCTCCCTCAGTGTGCAGCTTTCAACCGGAATCACAGGTTAGGAAGGCAGTCAGGCTCCTCATCAGAAACATGGAGTCCTCCTGCAGCTTCATTTTATACGGCCTCATTCAAGAACAAGCCCTTTCCTTAGACATCCACAAGTGACACAGCGGGTCTAGCCAGCATCCATCACATTTTCATAACTACAATCCCATAGAGAGGTGTCCCACATTTCCAGCCGTCTCAGAGTCTGACATCTGTTCCTTGAGCCTGTGTCTGCTTTAGCCCAGCGCAGCTCAGGTCTGGCTCAGAAACAGCCCAGGGCAGGCAGTATCAGGTTTCAACTTAGAGTCAGGTCGGGCAAAATAGCATCTGGGAAGTCAGCAAATCAAAAATGCCAGCAGCTTTTCCTCAGCAGCAGCAAAGCTGAGACTCTGTAGGGCCAGGCACCTGTGTTCCAAGTCCAAGTGACAAGCAAATCTTTCCCCTGCACTTTTTATCTTGTCTGTCTTAGGATCCAAATTGCCCCTGGCAAAAATGTGCACACCAGGAACCAGAAAATCATCAGCTCCCAAGGGTCAGAAATCTGATTTTCCAAGAACTCGTTAGCAAAATTTTAAAAAACGCTTTATAAAATTTCCAAAGTGTATCTTAATCTGGACATTGGCTCCTTTTCTCTTGAGACTCCAATAGGCAAAACCGTAGCAAAAAATTCATCAATTACAGAGACCTGTTTCCAATATTATGAGTTTAAATTTCAATCTGCCCACCTGTGACAACAAGCAAGGGAGCTATGTTCCATTTATACTTTTTTTTTCTTTTTGCAGCTTTCCCTGGTTGAGATGACCCCTCTAGCATTTACGAAATTGAAAACATGTAACATTCTACATTATTTTTGTATCATATATCCGGATGCAATAGCTACAAAATGCAAAGCTGTAATTTAAAATTCTTTTTTTTTTTTTCATTACTAGTTTATGCAAACCCCTAGCAGTAAAGTCTCCATTTCCAGGGTTCACATCCCGGCTTGCCAGGAGAACCCAGCAGGACTGTGGGGCCGGGGGCAGCTTCAGTAGCAGCTAGGCTGGAAAAATGGCTAAGGTGGTTTTTTCTCTTTCTTTTTCCCTCTGTTTTATTTAAAGCCTCGCTCCAGCCTTTTTACCTCCCACTTACAGGAGAAAGCAGCCACAGACTAATGTTTATATTGGGGCCCTTTTCTCCCTGCCCAGAGGAAGGAGAGAGACAAGCAAATCATCACCCGGGCTGTGGAGGCTTTTCCCTCAAGCATGGGCTGTAGCCTGCGTGGCCCCAGAGAGCTGGGGTGGGGGGGTGTCCATTGAGAAATGGATTATTTTGACACTGCATAGGGAACTTTTGTGTCTGATCACAAACAGCAGCTCAACTGCTGCTTCATAGGGTGGGAAGTAACTCTACAGCCACCCACCTACCAGGATCTAGTCATTCCCTGCCCCCACACTCGTTCCCCAATATAACACTGGGCTGTATTTCAGTGAGTTTAAGTTAGTTAGCAAATTCCACCATGGTGCTGGAAGTCCCCAAGACCACCCACATTCAAACGTTTCACTAGGCGGTCTCACAGCACTTACCCGTAGCTGTGATCAGAGCTAGGATGATTTATGGGGACGCAGCGAATATATACAGCCAGAACAGGAAGGAAAAAAACACAGGTAGAGTCTGGGGGAATCCTTGTGCGCTTCCTTATGATTGCTCTGTTCCCTGTGAGGTCAGCCAGGGTGCATGCTTCCCCGTCCACCGCCCCCCACCAAACAGAAATTAGTAACACGTGTGCAGTGTTTCTTCCCAGGGGAGCCCATGGAAGGACTCCGCACCGGCGGTTTTTGCCAGGGGCTGGTCACATAAGCACCACCTACCTAGCAGGTACCAGAACTCGGGACTGCCAGCAAGAAAGCAGGTGCTGCCCATAAGCCACATTGTCAGCACAATCTAGGCCCAGTGAACCACCCATATCACTTAGTGCTGGGCGGGAATACTCCTAAAATTGTAGTTCCTCGGGTTAGCCAGGAGTCAACCTTGCCCGCAGGCCTTTCTAAGGATAATGCTCCCAGGCTGGCTATGTTAATTTGTTTCCGCCAGTACACTGCGGAAGGGTGTACACACTTCTGTGTGAGGTTACATGCATTTATAATTAAAGGAGAGGCTAAATTTCAGTTAAGAGGTTAATGAAAATAGCTATGTAACTGTTTTTCCCCCTCAAATTCACCGAACCCCCAGTTTTCATCCACCGGCTCCTTGAAGACAGGGAAAGTCCCCGATGACTGATTCAGAACCAGCGAAAGTTGATTGCTCCTATTTTTTTCCCAATCTGAGACTTTCCCAGCTTCACGGCCTGCAGTGGCGGAGCGGGGGCTTCCAATATCGCCTCCACTTTGTAGTTCTAGTTGTACTTCTGTATTTGCTGAGGACCACAGGGTTGGAAGACATCAAGGAGGAAGAGGAAACAGTTGTCCCCTGGCTGATGCCAATTTTACAGTTTTCTCTGCACACAGCAGATGTTTCGAGTTGACTCTCCTGTGGGTATTTGCAGAGATTATTTGGAAAATTTTCTCTGTATTTCCCACAACCCGCATCTCTTGGATCCCTTTCCTACAGCTACTTCTGTATTCCTTTCAGTTTCACTTCTTTTTTCAGTCCCCAGATAACTAGCTCTCTCTCCAGCGCCTTCTACTAAGTCTTTCTATCCCACTAGGCAACTCTTTGGGACAAGATGTAAGATAAACATGTGGAACCACGCCTGTGCTCCCTCCCTTCCCACTAAGGAAGGGAAACACTCATTTTCGCTTTGGTGAGCTTTGAGAGTGTGGCTCCCCAGCCCGGCCACCTGTTCCGTCCTCTGCTTTTCTATGTTCTGTGTAGTCTGTCTGTTGCCCTAAGATTTACTGGTGATAGTCACACCCTGATCGACGATATTCCCCCGCCTGCAGTGGACACCAATGAGCTCTACTTCCGTAAAGTCCTTTTGTTGACTTGAGTTAGTCCACCTTTGAGGTACCTTCGGTGCACAGACGGCTCCCTCAAACCTTCCTTTTGCCTTCCCAGTTTCATACTTGGATATGGGCAAGGGATTAAGAATCACATCAATGTGACACTTTCTGCATCATGGTTTTAAACCTCACTCAGCTTCCTGCTCTCTTTGTGCCTCCGCAGAAACTGGTACTGGAGTCGGCTTTTAAGACTTAGCTACTGGGGCGCCTGGGTGGCTCAGTGGGTTAAGCCTCTGCCTTCGGCTCAGGTCATGATCCCAGGGTCCTGGGATTGAGCCCCGCATCATCCGGCTCTCTGCTCAGCAGGGAGCCTGCTCCCCCCGCCCCCGCATTTCTGCCTACTTGTGATTTTTGTCAAGTAAATAAATAAAATCTTAAAAAAAAAAAAAAAGACCCGGCTACAAAGGTGCTTTCCTTCATGTTCTTTTCCTCCGCAGTTGAACCTGTGATCAGCCCGTGAGTCCATTGAGGGTCTTTTCTTGGCATAAAGCATGATTTCAATCTTTGTCTCAGTTGCATTAGATTTGAGCTTCACCACCTTCTCTTTTGTCTTCCTTCTTAAAATTCTTTTTCTTATAAAATTATAAGGGCCAAGTGCAAGAAACTATTTAAATGTTTCACAAACACTGCCTTTGGTACAGAGGTGGCAAAACTGGAGAAATGCACCTATTGGCTGGCAGGCAAGTTCCAAACATTCTCTTGTCAGGTGATGGATGGAAGTCCACATTGAGCACAAGAAAAGCTGTTCTGGGGTTCCAGAGTGTCCTGCACAGAGGTGCTGATACTACCTATCAAGACTGGTTTGGTTTACAATATTCTGCTTGCAACTGCTAATACATCCAAGAGGTTCACACCTTGAACACAATTACTAAGTGGCACTTCCTTCCTTTTGAATAATACTGATGGCTAAGAAGAGGGACACTGAATAGATGGGCGTTAGTCTCTACTGAGGCAGAAGAGAATTTTTGGATTGATCTTCTTAGGGATTTCCATCTGGATGTAAGAGGTTGGTGGAATGATGACGGGGGGGGGGCGGGGGCACATGAGAGGACTGACAATATGTAAAAGAAGGTCTTTGGATAGAAGCCATCAGCTCCTCACTGCCTACTTTCTACTTAGAAATTTCTGTCAGGTGGCTGCAGTGACCCCACTTTTCCCATCATTGGTTGGTGGTGTCTCCATTCTGACTCAGTTTTGTATTGCAGTAGGGGCATGTATGGTGAAACATGACCGCCGGCGTGAGGGGGAATGACAGACTGCTCGGAAGAGAAAAAAAAAAATCCATATATATTTCCTACAGAAAACAGAATGTAAGAAGAAGTAGAACCGAAGTAGGAAGGTAATAAATAGCAGAGGATGGGAGACAAAATAAGCAGAAAAAGGGGAAATTTGTAATATAAAATGACGGTCAGATTTACCTAAAATACGGTTACATTGTTTGTTTCACTCCTACTATATGGATACAAACAACTGCGGTATATTTCAAATAAAAAAGCCAAAATGTATTGTACCAAGCTCTGTTTGAGTACTTTGCAGGGAATACGTTTCAATCCTTAAAATAGCTCTAGAAGCTAACTACGATCCCAGGTGAGTAAGGCAGGGCTCAGCGACTTTGTCTCCTGCACGGGACACCAGCACTAGCGAAGGCACAGCCGGAATGGGAAGCTCGCCCTGGAGGAGGAGCACATCTCAGTGCCCATCACTGGAGTGTACAGCCTCCAGTTTGGCTGCGGAAGTAGCCTTAGTTAGGAACTGCATCTGCCTTACTTTGTGTAATCCATCAAACACACCTCTTTTTAAAATCCAGGTAACTAAGGCTACTTTCGGTTTTTGACTGTTGGGAAATCTGAGGGTTCCTCTGTTGCTGTTATATAGTTATAATGGATAGATTTTCCAAAACGGAAATTAGAACCCAAGGTTTGACAGAGAGAGTTTCATGTTTATGTGAAAAATCTTATGAAGATATAAAATGCCCAATGCGTTTAATGATGTGTTTAACATATCACCTTCATTGAAAAGAAAAACAAAGACGCATGAGATACGGTCCATGTAGAAAATATCAAACATATGGTTTGGGAATACATACATCTCTCCTCTACGGCCACATCTTCTTGGTGCTCTGAGGTCCAGCCTTTACCCTTCTCATTTTGTCCCAATCCTTGTTTAGCTAAGGACTTTGAAGCCATTTCATGCTTCAGTGCAGAAAGGTAATTTATGTTGGGATTTTGACATTTAAAAACACACGTAGAGGATTTAATAACATTGATGTAATTACAGTGCTTTAAGTGGTTATTTTTTTCTTGCCTCCACAAAGCAATTGTAATAGAGTCTGATGCTACTATTATCATTGCTCTTTAAATTATAAACAAGGGAATTGCCAAAGTGGAAAATGTATCCTAATTCAAATTAGGCATAAAATGTAGAATAGTAAAATACAGGGAACTTTGCTTCCCTCATTTCCTTTCTTTCCAATATAGAATAAAAATGATTACTTTTAATTAGCCCCAAACCCACTCATACATATATCTGGTTAAATACTGTGAGTTGTTTATTTGGCGATCTTATAGCAAACAACATTTAAACAGCTGATGAATGATAGATCCATTCTTATCAATTTGATGACTGGTTGCATCTGTGGGTTCCATGACTAACTTGAGAATGACGTTCCTCACTCACCATACCAAAAAAAAAAAAAAAAAGGAACTAAATCCTCTGGTTTATAGACAGGCAGTTTCATTATTTAGTTTTATAATTGCTAACACAGTATTATGGGGTCTGTATGCAGACCACAGATACTCAGGTATGAACTGGTTCACTTTTAAGAAGCAAGGCACATTCCCTTCACTGCAGTGCACACCACTCCCTGTGGTTGGACATATATATCCTATTTTCACGCATTTGGGTTATCTACTAGGCTTCTAGGATCATGTGAGTTTATTACTCTTGACTTAGATAATGAAAGAACCCATCTAAATGTTATATTGGCCATTATATTATAAGTAAAACCTTGGACACCTAAGCATATGTGTGAATGCCCCAATTATTCATTTCTTGACTTTCAGCCCCACCAATCCTCCATTTTTTTGCCTTGCTTTGTGATATCAGAGGCAAAACTTAGAAACATGCCTCTTTACCAGTGATGCACTGTTTGTTTCAACCACAGAAAAAGTTGAAGGACACTGTCAGGAAATAGCACAGAAGATACTTTCCTTCCGAGTACTGGTCCCTCTTTCTTATTAGTCAGCACAGGAGCCTAGCAGCCCTCTGGATCAGTGCCAGCCAGCCACAACTTCACTGTGCCACCAGCAGAGATCTGTGTCCTCCCTCGAGTTTCTTTGATCCTGCAGGGTGCCTGTTGCTGCCCTCTTTGAAGAGGTCTGGACCTTTGTCTTGCGGAGGACCCTCTGCTAGGTCATTGTGATATTGTCAACTCACCTCCACCTAAATAGTGTAGGTGTGTTAGAACTTGCTATCCCTAGACCTCTTAGAGTCTTCTTTTACCCCCATTTAGTATTCAACTATTCAACTGCCTTGTATTCATTATTAATTTTTTATGTAAATCTTCTCTGGGCAAATTATGGTGATGTTTCTGTTTCCTCACTAGACCCCAACTGATAGAGTGAGCAAATGGGGTCTACAGAATTTTATCCTAGATAAAATGCACCAAAAATTTCTTTTAAAAAAAAAAATATTTTATTCATTTGACAGAGAGAAATCACAAGTAGACGGAGAGGCAGGCAGAGAGAGAGAGAGGGAAGCAGGCTCCCTGCTGAGCAGAGAGCCCTATGCGGGACTCGATCCCAGGACCCTGAGATCATGACCTGAGCCGAAGGCAGTGGCTTTACCCACTGAGCCACCCAGGCTCCCCTGCACCAAAAATTTCTTACAGACAAGGTTAACAAAATGTTCCAGGAAATGCAATTTGAAGCATGATATATTATATGCCAAGTTTTAATTCTGTGTATGTAAATTAAAGTCTACTTCTTTGAATGTTATTTAATATCAGTACACTTTAATGAATGCTAATGGAAATAGCTGTCTTATAAGCAGGAAGCTGAAAACTCAAAGGGGCACATGCACCCCAGTGCTTAGAGTGGCATTATCAACAATAGCCAAAGTATGGAGAGAGCCAAAAATCCATCGGCTGATGAATGAATGAAGGAGAGGTGTATAATGGAATATTACTCAGCCATCAAAAAGAATAAAATCTTGCCATTTGCAACGACAAGGATGGAGCCCTAGAGAGTATTATGCTCAGCAAAATGTCAGTCCGAGAAAGACAAATACCATATGATCTCACTCATATGTGGAATTTAAGAAAGAAAACAGATAACATATGGGAAGAGGGAAAAGAAAAAAAGGAGAGAGGGGGGAAAAACCCCAGAAGACTCTTAACAATAGAGAACAAACTGAGGCTTGATGGAGGGAGCGGGGTGGGGGATGGGCTGGATAGGGGGTGGGGATTCAAGAGAGCACTTGTGATGAGTGCTGGATGTTGTATATAAATGACGAGTCACTGAATTCTACTACAGAAACTGTTATTGCACTCTATGTTAACTAACTAAAACTTTTTTAAAAGTGCAGACACCGAAAACCAAGAACATGGGTTTTTAGCCTAAGATATCTTAAGTTATGATAAGTAAGAATCTGAAGAAAAATCAATCTCCGGGAATACGCATGTAGAGAATACTCCATAGGTAGGGCCTTGCCCTCAGTTATCACTTTATCCACATGCCAACAAAATGTCAGGAAATAACTTAGATGCACTGGGGGTATTTTGTTCTCAGAATACTTTTTTCTCTTTGTCTATAGATGAGGATTTGCAGATCAATAATCATTTTTATTTCAGCATGCAATTACATTCTCTGCTTGAGTTCCTCTGAGTTATGCACGGGACTTTGGGCTCTGATGCCAATGTGTTTTTGTTTTTCCACTCTGGTTTCAACGCATGCTGATGGCAAGTTAAATTATGAAAACCCTCAGTCTTTAATTCTATCAAGATGTGAATGTCAAAGAAAGGAAAAGATACAAAAGAAACAAAAGAAACTTGAGCTTGGTTCTACAGGAGAGTGCTCCTATACTTCTCTTTTGGGGAGGGTGTCTAGGCATAAGTTGAATATATGATACAAGGATGCGTGTAAGACAGCCCTACAGACTCATCTGCTGAGTTCATGCGAAGAGTTGACTAGAAAACTTCCATCAATAAGACCAAAGACATAAACACATTTGAACAACTAGTAAAACTACTTTCTGTATTAAGAAAGCCATGTATAGGGGCGCCTGGGTGGCTCAGTAGGTTAAAGCCTCTGCCTTCAGCTCGGGTCATGGTCTCAGGGTCCTGGGATCGAGCCCCACATCAGACTCTCTGCACAGCACGGAGCCTGCTTCCACCTCTCTCTCTGCCTACTTGTGATCTCCGTCTGTCAAATAAATAAATAAAAATCGTTTAAGAAAAAGAAATTAAAAAAAGAAAGAAAGAAAGAAAGCCACATATACCAGCTATTTCCTCCCCCAAAATGGTAGGGATTGTGTATGTTCAGGCAAGGATTTTCAGTCAGCAAGAAATTAAGGCAAGTCACTTCAGAGCTCAGTTCAATCCAAGTCATACGTTTACTACCGAATCTCTATAACGTGCAACCTAGTGCACCCTGAAGAAGCTTACTATTTGACGCGTGGGCAGAGAGTGGACACTGAAGTATTCCACTATTAATGCTTCACACCTAAACACTAACCCACAGCTATTGCATTTTGACTACGGTTAGGATAAAAATCAACCCTTTCCTTTATACTTCCATTTTTCTTCCCTCTGCGGTGCACCTCCAATTTTTATCAATGGTTTCACTCTTGCGCAAGGCAAAGTAAAGCAAGAAGTGGAGTAATTCTGAAATCATATAAACTAGAGTTTGACTCTTTGTTGGCAAATATTTAGATAATTGTCTCGCACCCATGTTTGTTGCACTGGGCAATGACTTTCATTAACAGTGAACTGGAGAATCTGTGACAGACACACACCTTGCGAGCCATTTAGATGGAATAACTGGTCCACACTGCATTGATGGCGTTCGTCAGCTCCTTCTTCTTAGAGGCCATTTAACAGTTACTTCGCATATGTGCCAGACACATATTAGTATACCCAAAGTTAGGTTATTTGCCCAAATCTGAGGAGGCAAAATCTTACGAGAGACCTTTCACTAGTCAGTATCTCTCTCCCTCAAAATACACATTTGCAGAAGTTAAGTGAAAGTGCTCTCTCTCTCTCCTGTAAGTACCCTGTACTGCCCCCACATTATTCCAGAGGTATTCATTTAACAGATTAAAATATAAATTAGAGTGCTTTAAGAACCTTTTTAGGGACTTTAGGAATGGCAAGGCATTAAGTTCTCTTATCTTGGAAATAAACGAGTCACCAATTCAGATCAGCAGAGAAAAGTCTGCTTTAACTTTGGAGTACCTGAGCCCAATTTTTTAAAAAAAATAAGTCGAGTCTCACTCTACTGAGCTAGCCAAGCAACTTTCCACCAGCAGGTGAATAGTTAAAGAACATGTAGTATATACCTATAATGGAATCTTATTCAGCCTTAAAAAAAAAAAAAAAAAAGAAGGAAATCCTGCCATTTGGGACAACGTGGATAAAAGGAAAGTGAAAACCCTGAGAAATTTACATGTACAATTACTCCCTGCCTCTGGCTATGCCTCCGCACCTCCTTCAGGAATGCTTCCTTCCTCAGAATGTGGATGGGTCCTTGTGCCATTCCCTCTCCTTCAGAATAGTGGCAGCTGCTGGGCACCTCAGTGGAAATCTCTTCGCAAGTCTTTTCAGAGCTCTGCAAGCAGGCCGCAGCTGAAAGCAGATGGGAGTTGGCAAGCTTTCCTTGCCGCCGAGACAGGGAGGGCTGCCTCACAGGCTGCAACACTGTGCTGGGGCACACAGAGGCTCCCTGATGTCCTTCATCAAGTTCAAGATGACATCTGGGCAAGGTGGGGGTGATTTTCCTCCTCTCCAGGGACCCCTGCAGTAACTCCTCTCCGCTTCCCATCGAACCTCTCATATCTACTTTATATCATTTTCTTTTCTCCAAGTATGAGGATTTACATCAAGTAAGGGTTAAACTACCTAATGGAGAACAGAAGGAAACTTTTTAGCCCGTTTGGACATCGGCGGGGAGGAGGAATTAAGTAAATGACAATTTAGTACAATTCCTTCTGTGGAAAATAAAATTCTATAGTTGCAGCAGAAATGTGCTGGGTTTGGCAGGCCAGCATCCATTTACTTTCCCTCAAAGCACTCGAGAATTACTTCTTCCTCAGTGAATGTAGCCTGAGGCCTGTGAACACAGGTTACCTGGGGTAGGCAAGTGACCCAATCCAAATCAGTATAAATCTTGGCCAGAGAAATAAAGATTAACAATGGCTTGAATTTCATTCTTCCCTGGGGTGGGAGATTAGGGGAAAGATGTTCTGATTGTCCCAGCTGCTGATTCCTGCTTGGCAGCTTGAAGGACAGACAGCCTTGGTCCTGGCCCATTTAAAAACCTAGCCCCTGACAGTGTTCCATAAAAACTCTGTTTAACTTCAGCAAAATGAGATTACTGCTGTTGCTTAAAACCAAAGAACCTTCATTATCTAATGGTATAACTCGGAAAAACAAGCCGTGGAAAGATTACTGGTATCTCAAGGGTATCAGGCCCTTATTACCTGGTCCATTGTTTGCCCAACAAAGTAACAAGAATAGGCACCAAGTATATCAACATTAAGTATGTAAGGGGATCCGCGTGATTTGGTGCACTTCACAGAAAATTATGTGTAGCCTTCGAAAATATTTTATGCACTTCAAAGAAAGCTGACAAACAGTGCTTTGGAATGGTTCTAAACCTCAGGCATCAACAAACTAAGAAAACATGAATTCCTTCTCTTCTTTTTTACATAAGATCGCTTGCAGTAATAAACACTGGTATGGTCAAGGATCTAGTCAACCATACACTGTCTGAATGGAAAGCCGAAACAATTTGTCCCCATGTAAAATTTATACCATTAGTTGGAGAATCTGTAGTACTGTGAAAAGATAATTTCTTTTAAAACATTTATAGGCAATAAAAAATATAAGCCAACAATTTTGGACTGATTCCCTTATTAATATACTTTGTCATGCAGAAGTTTCAATGTCAGTGTGCTTTTCTATCAGGGGCTCAAGTGCTTTAGGACTGAAGTTTCTTTGTTGTTTCAAACAAAGGTGAAAACAACAACACAATAAATAAAACCATGTTGAGTATAGAGCAGCATCACAGCATAAGCCCATACAACGAAAATCAACTGTACTGAATGTTCCCCTTGAGGATTCCTGAGGGAAGGCTCCTCTTTGGAGATCATCATGGCGCTGCCTGTGACTACAGTAAGGACGACACTAGTATGTCTGGCTGTATTACAATAGATTGCTCTTTCATAGGCCAGCACCAGACTAAACAGTTTTCTCATACTTCATGCTTATGTTTGGCAAAAAAGGAAAAAAGGGCTTTTATAAAACAAAGAACCAGATCCTCTGAGGCGTAATGCTCCCACTGTCGGAGCTACTGGGACACAGACTGAGAAAGATATACCTGTCCCATCTCACGCTCACTCCCAGGGCTAGCAGAGCCAGAATTCTGTACGCACTGAAGTTTTGGCGAGCGGACTTCTCAAAAGTCACATACGTGGTTGACAGGACTCCATAGCAGACTAGTCACTGATCCTTAAGGCAGATCTTAACTCAAACGAAGCTTGCTTTATTGTACTGTACTTTGGTTTATGACTCCATCTTGTGGTTTCTTTTATTAGTTGGTAATCGGCTGGTAATTTGACTGCCATCCAAAGTTAGTTGATTAAACAATAATAGCTACTAGTGTAGTAGCTATAATGTGCAAGGTTCTTAACAAACTTTATCAAATTTAACCCTGAAAAACGGGTATTATTATCTCTGTTGCAAAGGCTTTTAAGAAGAAATCTGGGCTTTTGTTTTCCCAGACAGTATCGCATTGATGGTGCCAACATTGGCTCTCCTCTTCCCTAAAATTTTTGCTGCTGATCATATTTTCTCAAAATTGGACACATTTAACAACATCAGTATGATACCCATTACGTACTGATGTACTGGGATAAGTGTCTCTTTAACATGCCTTTCCACATCTTTGTGGTTGGAGGACAGTCCTGCCTATGTAACAGGTATAAATCTCAACCTAAAATTCAGATGTTGAAGAAATATCCAGTTGTTCATTTCTTTAAATTGAATCAAAACTGACCCTCAGAGTCAATCCAGAGGGCCAGTGAGATATTCAGCACTCATCATTCTTTAGACTTTCCCTCTCCCAGCGTTGGCCCCCAGTCCTGGGTCTAATGGTGATCTCTGAGCTCCTTGTAGTCCTAATGCCCCTCCCTGTTACTCCCTTGCCGAGTTTGAAACACAGGAATCTTCAGCAAGGCTGGAAACTATATAGTTCAAGTCTGGCATGATCTGCGATCTTGCCAAATCCCTGGAAAATTGCTGCCAAATAGTGTCCTGATCTCACATGCTAGCAAGACAACTCTGAGAGTTTGGAAAAGTCAAAAATAGAGAGCTTCTGCACTCCAGCTACTCTCCAAATATCAGCAATTTCTCACTCCTTTTTATAGAGACAAGAAATGTCTTGGACCCCAGCAGGATTGATCATGTCTACAGATCAGTGACTGCTGGATGGTTTTCGTTCTTCTCTGTTCTGAATGAAAGTTTTAATGGTATTTATCCTGTTCCTGATTTACCATAGCTTATCCAACGTATATCTCAAACCATAAAAAAAAAAAAAAAAAAAAACATCTGGGTCTTGTGGAAAAGTGGCAGATCACCCAGAGATGCTGGATGTTCAGTTGTATTCAATGACTAGATTGCACTCTGGGTTATCTTTGCTCGAGGAGGGGGTTTATTGTGTTTCCTGTGTGGAAGAACGAAGTGGAAATTTAGTGAGCAGGAGGATAAACACTGGAAGAGGCTGGCTCTCTGTTCTAAATTGAGGTCTTTTTCTTCCTGGACACACAGCTAGAATATACCACCGAGTATAATGTGATTATACTCACTTTACCGGTAGGTGTGGGCAGATGATGGAGCTCTCGCCAAGGAGATACAAGCGGAAGTGGTATGTGCCACCTCCAAGCTGAGGCTTCCATACCATACTGCTGATGTCTTCTATGCTGTTTGTCCTTCTTGATGCAGATGAGCACAGTCGTCTTGGAAACCACTTTTGGAAGACGGAGATTATAATCAGTCCGGGGTGCAGATACGTGCAACATGAGGATTCCAAGCAGTTCCAGGTTAATCTGTGTGTGTAGTAGGTAAGAATCTTATTCAACAAGTTTTGATGTGTAAGAAACATTCACGTGTTCTCTGATTTAAATAGAATTAAACCTGAATCCTCAACGAAGCTCCATGAGGAGCTTTTATTAAGGCTTCTAGGTAGTCTCCTCAGGTGGCAATTCCGCTGCCTCCCAGTCATGTTTGTGACTTGCCTGGTGAGTCAGAGAAGCCACCTGCCTGAAACCCAGACTCCTTGAGCCTGGCACAAGTCATGCCTCTAAGGCTGGCATGTCCCTGGCGGCGGGGGGGGGGGTGGTGCCTCTGAATTACATGTACGCCCTTGTTCTCCACAGGATCCTCGACTTCTGGTCTGTCCCATCTCTGCGCCGATCTCAATTTTTCTATATCACCTTCCCTCCCTTCTTCAAAAGCCACCTCAGTCTCCTCACATGAGTTGTGAGACAAGCAAAATGTCATCTTGTGGCCAGGGAGAGCCAATGGCTCTAGCCATCCTATCTCTATGTGTTCTGTAAAAATCCATAATGTGAATTACAACACCTGACCAAGTGTTTGAAATGAGGGAAGGGAAAAGTACACAAGAAACATTATTATTTCAAAAGAATCATCATGATACATCTCTATCAAACACTCGGGGTTCTTTCCTCAAGGTGTACCTGGGGCCAGGCTTCACAGGTACACTCTGGCTAATGCTCCCTAAATGATCATATAAAACACTGACCTTTAATTTACAAATGTTTCTGCTAACCCAGGACTGATGGGTTCTGACTATTGACATGAAATGAATATAGTTCTGTATATTAACTGAATCAAACAATTTATATGGATTCTTGGATGTTTGTTGATTTGTCCAAAAGTTGACAAGTTTTAAGAAATATAATAGTGACTGAACTTTGTGTAAGAATTCTGTGAAGCCTAAAGAAAAATGTCAAATGACCTATGAAAAGAGAAATCCAATAAACTATGAGCTCAAAATCAACTCTGAAAATAGAGATGAGCAAAGAGCATGAAAGAAAAAAGGCCACTAGGAATTAGAAAAAACAAGAGGCATGAGTCCAACAAATGCCCATCATCAACAGTCCATAATCCCTGTGGATGAGCATACCGTGAGTACGTGACAACTGTGAGCGAAGAGATGCAGGATCCCAGGGACAGAAATTACACACCAAGAGGAAACACTCAGGGACACCTGGGTAGCTCAGTCGGTTAAGCTGCTGCCTTCGGCTCTGGTCATGATCCCAGGGTCCTGGAATCGAGTCCCTCATCAGGCTCCTTGCTCGGCGGGGAGCCTGCTTCTCTCTCTGCCTCTGTCTGCCTCTCTGCCTGCTTGTGTGCTCACTCCCTCAATATCTCTCTCTGACAAATAAATAAATAAATAAATCTTAAAAAAAAAAAAAAAAAGAGGAAACACTCAGAATCCTGTAAGGAAGGAAAAGTCTTCAATTCACTCCGTCTCAGAGACACCTGCTCTGTGATGAAATCTGCTGCCTGGGAGACATAAGAAGCACAGCTCCACAGAGAAGATAAACAATCATATAACTCAGCAATGGCACTTGTCTCAGTGGGTCCCTAGATCAAATCTCTGCCTGGAAATGGTTTCTCATTCTTTGAATGCTCAGTCAGAGAAATAAAGTGTGTTGCTGTTTCATTAATAATTCTTAAAACATGCCAGAACTCATGTTGACACAGAATACCAAGGTTTTCTGGTAGGGTCCCAGCAGGTAAGTTAGTCTTATATACCCCATCCCACTCTCTTGCACTGAGAAGATAGAAGAAACACTTGGGGAATGACACAGTACACTGTGTAGTTTGGCTAGAGTACAAGGTATTATTTATTAATAATTTTTATTCAATTTTGACTGAACAGTAATTGCACATTGTGCAAAAACTATGAAAACACTAGTTATTGGAGTGAGATCTTCATACGGGAGAGGTGGGCCCACCAGGGATGGCTTTACGGGAAAAGGAGACCTTGGTGGACATCTGGAAGATTCTGCAGAATATGAGATTATGGGAAATAAAGGAGGATATACTAGAACCCCAGTGAACATTCTGAGTGTGATTCGGATTTGGCATTCTACACGCACCATTCGTAAACTTGTAAATTGCTATTACCATGGGAAAGGAGGAGAGTTTTCTGGAGACGCCGAGGAGCTCTTTTAATCCTCATGCAATTTAATAATGTATCGGAGATACTACAACCTATTAGTTCGTTTCCCTGCAACTCCTTATTTGTTGCATCTGCATTTGGACAAAAACAAATATTAACCAAGGTTTGATATTACGTTTATGTAGATTTTGATGCAATACTTGCTAAGTGTAAATAATACAACGTACTGTATCTCATCGTCTTGGAAGTAATACATCCAGTGTGTGAATCCTAGAGAGTGAAAAGTGGTGGAAAAAAACAAACAAACAAAAAAGTAATGCTAAAATCAGTAAAAGAGGAAATGAAATGGTTATATTAATTTCGTAGAAACTTACTTACAAAATGTAATAGCCCATAGAGACCATGTTTACTATTTTGATGTACTGGTAGAAACTGAGTGTGAGGCAAATATTCAGAAAGCAGACTTAGTTCAATGTATTTTTTTTAAATATCTTAAATATTTTTCTCTAAGTTCTTATTTAAATTCCTTAGTTAATATATAGTGTAATATTAGCTCCAGGAGTAGAATTCAGTGATTCATCAGTTGCACAGAACACCCAGTGCTCATTCCGTCATGTGCCCTCCTTAATGCCCATCACCCAGTTAGCACACACCCCCCCCTTCCCTCCAGCAACCCTCAGTTTGTTCCCGGGAGTTTAGAGTCTCTTAGGTTTGCCTCTCTTAAGACACATATACTACCCCTGTTTCGGGGACCTACCTCCCTCTTCATTATGAGAAATGAGGAAAATGAGTAGGTTTCCACGAGTCAGTGTATATGATCAAAATTGTAGCGTTGTACTTGGGAAATTACAATCTTAACTTTGAAAAATATATATGACCTACAACGATGACACCCAAACAAACTTAATTATACTAAAAAATAAAATCAGAGTACACACAAAATAACTATAGCATCTTAGAACTAGGAGAGGGGAAATACTTACACTTCCTCCCTATCCCCATTAACTGTAGGAACTGTTTTGGCAGTATCACTCTCAGATGGCCAGACACCTTCTGCCTGAACAGGTGTAGGATCTCACTGTTTCTCTAAGAAGTCTGTTTTGTACAGCTGTAATTCACTGGCAGCCTTGCCTTCTGCTTAGCCAGAGTTTACCTCCCTGTGACTTATTTTTTGATCTAAGTTTTGCTCTCTGAAGCTTCAAAGGAATAGTTAAATTCAAATCAGTTCAATTAGTAAGTATCATAGAGTAGCTCTGTCAGGGACCGAAGTAGATGCTGGCATACAAAGATGAATATGCCACATTTCTCTACCTCTCTCTTCTGACTTGACAGCTATTCCGATTCCAGAAGACAGATTTTACATACTCCTTGATTCTTCCGTCTCAATCAAAGATCTCCAGGTCTCTGAACCACATTAAGATCCTTTACGCTCCCAGTCACTCAATTTCTACATTTGCATGATTAAATTACTAATCTAAATAAAATTATAATATACCATTATTATAGGGGGCTTTTCCTGCTCTGATATTTTGCTTCTGAGAACAGACCCTCTATATAAGGTTTTCAGGGGAAGTGGGTACCAAAAAGGTGTCTAACGGTCCCTTAGCTGATCTTCCCCTACCCGAAGGATAGAGATGAAGTGAGAGAGGACAGTCAGTGGGGCTCAGGCACCATACATCTCAGATTGCAAAGAACATACACCCTGACGTTCAGGGATGAGACACTCGGCTTTAGCAGTTTTTACCTAACATATTTTGGAGAGAGGAACTAGCCTTTTCAAGTTAATACTTTTAAGAGACATTGAAACTTCTAAATAAGATAAAAAGCCAGGGCTTAACTCCACAGATAAAGTATACTTTTAATTATAACCATCTTCAGAGTAAGTGGGTAAAATTAATTTCATCACTTCAAGATTTCTATGTGAACTTATTGCAGCTGGGAGAATGGCATTCAGTTATCGAAGCACATTATTTCATTTCCAGGGTAGTTTGTATAATACTGTTTGTCGTAAGTGCATGGAGGTTTTGCAAATTTCTCCAGTGTGTAGTTATTTTTCTCTCCTTTAGTATCAGATATACTTAGATGTAGAACAGAATGACTTCCAACCATCAATTACTCTACACTATCATCTCTTTGCAATTGAGTGCTTAATAGAGAGAAAAATCAAGAATAAATATATATTAACTTTCTAAAAGGGTTATGAAATGTGAAGTATAGACAACATTTAAATATCTAACTTCACTAAGCTAATGTTGTTATAGGGAAAACTATCGGTTTATTCATTGTAAAAATGATCATTTCTTAAGCCTCATTATGATTATCACATTTATTTGTAATTTTTCTGTGAAAGTAAATGGATTCTCCTAAAGGCCTCCTTCTTTTCTACATTCTTTTTCGTCTTTGCAATGGATGCAATAAAAGTATCTGTAATGGGCTACACAGCTCCTTTCCCAGGAAGATGAAGTTTTAAATTAATATTTAAATTAAATTACATTCAATTTGTCTCCATCTCATTTTATAACTTTATTACATTCCCTAAACCTGGCTATCTTCCTAATTTGGTGGGTTATCATCAACAGCTAGAAGGTGATACATTGGTTTTTTGATCCTTTATTTCTTGGGCCCAAGATAGAAAAACATAAAATTGTATCCTAAATGTTTATACAGTGTTTAAACTGAGTGAATCCTTTCTTATTGGTTTTATATAGAAAAGCTGTGAGAATTGGAGAGAGCATAACTGGGCACCATTATTTGCAAATGGTAGGCAGTGGCTGGTGGTGACCTTCCAGAGGGCAGATCCCCCAGCAGGAGATTTCCAATTCCCAAACTGACATGAAATTCTAATTTATGTTGCCATCAATAGTCATAGCACAATGGCTGGCTTAAAGAATAATAAAAGTTGCTAAGAACTAAGTCCCCCTTTTAGAATTAAATATGGGGAATAGTGAGGTATTATTTGAGCACACATAATAGGGAAGTATAAGTATTAAATGAGGGTACAGTGTCAGTGTTAAGGGCTTGGCCTGAAAGGCACAAGGTCCAAATCCTAGCCCTGTTACATGCTAGCTGTATCACCTTCAGCAGTTCCCTGAAACCCTATAATCCTTACTTTTCTTTAATCATTAAAATGGAGTTACTAATTTTACTGGTAGTTAAACCTGTTGGGAAAATTAGAAGTGATAAAACATGTTAAGGGCTTAGCATAGGGCCTGATGTACAGTAAGCAGTCAACAAATATTTTCTAATATCATCATTGTTTTTACAAAGAATCCATAGATAAAGACTTGGCATTGAGGTTCACATGGAGTCTAAATTCCAATGTTTAATTTCCCCTAACATGGTCCTATGTGGTCTTTGTTTTCTATCTCATCTCTTACCTCCTTATGTCTATGTGGCTTGCTAATCACTATTTGACGTGGTACTGGTCCTCCATCTATTTTGATGAGAATTCTTTATTTTCTGTCTGTTTATTTATTTTTAAAAGATTTATGCACCTATTTTAGACAGAGTGATTAGAGGGAGGGAGGGAGAGAGAGAGAACCCTCAAGCAGTCCCCCTCCAAGCATGGATTGCAACATGCAATCTGATCCCATGGCCCACAAGATCACCACCTGAGCTGCAATCAAGAGCTGGGTGTTCAACCGACTGAGACACCCAGGTGCCCCTCTGCCTATTTAAATACTGCAGGGTTCAGTTCAACCTTCACCTCTTCCACAGAGCTTTCCCCTAATATGGAATCACAGAATGTTGACAGAAACCCCTGGACTGAGGGATTTCCTGGGATATGGAACTTTCAGTGTTGAAACTGGGACAATCCCAGACAAAATGAGAAAAATCAGTCACTCAAGAGCTAAAGAGACTCTAGAAATTATCTAGATCAATGTTCTCAATTTACTGATCTGGAGACTGCATCTGAGTGACTAAACGAAGTAAGTGAAATAGATAAGTGGTTTCTTGATAGAACTGGAATTGGAAAAGTAGGCTTTCTGATTGCCCATGAATTCTAGTTTCCCCTGAACTCCTATGATAATGACATATGCATACTTCAATTATACATATATAACTGAAATACACTTAACATGCAGTGTTATACTAGTTTTAGGTGTACTAAATAGCCAAAGTAATCTTGAAAAAGAAAAACAAAATGAAGCCGGAGGTATCAAAATTGAGGAAAACTGGACAGTTATATGCAAAAGAATGAACTTGGTCCACTCTCTCACAGCACACACAAATATACACTCGAAATGGCTTATAGACCCAAATGTGAGACCTGAAACCATAAAAGTCCTAGAAGAAAAAATAGGTGGTAATTTCTTTGATATTAGCTGTAGAAACATTTTTCCAGATAGGTCTTCTTAGGCAAAGGGAGCAAAAGCAAAATTAAACTGTTACGACTACACAACTAAAAAAGCTTTTGCACATTGAAGGAAAACATTAATAGAACAAAAAGACAACCTACTGAATGGGAGAAGATCTCTGCAAGTGGTACATCAAATAAGGAGTTAATATCCAAAATATACAAATAACTTACAGATGCCGCCACAAAAAAAAAAAAAAAAAAAAAAAAAGAATCCAATTAAAAATGGGCACAGGACCTGAAGATTCATTTTCCAAGAAAGACATCCAGATGGCCAACAGATAAATGAAAAGATTCTCAACATCACTAATCATCAGGCAAATGCAAATCAAAACCATAATGAGTTATCACCTCACACTTATCAGAAATGGCTAAAAGCAAAAACAAAAAACAAGGAGTGCTGGTGAAGATGTGGAAAGAAGGGAAGCCTTGCGCACTGTTACTGGAAATGCAAACTGGTGTGGCTACAGCAGAAAACAGTTCACGGGTTCCTCAGAAAATTAAAAATAGAATTAAATAGATCTAGTAATTATAGTATGTTTTAAAGGGAAGCATAAGAAAGCATAGAGGCTTTCAAGTAAAAAATGCCTTAGATTGAATACAGGCCCTGCTATTTATAAGTATGTAAACTTGGACAACTGATTAAACCTCTTTGGTTTTGTTATTTTTTTTTAGAGAGGCAGAAGGAAAGAGAGAATCTTAAGTAGGCCTCACACCCAGCATGAAGCCCAACATGGGGCTCGATCTCACCCCTGAGATCATGATCCAAGCTGAAATCAAGAGTGAGATGCTTAGGGCGCCTGGGTGGCTCAATGGGTTAAGCCGCTGCCTTCGGCTCAGGTCATGATCTCAAAGTCCTGGGATCGAGTCCCGCATCGGGCTCTCTGCTCAGTAGGGAGCCTGCTTCCCTCTCTCTCTCTCTCTCTCTCTGCCTGCCTCTCCGTCTACTTGTGATTTCTCTCTGTCAAATAAATACATAAAATCTTTAAAAAAAAATCTCAGTTTTCTTCATCTGTAAAATGGAATAATATTACTACTTGAAAAGTTCTTGTGGAGATTAACTAAAATTGTGTACATGTCTATATTATATATCACAAAATATGTTATATATAAATATATGCATTTATATATTTACATAGAATAGAATACATACATACAATAGAACTTTATGCTTTATTCTTTCTAAAGCTTGTCTGTATACATTTGATGTGAACCTCTGAGCAATACTTTGAAGCAAGCTATTGCCTAGTTTTATGGATGAAAAAAATAGGGTCCCAAGAAGTCAAGTAACTTCTACAGATTCATTTGTAATCAGCATCAAGACACAAATTAGAATCTTCTAATTCATAGTTAAGTGACTTTTAAATTTTATTCTCTCCCTATAGCATACCTTTTTGCCATGTGTATGACTCATGTTTCTACCCCTATGGGGGCAAGGAACTTTGATGGCAGAAACATCCACTGATCATCATCGTGGATGAGTGGGTCTTTGACAGTTTGTTCAGGGCTCTCAACCATAAAGTGCCAGAATAATCTCTGCCCCACTGATCTGTGCAGAGAAACTATGAGGATGCATGGAAAACACAAACATGCATGTGATTTTGTCTTTTCTTTTTTAAAAGATTTTTAAAATTTATTTATTTTTAGAGGGCGGAGGGGCAGAGAAGGAGGGATAAAGAGGGATAAGTAGACTCCCTGCTGAGTGCAGAGCCTGATGTGGGGGCTCTGTCTCAGGACCCGGAGATCATGATCGTAGCTGAAACCAAGAGTCAGACACCCAGCCAACTGAGCCACCCAAGCACCCCTGTTTTTGTCATTTCTTAAATGCCACACAAATATAGGGCATCTCACCAATAACTGGCATTCAATTAATTCTTGCTGATTGAATGATGTATTTTATAGCTAGGCATGGAGAAACGAGAGGGGAGTCAGATTATCACTTTACCTTTGTTTTGGTTTTAAGAAATAAATAATACCTGTCACCTTTCATCTATCCCCTTCTGAAATTTTAAATCTAACCACAGAAAAATTCCCCCATGACCCCAAGTCTTACAAGATAAACATAAAGGAAACAAAGAAAGAGAGACTTCTAATCACTGGACTCAAGCCCTTCACTCTAAGATCAGTCATTTCTTAAGTGTGATGTACTGCCTTGGACAGTTATGTGTGGTTTTATATGTATACATGTTATCTCTCAAGGTAAACTGGAAACTCCCTGAGGACAATGTTTTCTTTATTTCTATCCTTCCTTACCAACCATAGAGCCTTGCAATTTCTTTTTTTTTTTTTAAGATTTTATTTATTTATTTGACAGAGAGAAATCACAAGTAGACGGAGAGGCAGGCAGAGAGAGAGAGAGGGAAGCAGGCTCCCTGCCGAGCAGAGAGTCCGATGCGGGACTCGATCCCAGGACCCTGAGATCATGACCTGAGCCGAAGGCAGCGGCTTAACCCACTGAGCCACCCAGGCACCCGAGCCTTGCAATTTCTAAGGAACCAATTTTATTATTGTTGTTGATTGTTTTCTACTTGCTAATTTCTCACAGGGAAGTTGAACTAGACTCTGCTTGTGTTTCGAGTCTCAATGCCCAGGAAGTTGCTTTCTGTCTTTTTGCCTCTCCTTTCTCCAAATGTCCCACATGTTCATTGGGTCTAGCATACACACACTGTGCTCTAAGGGCAGTACCATCTACCTCTGGCCCTGTGCTTGCCCTCCCCCTTGGGGGAATGGCAAGAGGGGGATAGAGATCTATTTGAATTGTATCAGGGTAGGGCAAGAAGCTGCTCAGATGCTTCCTGAATCTTGCCACATATGCAGACACCTATTTTCCTCATGCCTAAGGCTAACTTTTCTTGTTAGAGTGAAACTTCTCCTTTTTAATAAGCAGTGGATGCTGTTTGCACTTAACTTATCTCTGAGAACTTCACCTGGACAGAAATGTGCTCATGTCACTTGTGAGGCTGATGATTTGTCCAATAATGTGTGCATGTAGTTTTCCACTCTGTCTGAGAAAAGTCACAGAGGATTTTTCAGCTGCAGCCTGGTTATGGGTACCTGGCAATGCCCAGAGGCATCACTGATGAAAGAAAACTTGTCTTTATGTGCTTTTGGTAACCACATTCAAATCTAGAATTTCACATCTTGGAACTTCAAGTTCATCGTCAATGAAACAATGAGAGAGTTAGCTGTTATTCCTCCTTGAGACGGTTTCTTTTTTATGAGAGTCAGATACAGTGATGTGTGACAAAACCCTAGAATAACAAAGAACACACCCTCCACCTTGGATGACAAATCAGATTAGATCTGGAAAGAACTGACTAAAATACCTCCCTCTCTAAGGTTGCCCTTCAATCCTTGGTGCTTGGGGGCATGAAGCAGAGTCAGATGGGAAAGATACAGTATTTCCAGTTTTGAATATCTCTTGTCCACAAGATACAGCATCTGTCTGAGTAATGATTTTCTATACAATCCCAGGAGCAATCCTGCACGTTATAGTCAGATCCACTTCATTACCCAGTTATTTTGTAACTTTCCAGGCTGTTAGTCAAATCACCCTGATGCCTAGCAAGTTTCTGATTAATCTGGATTTCACTAATTACCCTGTAGCCACATGGATTGAACTAAAGGCTTTACATGGTTTTTTGCTGTAAGTTTCAAATCAGTTTTCTAAAGTCTGTTGCAACAGTACTACAATTGCTTCCTCCATAATGAGTGTTTCTGTAGGAAGGACAACTGGGAACTGGATTTTAATTGTTCCTCATCTCATCTTTCTTTTAGGGAAAACTTTTTTTTCATGCAGGGAATCAGAGGTGTGTTTAAAAAAAAAAAAGATACTTGAAAAAGGTAAGGAATCAAGCATGTGTTGTTGCTCCAGTGACATGACTGGGGAGAAATAAGTTGCTGGTAGATTGGATCCACCAGAATAAACTAAAGGTCCAGGGTCAAGCCCCAAACCCAGTTCCAAACCTACAGACCTCCGATGACTATCTTCCAAGAAGCAATACTGCCACCTGGCTGTGTAAGATCAAGAAACGACACTGATGCTTGCTTTCCTTTTCTAACCAAATCCTTCAAAAGTCAATCTACTCCCAAATTTCAGGATTCTCTAAGTAGATTACTGGAATTCTGAAGATTCCTATAATACCCTCAACAAAACAGAGTGCTATGGCACAAAATAGGAATGGGATAATTGGAAAATATCTCAAGGACCATCTAAACCACCATTGAAAATTTATGCAAAAGAAGCTCAAAATTGCGTCATAAAAGTGGTGCTGTAATATAGGTCATAAAGCTTGAAGAAGAAAGCACTGGAAAGGATGCATGAAAGCAGATCCAGGGAGATCAGTAGTTAGAAGACAAAGAAATCAAAGATGGATGAGGGTGAGTAACTTTAGTGAAATGGAAGAGAATATGGAAGGCTGTAACTAATATTTAATATAGAATTAACGGGGCTTGATTCTTAGTTATAGTTTGGAAAGGGATGAAGAGGAACAATGCCTAGTTTTCTGATGTTAGCAACAGGGTAGGTAGTAGGAACATTTACTGAAATGAGGCCTGAAGGCCCCAGGTTTCAGGAAGAGCCCATAAGTTCTTTTTGACATATTGGGTTTTAAGTGCCCGGAGTGTGTATGGTAGTGTATTAGTCAGGGTTCTTGAAGAAACAAGAACCAATAGGAGGGATATATATACAGTAGGGCAAGCCAGTAGAATGTATATATTTCTGTTCCTGGCCAGTCAGAAATCCACAGAGCAAGCCAGTGGGCTAGAAATTCAGATGTTACAGTCTTGAGTTTGCAATCTTCAGAGCAGGGCAGGCAGACTGGAAACTGAGAAAGGGTTTTTGTGGTCTAATCTCAAAGCCAAATTCATCTGGGAGACCACAGTCTTTGCACTTGGGACCCTCAACTGATTGGATGAGGCCCAAACACACTATAGATGGTAATCTGCTTCACTTAGAGCCTGTGGATTTAAATACTAGTTATAGCTAAAAAATACCTTCAAGGGGTGCCTGGGTGAATCAGTCGGTTAAGCAGCTGCCTTCAGCTCAGGTCATGATCTCAGGGTCCTGGGATCAAGCCCCACACTGGGCTCCCTTTTTGGCAGGAAGCCTGCTTCTCCCTCTCCCTCTGCCTGTCGCTCTGCCTACCTCTTCTAGCTCTCTGTCAAATAAATAAGTAAAATCTTTTAAAAAAAATTAAAAATTACCATCACAGTGACATCTAGATCGATGTTTGACCAAACAACTGGACACCATAGTCTAGCCAAGATGGCATATACAGTTAAGGAATAGGAATGATAGGGGGGAATCTAGACTTGGAGACCTGGCCCTACCACCGTCTGGGACAAAGATTATAGGAGGAGGTGGAGGAGTTTTGGGAGAAAACAATGAGTTTAGGTTTTGGCACACTGAATTTGAGGTATCTATGAACCAATCATAGACCTATGTGTAAAGTTTTGTGGGTAGGTCAGAGCTTGGGATAATAGATATGGAAGTTAGCATATCACATAGCTGGCAGTTAGAATTGACAGAGTAAATGAAATTACCTGGGGACAGTTATGGAAAGAAAAAATAGTGGACTGGAAATGGTAACTTGAGGAACACCAATGTGTAAAGGGTGATGTGGAGAGGAAGTCCATGGAGAAGATGGAGGAAAAAAAGTCTGAGAGGTAGAAAAAGAACCAGGATGGGGTGGTGTCTTGAAAGCTCTAGTGGAGATAATGCTATGCTCACCAAATCCAATTCCATATTTCTCCTTAAGCACATGGAATGCTCAATTTTTCAGACCCCCTTGAGGCTAATCAAGGACACATGACTAGTTTTAGGTGATGGAATAGGAACAGAAGTAATAGGTTTCCTGAATCAGAGAAAAGCCCCTTAGAGAATTTCTGACCACTCTCCCCTGCCTCAGGGAGTAGGCAAGTCCCAGAACAAACCTTAATTGGCTTCTCTCCCCCATACCCACCGAACATGTAGTGTCCTCGAAAAATAATACCTCTGTTGTATCACACTGAGATTTCAGGATTAGTTGGACCCTCTAACATAGCCTAGCCTATCATGACTACTACAAAAGCCAAGGCAGTAGCACATTTGGCAGAGGAGAGAACAGTCACAACAGTGTCATCCACTCTGTTCTAGAGTTCCAGAAAAGAGAACTTTCCACAGATTTCCAGATGTGGAATTATTGAGCCAGTAAGTCCAAACAATTTAGGGGGTTACAGTTATAACAGTCTGACAGAGATTCTGCAATGCCTTTTGGATTTGGCTAACAAATGTGTTTTTCAGATTAATAAAGTCAGTGGAGTTAACTTGAACTGGAAATTGACATCACAACACACGCATACACAATAACAATATATTATACTCGTAGTTTGACTTGAAATCTTGAGATGATGATACAAATCATGACTAGGTTGTCTTTGCCTGAGTTTTCCATTTGTTTTGCAAGAAGAGAAATCTTAATACTTTTCCCTATGTGCAAGAGATCTCAATTTCTAAACAACTTTTATCCTATGTATTGAGTTCTAAAGTTGATTGTTTAGAATTCTGGCTGCCCTTTCCTGACTAGAAAGAAATAACAAAGGATGATTTGTTTCCTAGGCCAGATCCTACAGCCTATTTAACCTACAATATGGCTAGGCAAAAAATACATATTATTTCAGGACATAAATACGGCTTACCTTATTTATTCTAACCAAGGAGAAACAAACTAAATGTCATTTTACATAAGGCACAATGGTAAAGTAGGAAGCTCTTCCAGGTATATATGCATTTGATTTGAAAAAGAAGAATGCCAAATTCCAAAAGTACATTGATGCATAATAATGGAAGTCCAACTAACTCAAATATACACATCTAATCATAGATGCCAAATATTTGTATAAATAAAAATGAAACATCTTATGAGGCTAATAATTAAAATGTTCCAGCTTGGGGCTCCTGGGTGGCTCAGTGGGTTAAAGCCTCTGCCTTCGGCTCAGGCCATGATCCCAGGGTCCTGGGATCGAGTCCCGCATCAGGCTCTTTGCTCAGTAGGGAGCCTGCTTCCTCCTCTCTCTCTCTCTCTGCCTGCCTCTCTGCCTACTTGTGATCTCTGTCAAATAAGTAAATAAAATTTTAAAAAATAAATAAAATACCTGAGAGTTTTGAAGGGGCGGGGGTGGGAGGTTGGGGGAACCAGGTGGCGGGTATTGGGGAGGGCACGTATTTCATGGATCACTGGGTGTGGTGCAAAAACAATGAATTCTGTTATGCTGAAAAGAAATAAAAAATAAATGAGTGAATGAATGAATGAATGAAATGTTCCAACTTGGAAAAATTAAGTTTAAAAATCACTCAAAATATAATATATCCATGAAAACGAGGCTCTGAGTATGTAGCACTCCAATGTGTTCCGGTCCTTCTTCCATATCACTCTCAGAAGAGATCACCAAAACCTTCTCAGATTTATATTTAAAAAAACTGCATTCAGAAGTATCCTTGGGTACTAAATTCTCCTTAAGTCTTACTTAGTCCAAGATGCAGTGAAAGCCAAGTTCCTCAATTCTTCTTAACTATTTACTAATGACAGAAAAATATCTATCTATTGAATGCACCTCATTTATCTTTTTTTTTAAAAGATTTTATTTGCTTATTTGAGAGAGAGAGAATGAGCTGGGGGAGAGGGGCAGAGGGAAAGAGAGAAGCAGCCTCTCCACTGAGCAGGGAGCCCAGTGCAGGACTCAGTCGCAGGACCCTGAGATCCTGACCTGAGGCAAAGGCAGATACTTAACCGACTGAGCCACCCAGGCACCACTTTACCTCATTTATCCTATACAATGGGGAATGAAATACTAAGGTTAAGAAATTTTTCTGATAACCACAGCTAATACATAAACATTATGTCATTATTTTTATTGACAGTATTAATGAGAATACTTGTATAGTGTTTTAGGGACTCCAGATGTGACAGATACTTCTCAGGGGTTATACTCCTACATGTTGGTTTTTAAGTGTTAAGGTTATCCATAGGGTTCATATTCTCACTGTAGTAAAAGTTAACTCCTCAACATACAAAATGAAAACTCAGCAACATGCTTTGATAATAAAATAATAGTTTATATATATATATAGATATATATATCTATATATATATATATAATGTTTATGAATTTATGGGCTCTGTTCTGAATGCCTTACATAAAATCCTCAAAATAGTGAGATGCGGGGCGCCTGGGTGGCTCAGTGGGTTAAGCCGCTGCCTTCGGCTCAGGTCATGATCTCAGGGTCCTGGGATCGAGTCCCGCATCAGGCTCTCTGCTCAGCAGGGAGCCTGCTTCCCTCTCTCTCTCTCTGCCTGCCTCTCCATCTACTTGTGATTTCTCTCTGTCAAATAAATAAATAAAATCTTAAAAAAAAATAGTGAGATGCAATTATCATCCCAATTTTACAGGTAGGAAAACCAGCACAGAGTGGTTAAGTAATTTATCTAAGATCACACAGCTAGTAAATGGTAGAGCTAGGCTTCAAACACCAGCTATCTAGTTCTAAAACCCCATGCTCCTACATACTGCATATTGCCTTTCTAGATGGTATGAGATAAATATGCTCCATGAACTATGCAGGAAGCCATGAACTACTGGGACTTTATCCTCTGATATAAATTTTCTCTTTGTTAATCTGCCATCTTAAGAGAGAACTGTCTATGAGTAATGCAACTTTTTTGGTATTTTATAGGTGAAATTGTCATTTAACTCTTACTTCATAAATTATTTTTCCCATTTTAAAGGTTTCCCTAACATCTATAATTAGAATTTCTTGTGCCTTTTTAAAGTTTTTCTTAACCTTTTATAGTATTTTTAAGAATAATATGTGCTACGTATAGAAAATATAGAAAACAAAGAAGGTAAAAAAAAATTCAAATATGAATGGCTTGTAACCACTGCTAACCTTACAGGTGCTGATTAGTAATCTTCTTGTGCCTGATGAGCAACTGCAAAACTCAGCATCTTAACACATCAGCCCTTTGCTCCCGTAGATCTACTGGCTAAGATGGTTTTGCTTCACGCTGTCAGTTGCCAGGACCAGAGAAAGGAATGGCTGGGACTTTTTCTAATAGTGATATAGCAGTTTTAGAAAGTGAGGCAGGTCTTATATGAGGTGTCATGGAAAGATCCTGTATTTACTTAAATTATAAGTGTAAGTTATAACAATATGCATATTGTATGTGCAATATGCATATTGCATGCATATGTAAGTGTAACAATATGCATATTGTTACCTATGTGTGCCTAAAACTCTATATTTTTACAGTACATCTATACACGAGAAAGTCTCAAATCAGCTTTAAAATGACACACAGCAGACTGTTCATTGTGGTTACTTTTGAAAATGGGGTTGAAATTTGGAGAAATGTTATGGGGGAGGGGGCAGACTATGATTGACCTGTGTTAGAACTTTGTATAACAAGAATATATACACTACTAATAGCTTTGTGTAATGACGAAGTTTGGTCTCATGACAAATGTTTAAATGAGCCTAACAAAAGAAAAAACAGTTGTGTTTTACTCAGATAAAGCTACTGCTACTTGACAAAACAGAGAAAACCTGAAAATTGAGTGACTTAACGCAAGAACTTTCTTCCGTACATAAAACCTGATGGAGGTTGGCAGAGACTCACTGCTGTCAGGTGACCAGGGATCCAGGCTGTCTCCATCATCACATGGGCTCCCCATGTTTGCCGCTGAATAGAAGAGAGAGCATGGAAGTGGCATACTGGCTGTCTTGTGCCTTGGCCTGGAGGGGACAAACATGCTTCTACTCATACATCCATGGGAGGGGTTAGTCAAATGACCCTTCTTAACTATTAGTGGACTGGGAATGGAATCACTCCTACCAAATTGTAGGTGCTCAATTAAGAGCACCCTGTAAATCTTCCCTATAAATCTTAGCAGGGAGGGCGCACCCCTTGTCCCTCAATAGCATCCTTTGGCATAGCCATTTATAATAACCTATAAAATCTCAGTAGGCTGAGAATTTTCTCCTACCTTTTGATGCATGATCAAAATCATGACTAACCACCATATGACTCGTGACTGAGCTTGTTTGAACACTGGAACAGGTGCCATTAAGCATACTGTGAAAACAGCATTTCCCTGAGACAGATACAGACAAGATTCCCTGGAAGAATGGTGAATTCTTTTTCCTTCTTATTGAAAGCCAGCATGTCTGCTAAGGACTCCAAGATGGGTTTTAAAAATTCACCCTCAGTAAACATTTACTTACACAGTGATTTCCTCGGTCCTTCCTCATCTACCACCTAGGAGGGAGGTTTTGGTTCTTGACCGCTTAGTTAACCTTACTCATCCGTGTGTGGATTCCATGGCCACATTCAAGTAAGATACTCCATCAAAACCCTACTGCAAATATCAGGTTGTTTCCTAAAAAAGTCCTCTCCAGCCTCAGAGTTCTAAACAAAGGCCCTGTAGATTTCATGCCGAATCAGAGTTTACATAATAGCTGATTTGGCAAATCACACACACACATACACTTGAGTGAAGTGGAAGCACATAGGGGAGATAAGGAGGTGTCTAAATCTCACTGTCAGCATCAGTTGCAGTCAGAGAGGCCAGGGGGAGAGATGGAAGCTGTAGGGAGTTGGAATGCTCTGAGTCAGGGGAGGCCGAGGGACAGCAGCTGTCTCTTCCACCAGAAGCAGGTGAAGCTTCCAGAGGAGGACAACAGAGGAGAGCTGGCCAGCAGGTCAGATCCTAGTTTGGACACAAAGGCCCAGCGGGGAAGTCCCAGTGGAGGGAGCTGTCATGCAGGAAAGTGCCGGGACTGGGGACTCCACACAAGTGCTGAGACCAGGGCAGAGCCAGCTCTCAAGGGACCCTGGGGTGAGGGGCAGGAGGATCCTAGGAAAATGAACCCCATGAACCCCCAAATTGTGTTTGATTTTCATTTGCACCTTCCTTCTTTAAACCTGCTTTTAGTACTTCGCCACAGGGTCCTTCTTTCATTGCCTCAAAGCCATCCTGGAATAGTGAGAAGAGAAAGGAATTGAGAGACAAAAGGTTGGCCTCAGGCTGCGAGGAGTGCTACAGCGTGGGCGCCAGAGGAATCAGACCGGGCTTTACCCCTGGTTCTGCCACTCCACCAACTTACGTGAACTTGAGAATATTTCAAGTTCTTCATCTGCCAAGTAGGTTGGAGAAGACTGTCCTGTAGGACTGTTGGAACATATATAATGTATGTGAAGCACCTGGCACAGTGATTGGCAAATATTGGGTCTTTAATAAATGACAGTTATTATTATGCTTTTTTTCACACCAGAAGAAACTACCCTCATCTTTGGGAATTTTTTTTAACCCAGGAGATGTCAGAGACTGCAGTGCTACCTTCTTGAATGGCAGCTATGCCACTGAGAAGAACCCCCAAGTGTACTGCTTCAGATAATTTATACATCACTGTTCTCACTTGCTCCTCTTCCTCATTGCTTTTTAAAAAAAAAAAAAAGATTTTATTTACTTATTTGACAGAGAGAGATCACAAGTTGGCAGAGAGGCAGGCAGAGAGAGAGGAGGAAGCAGGCTTCCCGCTGAAGGGCTCTATCCCAGGATCCCGGGACCACAACCTGAGCCAAAGCAGAGGCCCTAACCCACTGAGCCACCCAGGCGCCCCCTCGTTGCTTTTTTTTTCAAATTTGTCTTACATGTTGGAGTTCATCACACCATCATTCTTATATAAAAACTGCTCTTACACTCTAAAAATCTACATGCAGGGTCTTCTTTATCCCTAGCATCATCACTACTAACATACAACGTTCCAAAGATCAGATCCTCAATTAATGATAAAAATAAATGGAGCATGGAGCAAAGAATGTAATTTATTACTATTTAATTTTTTCTGCATTCCTGAATACGTTAAGGACATTCAGGTATATATCCTTGAATTTTACAAAGAGAAAGAGAAAAGTGACTAGAACAAACCAATATTTAACTACATTTTTCTTTGTTTCTATTTTAAAACTACAGCTATATTTTTGCTAGTTCTTTCATATTTGCAAGAAAAATCCCCATTACAAGCCATATTATCTTGTTCTGGAACCCAGAGAAGCAGCAAGGATTTTAAAGTTTTATTACACAACACCAAAACTCTTACTCTTAAGAAAATCCCCATTCCAAAGCCATATTGTGTTATTCTGGAATCCAAAGGAGAGGCAAAGATTCTCAAGCTTTATTACACAACACCAAAACTCTAACTCTTAAGAAAAATCTCCATTCCAAAGCCGTATTATGTTGTTGTGGAACCCGAAGAAGATGTAAGGATTTTCTAGCTTCATTATACAACACCAAAACTCTTACTCTTAAATCTGATAAACAGCAATGTGTGATCTATGTCATTTATAAACTTGGATTCTAAATCTAAATAAACATTCTTCCTGAAAGGAACATTTGTAAGCTACCAATATACGACAGAAAAACAAAGAAGATATATATTATGGCCTCTCCAACCCCACCTTAGCCTCTCACTACTTAAAAGCTGGCAGCTCTCAACAACTACAAAGCAAAGAATCTGCCTCAGCCCTCTCTAGGGAGGAGAGGAGAGGCTGGACTTGACCTGGGAACGTGCATCGGCCTGGGTAGGAGAGGCAGCCGCAGCTGTGGCTCTGGCTCGGGCCCGCTCTTCCTCATCTCGCAGAGCCTCTTCGTAATGGAATGGGAAGGCGCTGGGGACTGTATCATGAACCTTGGCCAAACACTCCAGGACTCTCATCTTGCTGGTCTCAGCGTGGGCTCTCGGGCCCCACAGGAACTCGAAGCGTGGAGGATCACTACCGGGTGCCTGGCGGTACTCCAGATACTTTTCCTGCACCAGATCTTGGGTGATGAGCTTCCTGGGGTCCCCAAAGACCGAATGCTTCCTGCCATCATAGATGCCCAAAATATTCAGGAATTCCCAGATATCCTTCTCAGAGGCTCGGTTGCCACTCAAGAAGATCACACTCAAAAGAGGCATGAGAAGCCCATTCTTAGGAAAGCCCCAGGCACTGCTCTCACTGCCATCAGCGGTGAGGTCTAGGCTGCTGACCAGGATATAGGAGTGACCGCTGGGCTTGACTTCCTTTAATTCCAGGCCAAAGACCAGCTCCATGTGCTCAGAGGCTTTCCTGAGGATCTCGGGAAAGTGCTCCTTGTACCTTCTGTGGATGATCTTCAGCATGTCTGACTTCAAAATGGGTGCCCCCATTGTATACTTTTCTAGCAGGAACTGCATCAACACCCCCACCTTCCTGGTTAGAAGATCTTTGTGAGCACTCTCAGGGGAAGTTGAGGCCTGAGAGGAATTTTTCGTTTTCTCAGCTTGGCTCTTGGCATCTACATTAGACCTTGGGCGTGAAACACCTGCAGTAGGAGAGCTAGTGGCTGGGGATCCCCGAGGCTCCTGGGAAGTGTCAGCAGCAGGGGGACTCGCGAGAGTATCCCCAGAAACAGGAGAGTCAGAGGACTCTTCAACATTTGCTGCAGTGGCCTGAGGACCCTCAAGGCTCTGGGGCTCACCTCGGGCCTGGCGGCGTTTCTCACGAGCACGGAGCTTACTCTTCTGGCCCCGAGGCATGACTGGGTCAGGGACAGCAGGCACAAGAGTGAGCTGGAAGGCAGGAGATGCTGGTATCTGGAGCAGAGAAGATGAGAGTGTGAGCGCCTCAGCAGGGAGAGAACACCTTGGCTTTTAAGGAGCCACCTTTGCAGATTTCCATGAGAGCACAGTTCTAGGACCCCAAAATGCTGTTGCTCTTGTTCAGCCAGGTGTCCTGAGAACCCAGTGGAGGAAGACACAGTAATCCTAGGACTCCCAGGACTAACAGAGGGGTTGGCATCATGGGCTACTCTTCCTTTTTATTTTTTTAAAAAGTTTATTATTTGAGAGAGAGGGAGAGCAGAGTGAGAACACGAGTTGGGGGGAAAGGCAGAGAGAGAAGGAGAAGCAGACTCTCCACTCAGCAGGAAATCTGATTTGGGGCTCAATCCCAGAACGCTGGGATCACGACCTAAGTAGAAGGTAGACACTTAACTGACTGAGCCCCCAGGTGCCTTCGGCTACTCTTTCAATTGGGTATTGAGTGGTCTCCCATTTCCTTACTCAAGATCTTCACCTTGACTCCAAACCCTTCCTGGGGCTCTGCCCTCTGCTGATCTGAGACCACGATGACCCTTAGACAAAGATGCTCACATTTCTAAGGCCTGAGTTAACAGCTAGAGTGGCTGACAGGGGCTTATGCCTGCTAACAGCAGGGGTGAGACCCTTCAACCCCACTGTTCTGGAGGCAGTGGCTCCCTCAGACCTCATTCAGGGCTTTGAACTTGATTCCAGGTAGAATTCGGTATTCCTCCAGTTACCTGAATCTACAAGCCTTAAAGCAAAGGTTTCACCTCCCAGAGTACTAGAAAAGAAGTCACTGTGCTGCACATCTGGGTACCTCACTGGAGGACTCCCTGATACGAGAGCCAGGTACTGCTCTGCACAGCTCCCTATTTTAAGGAGAGGGACCCTTATCAGCACTGAAAGTTCTACCTTTACTGTGGGGTCAGAACTTCTCGCTCGATCCATGGGGCTGCCTCCTTTAGATATAGGCCTTTCTCTACCTGAATCACCCCCTAGACAAAAATAAGGGGTTACATCAGCCCTAATTACTCCAGGACATTCCTGGACCGCCAGCAGGAGTGGGGCGGCCCTCTTTAGACAAAGGCCCTCGCCTCCCTGAAGCAGCCTGGGTGGCAATGAGAACAACAGGATTGCTCCGCCGGCCAGTCCGCTGGGACCTCCCAGAGCCGGACCAAAGGGGCAGGTTCGGGGGCCAAACTTCCTTGTGGCGGGGGAGTGGCCTCTCCAGTTTCCACTCAGGGTTCTCACCTTAACTTTAGACCAGTCCGGGGAAACTGGCCGCCGCTGAAATAAACGCCGCACCCAGTGGTCGAGGTCCCGCCCAGAACGGAAGTCGGGTTATCCGCATCCGGGGGCGTGGTCACAGGGGTCTCCAAGGGCTATAAGCAGGGGCGGGGCTCCGTGGGACCCCAGTGTTTGCGGCTCCTCCCTCTGGAGGCCCAGCCTCACCAGCCCCCGGACCCTCACCCTCCTGAGTCCCTAGAGGGGAATCTCTGGTCCTGCCCCCCCCCCCCCCCCCCCCCCCCCCCCGCCGCACCCCCCCCCTCCCC
>NC_081575.1:98866815-98874198 GCF_022355385.1 Mustela nigripes
CCCCCCCCCCCCCCCCCCCCGCCTGCTGCTATAGGGCTACTCCTTTCTGGACCGCACAAGCCTGATTGGGGGTCCAGGGTGGGGGCACACACTCTGTGAGCCTTCCTCTTTAAGGGGAGATACATCTGCACTGAGGGTCCACACTTTACTCCAGCTATGGCCAAGACTTCTTCCTCTGCAGAGCTGGGACCCGTTCTGTTAGATAAGGCCATTCCTTCCTTGAGTCTCACTCATCGGGCAAAATAAGGGGACTCCTCGGTTAGAGCTCTTCCGGGTCCCCCAGGGCTAAGAATGGTACAGGATTCTATTTAGCCCCCTCTGCTTTGGGGTCCTCTCGTAACACTTTTAGCTTTCACATGAATTCTTGTTAGGGCCCAAGTCCCTCCCTCTGCAAAACTGACGCAGCTTTCATTAAACGGAGGCCCTCACCTTCCTGAGACTTTCCAGGCTGAAATCAGCCTGACATCTCTGCTCAGGGCTTTCCAGGCATAACAGCATTGGAGATGTTGGGGGGTCTTCTTTTATGCTGTGGGTGCTGCTTTTGGGTCTTCATCTTGATAGATGGCTGATCCTGTACCTTCGCTGTGCTTTCCTGTAGCTGCTCATCTTACCTGTAGGTCCTCCTTTCCTGAAAATTCTAAGTTGGAAATGAGGGTGAGCCTCATCTGATCATGGTCCTTGGGTGCCTCCAAGAACAGACAGCAAGGATGTGATGCTGTAGGACCTCGCTCTTCTGGCTGGGCCCTTCCATCATTTCTCACTCATGGTCTTCACCATATCTTTCACAGCATGGGCTTCCTTTTACTGAGCTAAGGACACCATCCTTAGGTCTTTTGATGACCCCAATATGTTGGGGTAGTTGTCTTCTCAGTATTCATTCCCGGGGGTCCTCATCTTGGTCTGTCTCTTTATTAAAAGCTTCCTGGGAAACAACCTGTACCTGCAAACACTCCACCAGTTTCTCTGCTGCAAGTCTTGCCGAAAATGAGTCCATGTGCCAAGAGTGATATAAGATTAGGAAAATGCAGCATACATCAGGGAGCCCAAGACAGGTGTGGTGTCTGAGGAAAGGGGAAAAAAAAGCTGATCTATTTCTTCTCTTCACTTAGGGTAGCTCTAAAAGATTTATTTTTTACAGAGAAGGATGGAGCCAGATGATTTTGTGAGCCCCTGTTCTTTGGAGGATAGCTGATTTTATACACGGAGATAATCATATTGTCACTGTCTCATTCTCTCCTTTATTCATATTTATTTTGGTATTCTTATTGCACTTATTATGTATGCCAATCCAATGTTTTGGTCATGTAGTCTGCCTTTTTATCTCTTGAGATACATTCTGGAGTGATAGAAGAAAGTGAATTAAGTGATCCATGGTCAGCCTCCGGCTGGGAGGAGTGGAAAAGTGTGATGTCTGGACACAACAAGAGTCTATGCCTAGCTCTATCACTTATTCGCTCTATGAACTGGGTGCATTAGCAAGTTCTGTGGGCCTCAGGCTCTGCATCTGAGAAGTGGGTTTGTTAAATCCTGTCTTGCAGGGCCTGGTAGACCATGGCTAATGTACATAAAGCTCCTGTAAAGATGCCTGGAATGCACTGAGACTTTACACGATGCCTGTTATTACAATGGTTATGATTATTTTGACCCCAGAGGATACCACCCACCCTGATGGAATATTTGTTTTAATATAGAAGATACCAGAGAATATATGCCACTCTAAGACCTGGAACACCAAATCAGTCCAAAGTGCTTCTTACAGAAACACTAAAGTAAATTACCACCCCCTCATAAATCATATTTTGAGCAGGGGGGGGGGTTCTACCCGAATGCAACTCAAATCTCTAGAATTGGAGTCAAAGACTAAATCTTTCCTCTCAGCTGCCGTTTAATCCAAAGTACCCCATCTTCATTAATTTCACCATCATCTAAAATCTATACCTCCCTTAGTTTGCAGAATTAGAAGCTAAATAAAAAGCAAAACAGAACAAAAACAGTAACACTGAATTCGAATGCTCTTTTAATAAAATGGGTTCTGATTCCCCAGCTTACAGGAGAGAGTACCTGCCCAGTGGCTTCTGAGTTTCCAGCCTCAAAACAGTCCCACCCTTACGTCTCTGAAAGTCCCTGGAGATGACTCGCATAAAACAACTAGTTTGTGCTCTGTGTTCACCTGCACTGGGGACAGAACCATAGGACATGTTCCACCCATGCCCTGGGTGGAGATACTCTCCGATTTACTCACAATCCCCAAGTAACTGTTAAAGGTAATTTTCCATTCCAGACTCAAATCTCTCAACTCAGAGACCCACCACCTGGCTCACCAGTGCCACAGCCACTTTAGCCTACTCTACAGCTAACTTAAAATTACTTCCAATCATGGGCGCCTGTGTGGCTCAGTCAGTGGAATGTCTGCCTTTGGCTCAGCTCATGATCCCAGGGTCCCCAGATTGTGTCCTGCATCAGGATCCTTGCTCAGCAGGGAGCCTGCTTCTCCCTCTGCCTGCAGCTCCCCCTGCTTGTGTTCTCTCTCTCTCTCTGACAAACAAGTAAGTTTTTTTTAAAAATTACTTCCCATTGCAGGGCTTTCAGCTGCCCAAAGGCTCCAACTGCCTTGCCTCGGGCATTTTACACTAGAATACATGTGGAGTCCCCTTCCCTCCTTTTTACTCCCTATTTTTACTAGTCCTTTCTATCTTGGGGAGGATCTCACCACCTACTTTATATGAGAACTGCTCTTAGACTCCACAGTCTTGTAGGCAGGGGCTGGGCCTATTTTTCTTATCATCTCCAGTACTAGCCAGGAGCTTTCCAAAGAGAAGGTGCTAAATTAATATTTGGGCAATTAAAGAATATTAAATTAAACATTACCTTGTTCTGAGTGACAAGAAATGATTCAAGGGTTCTTTTTACAAAATACTAAGATTCTTATTTTTCAACTTGAAGAAATGTTTCTCTAAGAAATGTATGACCCATGTCATTCATCAACTTGGATTCTTGAAGTTAAATAAACCTGTAATTGAATGGAAAGTCATTTAAAATAGGAAGAAAAGATACAACTCCAATTTATATGTTGTATAGGAACACAAGTATGTTACACATTGTGTTTCTATGAACCCCACCTGGGCCCTCCACTAGTTAGCCAACTGACTGCCTTGGTTAATGACAAAGCAAAGAATCTTCTTCAGCCCTCTCTAAGGAGGAGAAGAGTGGCTAGGCTGGGGAGGTGGCCTGGGTAGGTGCAGAGGTGTAGAGGTCACAGCTCTGCCTCAGGCTCTCTCCTCATCTCGCAGAACCTCTTCATAATGGCACAGGAAAGCCACGGCCTTAGCGAAAACTCCAGGACTCTCATCTTGCCAGTCTCGGCGTGTGCTCTCAGGCCCCACAGGAACTCGTAGTGTGGAGGATCACTGTTGGTCACCTGCTGGTACTCCGGGTATGTTTCTTGCTCCAAATTTTCTGTGATGAGTTTCCTGGGCTCTCCAAAGATTAACTGCCTCATCTCAACACAGATTCCCAAACACATTTAGGAACTCCCAGACGTACTCCTCAGAGATGTGGTTGCCATTCAAGAAGATCACACCCAGGAGAGGCATGAGAAGCCCATTCCTAGGAAAGCCCCAGGCTCTGCTCACACTGCCATCAGTGGTGAGGTCTAGGCTGCTGACCAGGGTAGTGGAGTGACTGCAGGGCTTGACTTCCCTTAATTCTAGGCCAAAGACCAGCTCCATGTCCTCAGAGATCCTCTTGAGGATCTCAGGCAAGTGCTCCCTGTACCTTTTGTTGACCACCCGTCAGCAGTGCTGCCTGCATAACGGCCACCCTCACTGCCCGCTTCTCCAGCAAGAAGTGTGCTGACATGCTCATCGCCCTGGTTAGGGCATGTTTTGGTAAGCTCTCAGTGGGGGTTGGGGCTTCAGAGCAACTTGCACTTTCTCATTCTGACACCTTGTTCAGACCCCATGCATGAAATAGCTACAGAAGTAGTGATAGTGGGTGGCGCCCTCTGAGGCTCTTAGCAATGCCAGCAATAAGGCAATCTGACGGAGCAGTCCCAGAACAGAGGAGGAGGTGGGGGGGGGGGGGGGCTCTGCTGCAGTGGCCTAAGCCCCCTTGAGATCCTGGGTCTTACCTCAGGCCTAGTGGCATTTCTTGTGTTGTTGAGTTTACTCTTCAGATACTGAGGAATTATGACTCCATGGTCGTGAACTGCAGGCTGGACACTGGGTATTAAGGGCGCCTGGAGGAGGGACAATGGATGGGGTGTAAACCTACAGCAGGAACATGCCACCTTGGCTTTAACCTCTGCAGGTTTTCGTGAGGATACTCCCTGGAAACCTACAAGGCCCTCATTCTCTCAGTCAGCCAGCTCTGCCCAGCAGGGAGGCTGCTTCTCTCTCTCTTCCACTTCCCCTGCTTGTGTTCTTTCTCTCTCTCTGTCAAATAAATAGATAAAATCTTTTAAAAAGTTATTATGATAATTTGGAAGGTAAACATAGAGGACCCCTTGCCACATTAGAAAACATGTGGCCTCACTGCTAGCCATGCGTCATACTAGTCAGTAAAAAGCAGGGCTGGTGGGCTGTAGCCTAAGGTTCACTCTGTCTCCAGTAGCTTCTCAGAGCAGGCTGGTGGGGCTCGATCCCAGGACCCTGAGGTCATGACCCGAGCAGAATGCAGATGCTTAATGGCTGAGCCACCCAGATGCCCCCATAATAACTTTTGACAAGGCTTCGGAACCTTTGTTTCTACTATGCTAAAATTGATACCGTAAGGCTCCCTGGGACCCATGAGAAAGAAGTGAGTAAGGCACCTTAGCCCACCACCATTACCAGGAGGCATTCAGTGCTTATAGGTCTGTGGGGACCTCTCTGTATCAGGCTTGCTAAGTCCTAAGTATCCATTCAGGGTCCTCATTTGGACACTACACAGGGTTATGATGCCCACCCCACCTTCTGCTGACTGGTAACTAGATCCTCAGACCAAGAATCTCGCCTCCTCTAGATGTGATATAAAAAGTGATGGGGATCCATGAAAGAAATACTTGATAAGCTAGACGCCTTTAGAATTAAAGCTTCTGCCCTGCAAAAAATCATCAAAAGAATAAGAAGATAAGTCACAGACTGGGAGAAAATGTTTGAAAAGGACGTATCTGATGAAGGCTGTTAGCCAAAATAAACAAAGAACACTTAAAAGTCAACAAGAAGGAAACCAACAACCCAATAAAAAAAAAAAAAAACGAGCAAAATACATGAATAGATACCTCACCAAGAAGGATATATAGTTGACAAATGAGCATATGAATAAATGCTAAGCATCATACATCACTAAAAATTTGCAAATTAATATAAAAATGAAAAGCCACTGCATGCTTTCTAGAAAGACCAAAATTCAAAGCACTGACAACGGCAAATGCTGGTGAGGATGCAGAGCAATAGGAACTCTCATTCATTGCTGGTAGAGATGCAAAATGGTACAGTCACTTTGCAAAAACAGTTCGGAAATTTCTTGTTACACTAAACATATTCTACACTGTTGACAGGAATGTAAATTAGTACATTAGCTTGGAAAGCAGTATGGAGGTTCCTCAAAAAATCAAAAATAGAATTATCCTATGATCCAGCAATCCTACTTCTGGGTATATATCCAAAGGAATTGAAATCAGGATTTTGAAGAAATACCTGCACTCCCGTGTTCATTGCAGTGTGTTATTCACAATAGCTAAGACATATAGCTAAGCAGTCTAAATGTTTATTGATGGAGAAATGGATAAAGAAAGGGTGAAACATACACACAATGGAATATTATTCACCTCTAAAAAGGAGGAAACCTTGCCAGTTGCAACACTATAGAGGACATTATGCTAAGTGAAATACAACTGACACAGAAGGACACATACTACATGGTACCACTTAGTCAGACTCACAGCAGCAGAGAGTGGAATGGTGGTTGCCAGGGGTTAGGAGGAAGGGGAAATGGAGGGGTATTAGTTAAAGGTTACAAAGTTTCAGTTATACAAGATAAATAAATCCTATAGGTCTACTGGGCAGCATAGAGCCTATAATTAACAATCCTGTATTGTATACTTAACATCCTGCTAAAGGGGAGATCTTACAGGGAGTGTTCTTATAACACATAAATAAATAAGGTGGGGGAAACTTTTGGAGGTGGTGGATATTTTCATAACATAAATTGTGGTGACAGTTCCATGGGTGCATACTTATCTACAAACTCATCAGTTTGTACGCATCAACTATATACAGCTGTTTGTCAATCATACCTTAATAAAGTGGTTTTTTAAAAAACCCAACTAGGGGCACCTGAGTGGCTCAGTGGGTTGGGCCTCTGTCTTCGGCTCAGGTCATGATCCCGGGGTCCTGGGATCGAGCCCTGCATCAGGCTCTCTGATCAGCGGGGAGACTGCTTCCCCCCTGCCCTCTGCCTACTTGTGATCTCTTTCTCTCTCTCTCTCTCTCTCTCTCTCTCTCTGTCAAATAAATAAATCTTTAAAAAATAAAAACGACTAAACATACTATACTATCTAGCAATCATGCTGCTTGGTATTTATCCAAATGAGTTGAAAACAGATATCCTCAAAAAAAACTTTGTATGGAGGTTCATAGCAACTTTATTCATAGTTGCCAAAACTTGAAAGCCACCAAGATGTCCTTCGGCAGGTACATAGATAAATAAACCATGACAACCTGGCAATGGACTACAGCCTTACCTTATTTTACTGTGATTCACCTTACTGCACTTCACACATATTGCACTTATTACAAATTGAAGGTTTGTGGCAGTCCTGCACCAAGAAAGCCTCTTGGTACCTTTTTTTCCAAAAGCGTGTGCCCACTTTGTGTCTCTGTGTCACATTTGGGTAATTCTCACAATATTTCAAAATTTGCATCGTTATTATATTTGTTATGATGATCTGTGACCCGTGATCTCTGATGTTACTATTGTAATTGTTCTGGGGCACCGCAAATTGCACCCATGTAAGATGGTGAACTTAGCTGATAAATGCTGTCGGCGTGTTCTGACTGCTCCACTGACCAGCTGTTCCCCATGTCTTTCCCACTCCTTAGGCCTCCCTGTTCCCTGAAGTACAAAAAAAATGTTGAAATGAGGCCAATTAATAACCCTGCAGTGGCCTATATATGTTCGAGTGATAGGAAGAGTCCTACATCTCTCACTTTATTATTTTTTTTTATTTCAAGATTTATTTTATTTTATTTTTTTTTTAATGTAATTTTTTATTTTTTATAAACATGTATTTTCATCCCCAGTGGTACAGGTCTGTGAATCACCAGGTTTACACACTTCACAGCACTCACCAAAGCACATACCCTCCCCAATGTCCATAGTACCACCCCCTTCTCCCAAACC
>NC_081575.1:98879198-98895661 GCF_022355385.1 Mustela nigripes
TTTTTGAGTTGAATTTTTCCGTCTTGTCATTTTGTCCTTTCAGAAAGTGGTTGTTTTTCTGTTTCCAGAATTGCTGTTCTTCTTCTCTTTGATCTCCGATGGATTTTCAGGTGTTTGCAATCTTTAGATAAGCTATCTAGCTGATCTCCGGCTAGCTGAAGTAGTCTCAGCCAGCTACTTCTCCGCCATCTTGACTCCTCCCCCCATCTCTCACTTTAAATCAAAAGCTCATTATCACTAGTCATCAGGGAAATACAAATCAAAACCACTATGAGATACTACCTTATACCAGTCAGAATGGCAAAAATTAACAAAACAGGAAACAATAAATGTTGGTGAGAATGTGGAGAAAGGGTAACCCTCTTACACTGTTGGTGGAAATGCATGCTGGGGTACAGCCACTCTGGAAAACGGAATGGAGGTTCCTCAAGAAGTTAAAAATAGAACTACCTGATGACCTAGCAATTGCATTACTGAGTATTTACCCCAAAGATACAGAGGTAGTGAAAAGAAGAGGCACATGCACCCTAATGTTCATAGCAGCAATGTCACGATAGCCAAACTGTGGAAGGAGCTGAGATGTCCTTTAATAGATGAATGGATAAAGAAGCTGTGGTCCATATTTACAAGGGAATATTCCTCAGCCATCAGAAAGGATGAACACCCACCATTTGCATCGACATGGATGGAACTGGAGGGGATTATGCTGAGTGAAATAACTCAAGCAGAGAGAGACAATAATCATATGGTTTCACTCATATGTGGAATAGAAGGAATAGCGTGGAGGACCATAGGGGAAGGAGGGAAAACTGAACGGGGAGAAATCAGGGAGGGAGATGAACCATGAGAGACTATGGACCCTGGGAAACAAACTGAGGGTTTCAAAGGGGAGGGTAGGGGGAGGGGTAACAGGGTGGTGGGTATTAAGGTGTTTGTTTTGTGGTGATGAGCACTGTTATACACATCTAATGAATCATTGAATGCTGCATCAAATACTAATGATGTACTATATGTTGGCTACCCGAACATAATAAAAAACAAAACAACAAAAACAGAAGCTAGAAATGATTAAGCTTAGTGAGAAAGTCATGTCCAAAGCCAAGAAGGCTAAAAACTGGGCCTCTTGCATCAAACAATTATCCAGGTTGTGAATGCAAAGGAAGAGTTCTTGAAGGAAATTGAAAGTGCTCCTTCAGTGAACATCCTAATGATAAGAAAGCGAAACAGCCTTCTTGCTGATATGGAGAAAGTATTAGTGGTCTGGACAGAAGATGAAACCAGCTATAACATTCCCTTAGACCAAAGGCTAATCCAGAGCAAGGCCCTGACTGTCAATTCTGTGAAGGCTGAGAGAGGCAAGGAAGCTACGTAAGAAAAGTTTGAAGCCAGCAGAAGTTGGTTCATGAAATTTAGGGAAAAAGTTGTTTCTATAACATCGTCATGTGCAGTGAAGCAGCGGGTGCTGATGGAGAAGCTGCAGCAAGTTCTCCAGAAGATCCAGCCAGGATCACTGAGGAAGGGGGCCGTACTCAACTGTATTTTCAGTGTAGACAAAACAGCTTTATACAGGAAGAGGACGCCATCTTGGGCTTTTGTAGATAGAAAGAGAAGTCAATGCCTGGCTTCAAAGCTTCAAAGGATAGTCTGACTCTCTTGTGAGGGCCTAATGCAGCTGGTGCCTGGAAGTTGATGCCAGTGCTCCTTTCCTATCTACCCAATCCTAAGGCCTTTAAGAATGATGCTAAATCTACTCTGCCTCTGCCTATAGAAAGAACAACATAAGCTTGTATGACAGGATGTCTGTTTACAACATGGTTTTCTGAATATTTTGAGCCTACTCTTGAGACGTGCTCAAAGAAAAGAGTCCTCTCAAAATATGACCACTCACTGACAATGTGCCTGGTCTCCCAAGAGCTCTTCTGGAGACAGACAATGAGATGAGAGTTGTTTTCATGGCTGCTGACACAACATCCACTTGGCAGCCCATAAATCAAGGAGTCATTTTGACTTTCAATTCTTATTGCTTAATAAATATATTTTGAAGGCTATAGCTGCTATAGATAGTGATTTCTTGGATGGATCTGGGCAAAGTCAATTGAAAGTCTCCTCGAAAGGATTCACCATTCTAAATGTCATGAACAACATTTATGATTCATGGGAGGAGATCAAAATATCAGTATGAATACGAGCTTGAAGGGAGTTGATGCCAACCCTCATTGGTGACCGAGGGATTTAAGCCTTCAGGGAGGAAGCAATGGTAGATGTGGTGGTGGAGAGAGCAAGAGAACTAGAATTTTGAATGGAGCCTGAAGATGGGACTGAATCATTGCGATCTCATGATCAAACTTCAAAGGATCAAGAATTGCTTCCAATGGATAGGCAAAAAAAAAAAAAAAAAAAAAAAAAAAAAAAAAAAAAATTCTGGGGCGCCTGGGTGGCTCACTCACTTAAGCATCTGCCTTCAGCTCAAGTCATGATCCTGGGGTCCTGGGATCAAGCCCCACATCAGGCTCCTTGCTCAGCAGGGAGCCTGCTCCCTCTCCCTCTGCCTGCTGATCCTCCTGATTATGTTCCCTATCAAATAAATAAATAAAATCTTAAAAATTTTCCTTAAAAATAAACAGTTTCATATGATAAAAACTGCTCTTGGTGAAAATGCTTTAAAGGTAGTTGGAATGACAACCAAGGGTTTAGAATATTACATAAACCTAGCTGATTCAGCTGCAGCAGAGTTTGAGAGGATTGACCCCAACTTGAAGGAAGCTCTACTATGGGTGAAAACTATCAAACAGCATCACATGCCACAAATAAATAATTTGTGAGAGGAAGAGTCAATCACTGCGGCAAACTTCAGTGTGGTTGTACTTTAAGAAATTGCCACAACTACCCCAACCTTCAGCAAAATCACCCTGATCAGTGGTACCACCGAGGTAAGACACTCCACCAGCAAAAAGATTATGATTCGCTCAAAGCTCAGAGGATGACTAGCATGTTTTAGCAATAAAGGATTTTTTAATTAAGGTATGTATGGGGCACCTGGGTGGGTCAGTTAACTGTCTGACTCTTGATTTCGGCTCAGGGCATGATCTCAGTGTTGTGAGATTAAGCCTCACGTTGGGCTCTACACTGGGCATGGAGCCTGCTTGTGATTCTCTCTCTCCCTTTGCCCCCGCTCCACTCTTTGTCTCCTAAATAATTCAAGTATGCACATAGTTTTTTAAGGCACAATACTATAGCACACTTACTAGACCATAGTAGAGTATAAACATAATTTTATATGCACTGGGAAACCAAAAAAATAAAAATTCCTCTGACTTACTATATTGTGATATTCACTTCACTGCTGTGGTCTGGAACCAAACCCATAGTATGTCAGAGGCATGCCTGTATTGTTCAGTGCCAAAAAGAAATGAGCTTATCAGGCCATGGAAAGGCATTAGAAGAACCTTAGATATGTATTACTAAGTGAAATAAGCCAATCTGAAAAGGGCTATATGTTGTATGATTCCAACACTCTGACAGTCTGGAAAAGGTAAAAAAACTACAGAAAAAATACAAAGATCAGTGATTGCCAGGGGTTGTGGGGGAGGGAGGAATGAACAGGCAGACCATAGAGGATTTTATTTTATTTATTTTATTATTATTTATTTATTTGAAAGACAGAGATCACAAGTAGGCAGAGAGAGAGAGGAGGAAGCAGGCTCCCCACTGAGCAGAGAGCCCAATGCGGGGCTTGGTCCCAGGACCCTGGGATCACAACCTGAGCCAAAGGCAGAGGCTTTAACCCACTGAGCCACCCAGGCGCCCCAGACCATAGAGGATTTTAGAGCAGTGAAATTACTATGTACTCTGTAACATGGGATACATGTCATCAAAGGTTTGCCAAACCGGACAGAATGTAACAACATCAATAATCAACCTAATGTAATTATGAGCTTTATGACCTGTGGCTGGAAGTTGAGAGACTCTAGCACATGGGCTTCTCTGAGGCAGGATGCTGAGAGTAGAGGCGGCTGTGTGTGCGTGTCAGGGGAGAGGGTACATGGGAACTCTCTGTACTTTCTGCTCAGTTTTGCTGTGAACCTAAAATTGCTGTATAGGATGAAGTCATTTTTTTCAACCAAGTGATGCTGGGGGCACTCAGTCTCATACCCTGCCCCTGGGGCTTTCAGTCTTGAATGCAAGGGCAGAGCCAGACTTTACTTTTCCCATCTATTCAGGGACAGACTGTCCCCTTGGTCCGCACTTAGTTTCCTTGATTTGACTCCTGGCAGGATCTGAGGTGCCCCTCTTTCTTGGTCTGAGGGTATCTCCCCAGAGAAACACTTACTCTCCCCTTCCCTGAGATCTAAGAGGAAGAGGCGAGAGCAGCCTTATCTGGCCACACCTGCCAAGATCTCCCACAGGTGACAGCTGTGGCAGGCAGCCTGAGGCCCTATGATGGTGAATCCCACTCGGGGTTTGAATTCAGTACCCTAAATCTGACTTATATGAAGCCCCAAGACTCGTCTCTCTGCTGATCTGGAACCTCCCCACATTTCTATTACCCCCAAGGAGGATATGAGGCCAGCTCTGCCTGACATTTCTGCCAGAAGCTCTCATGGAAGTTGGATGGAGTCTGTGAGTCCCTACCAAGGTAGGTCTGGTGGTTCCTGAACACACTTGAGTACTACCTCTACTGACCTGAGTCAATCAACCTCAGACAAAGATCATCACCCTTTTGACCTGTTAAGTGGAAGTCAGCTTCAGCCACGTCCTTCCAAGGCTGTTTGGGGACTCTGAGGGCTGAGAGCAGGGTCAGGAGCCTATGGGCCACAGTGTTCTGGGTGGCTGCTGTCTTCACTCTTCATTCCAAGTCCTCACATTCGCATGTGTCAGAGACTGTAAGTCCTCCCCCTAGGGACCTAGGCTCCTCCTAAGGCAGGACTCACCTGTCCCCGAGAATCCTGAAGAATAAGAGAGGGGATGCCCAGACTGACAACTTTGTCTGGCATATTGCTCTCCCCAGTCCTACTATAAAGAGATCTTCATTATGGCTCCTCTTCTTGATTGAAGGCTTCCTGGGAAAGGCCACGTCCCTGCAAACTCTTGACCATTATCCCTATTGCAAACCCTTCAGAGACTGGGTCCCTGTCCCAGGAGTGATGTGAGATAGGGGAGCTGGAACACAAGGCAGAGACCCCAGAACACATTCGCTGTCAAAGGACAAAAAATACTTTAATCCATTTCTTCTCTTTAGCTACCAGACTTGGCTTTTAATGTAACTTCTGTTTGAATAGGTGTAACCTTCTTTATGGAAGGGACTATCCAAAATGATTTTGTGAGCCCTGATCGTCTGAGGTTTTCTGACTTTGTATATAGATGATTCTATTGTTCACACTTCTCAATTATTTTGATATGGTAATTGCTCTGGTTATGTATTTTAATCCAGTGTCTTGGGCACAGAATCCCTTTTAGTACCTGAGACAATTTTGTAGTAGTGAGAAGAAAGGGGAAATAGGAACGTGAAGTCAGCCTCAGGCTGGGAGGAGTAGAAAAGTGTGGGCTTCATACTAATTCAGGCCAGGGGTCTGGTTCCAAACCTGTCACTGAGCAGCTATGAGAAATTGGGCACAACACCAAACTCTGTGAGGCTGTCTTTTCATCTGTGAAGTGGGTTTGATGGACTCTGTCCTGGGGACTGGTAGAGTGTCCAAAATGCACATAAAAGTAAGGGTTGCTGGGGGGAGGGGGGAGGCAGAGGGTGGTTGGGTTATGGACATTGGGGAAGGTAAGTGCAATGGTGAGTGCTGTGAAATGTGTAAACCTGGTGATTCACAGACCTGTACCCCTGGGGCTAATAATACATTATATGTTAATAAAAAATTAAAAAATAGGGGTGCCTGGGTGGCTCAGTGGGTTAGGGCCTCTGCCTTTGGCTCGGGTCATGATCCCAGGGTCCTTGGATCGAGCCCCACATCAAGCTCTCTGCTTGGTGGGGAGCCTGCTTCCTCCTCTCTCTGTCTCTGCCTGCCTCTCTGCCTACTTGTTTGTCAAATAAGTAAATAAAATCTTTAAAAAAAAATTAAAAATTAAAAAAAAATTTTTTTTTTAAATGCGTGGCACATTGCCTGACCAGGATTACACTTTAAAGGATGCCAGTTCTTACTCTAATTTGTGCCCTGGAGTTTCAACTCACTAGGAAGAGATTTAATTTTTAATCCGGGGATGTCAGGAACTATGCAGTGCTCTAGAACAAAGAAAACTCTATCAGACAAAATAGTGCTTAGCAAGAAATGCTAAGTAATAGTTCCCCATTCAAGTATGTCACCCAATGGTCGACATAAGGTCGACTCCCTTAGTGGATGCAACACGAAGCTCCTAAAACACATCTCAAGGCCGCCCAAAGCACCTTCCTCTGAGCTGCCCTTCCTTCCAAACCCCTCTGACTCTCATTCATTCAACCACCAATAGAAAACTAGACCTTGCCTGGAGTTTGCCAAATGGCAAACAAGGTAACCTAATTCGAATGATATGTTAGTGGAGTGGGTCCTGGCTCCCCCAGCCCAGGTCCAAGGGTGCCAGTCCAGTGGATTCTGGGCATCCACTAAAGGAGTACTCCATTATTTCTCAGAAACTCTCCAGAGATCATGTAAATACAACCTTGAATTTGCACACTGCCTTTGTCTGCCCTGGGGCAAGAGCACAGGACACCTTCCATCCCCTCCCCAGGTGATTTCTCTCTGGCTTTCGCACCATCCCAAAGTAACTGGCAAGGGCAGTTTGCCATTCTGCGCCCTGCTCCAAGCAACCAACTGAGAATTGCCTCCCGCTGAGGGACCTGCAGGCTCCGAAGGCCCAAAGAGGCCCTGCGTCAGGGCACTGACACTCAACTGCTCTTACCTGGAACCACCTCTCCTGTTTTATCTCATCTTTTCGTGAATCCTTTCGGCCTTAGAGTATATATTACCATTTTCCTTTATACGATAGATGCTTCTCCACTCTGTAACTTTATGCTCAGTGTCTCACTCTTTCTTTTTCTCAGCTCTCCCAGTGCCAGTATGAAGCCTTCTGAGAGCAGATGCTCAGGCAATGTTTGGGGGATAAATGAGCCTGAAGCATGGCATCTAATTCATGAAGGTTTAATTCTACACTCTTCAGTTAGTCAAGCACATACTGTTATTTAGAACTTTATAAAACACAGAGTAAAGAGGATTAGGAAGTCAAATACCAACCATCTTGTGATTTTCCTCTCTATCAATTTCATATATTTTACTACTTTTTTTGTTTCATGTTTTCAAGGGAACGCATGCACCAATGCCATGTTACGTTGTACCAGATTACTAAATAAGATGGAAAATTTCCCAATTTGTTCTATAAAACAGCAATACTCTTAACTCTTAAATCTGATAAACAACAAGTGAGACCAATGTAACTCGTGAATTTAGTTTATAGTGCTAGATAAGCCTGCATTTTGAAGTAACATTTGGAAAAAGAGCAAAAAATAAAAATGCTGATGAATCTCCAAATTACCCATACAGAACAGGAGCACGGAGGTATTATACACTGTGTTCCCTCAGTCACACTTTGCCCTCTACTACTTAGAACACTGACTGTTCCCTTCAGCCACAATATGAAGAACCTGCCTCAACTTAATTAGGTGTGGGAGGTGGTGCTAGACATTCCCTGGAACATTCACTGGCCATGGCACCTGTCTCGGCCTGTTGTGTAACCGTGGCTTTGACTCGTGCTTCCTCATCTCGCAGAGCCTCTTCATACCAGAAGTGGAAGGCACTGGGGACGGTATGATTAATCTTGGCCCAAAACTCTAGCACTTTCATCTTGCTGGTCTCAGCATGGGCTCTGGGACCCCATAGGAACTCGTAGCGTGCGGGATCACTGTTGGGCACCTGCCGGTACTCCAGGTACTTAAGCTTCACCAAATCCTGGGTGATGAGCTTCTTGGGTTCCCCAAATATGAAATGTCGCTTCCCTGCGAAGACTCCCATCTTATTCAGGAACTCCCAGATGTTCTCTTCGGTGGCACAGTTGCCCTTCATGAAGATCACACCCAGGAGATTCATCAGAAGGCCGGTCTTGGGAAATCCTCTGCCTGGGCTTATGGTCCCATTGTTAGGGAGGTCCATCTTACTGACCAGGATATAGGAATGCTTGGTAGAATCGACTTCCTTTAAGTCAACACCAAAAACCACTTCTAAGCTGAAAGAGGCTCTTCTGAGGATCTCAAGGAGGCGATTTTTGTACTTTTTATTGACAATCTTCAGCATATTGGCTTTCGTGATGGGCTTTTTCCTTTTGTACATATGCATCAGGAACTGCACCAAAATACTCGTTGCTCTGGTTAAAGGGTCTCCTTGAGAGTGCACAATGGTGAGTGGGGCCTGGGAGGAACTTGGCTTTTTCTCAGTTTTGCGGTTGGCTCCTTTATATGATCTTGTGGCAGAAACGCCTGCAGGCTTGATGGATAGGGCTCTCTGAGACCCCTTGAGAGTGCTACGTGACCTAGCTGCAGGTTTTCTGTGAGTAAGAACACCAAAGGGCGGAGGGGCCAAGGAGGGGAAGGCTTTCTCCTTGGCTACAGTGGCCTGAGCACTGCTCTGATGCTGGAGCCCACCTTGGGCTTGGTGGCGTTTCTCATGGGTGTGGAGCTTACTTGTTTGTCCCCGAGGCATGATGACTGTGGCCAGGGACAGCAGGTAGTAGTGTGGGTAGGACAGGAGGTGATCTGGGCATGAGAGAAGAAAAGATGAACGGGAACACCTTCTACAGGGAGCGCTGCCTCTGCCGGATTCTGTGAGGGCACGGCTCTGGGAAACCACAGGGCTCCTGCTATGATCAACCCGTACTCTGAGAATCCTGCGGAAATAATTAAAGTGAGCCTCAGGGTGCAGCCTGCCAGCCCTGGTTGGTGCTTACTGGGGCGGAAAGCAGCAGAGGCAGGTCCAGTCCTTGTGAGATCCTCTCTACTCTGGAGTGTGAGGATCCTTTCAGTTCATATTCAGGACCATCATATCAACTTTTGTCAAGGCTCAGGCCCTCTCCTCTGTGCTGCTCTAAATTTACATCTCAAACCCAGGCCCTCAACTTCTTAGGATCCCTCAGGAGGAAAGAAAGGGGCACTTTAGCCCATTACTGTTGCCTCTGGCCACTACTGTCACCAACTGCTGACAGTTCTGTGGGACTCTCTATTTTAGAGTCATTGGGGTTCTCAGTCCTCATTCAGTGTCCTCATCTTGGCTCTAGGTAGAGCCTGGGACATCTTCCTCTGCTGGTCTGGTCTCTCCCCTCAAACAAAAGCTCTCACCAACCTGATGCCATCAAAAATAAAGTAGGGCTCACACACCCCTGACTTCCATGCCTGGGCTCCTTAGTGCTGTAGACAAGGGAGGGGGGTGCTCTCTGTTGTCTCTTTTTGGGGGTACCATCACTCTTCATTCAGGGTCCTCATTCTGATGCCTGTGAAGCCCACAGTCTCTCTCTGCAGAACTGAAGCTGCTCAATTAATCCAACAGCCTTACCTCTCTAGGACTCTCCAGACAGAAATGATGGGGGGTGCCTCAGTCTAAGAAATATCTGTGGTTTTCCCAGGGCTGAGAGAAGGGTCAGAATTTATGAGATATACTTTTTAGAGTTGGTGCTCCCTTTAGTCTTCACTCAGGTCTCTGACCTTAACTATAGGTAGGACTTAGGACTCCTGCCTCCAATACACTGGCAAGACTTGGGCCTCCTGCCTCAGAGCAAATCCCTCAATTCCCAGTCCCTAGAGGGGAAAGTCAGGGTCCTCCACATAGGACTACTCCCACCTAGAGCCTCCAGGAATAAGTACAGGGATGCTGCTTTCCTTAACTGGGGAGAGGCCCCTCGTTAGTATTCAGGGGCCTCACTTTCACTGCAGACAGGTCCTATGTCTCCTCCATCTGCAGGACCCAGGCTACTATTTTAGACCAAGGGCCCCCCTACCTGAGACTTTCCAGGCAGAAAATCTGATAGCTCTGCTGGGTCCTACCAGAGTCAACAGCAGTACTGATACTTTGTGGGGCCCCACGTGTTATGGATCGGGATCCTTCCCCCAGTCCCCACGCAAGGTCCTCACCTCGACTCCAGGCTAGTCCTGAAAATTTACCCTCGGGGGCCAGAGGCCTCACCCACCGACAAATGTCCTCACTTCCTGGAAACTGAATCGGAAGTAAAGTTGAGTCATATCCGGCCACAACTGCCCAGTGTCTCTAAGGGCTGAAAGCAGGGGCAGGGCTCTGTGAGACATCACTGTTCTGGAGCTGGTGGTCTCGATGTCCTCACTTAGGGTCTTCATTTTGGTATCTATCAGAGCCTGGGACTCCTCCCTCTACTAAATTGAGTTTCAAACAAAGCCTTCACTTCCGGGAGCTCTCGGGGAGTGGGGAGTGAGTGGTTGTCAAGGCCTGCCTGGAGCCCCCCAGAACCATATTCAGAACCATAGAGTTTTCTGTTGCCATCTCTACAGGGAAGAGATCCCCTCATTAGCCCTCAGGAACCTCCCCTTGGCTCTCATTAGGGCCTATGTTTCCTTCCTCTGGAGAATCAGGGCTACTCTCTAAGACCAAGGCCTTCTTCCCTAAGACTTCCCAGGCAGAACTCAGCCTAACAGCCGTGTCAGGAGCTTCCATTGCCAACCCAGGGGCAGTATTTTATGGAACCACCTTTGTTATAGGAGGGGAAGTGGTCCCTTCACTTCACATTCAGGTCCTCACCTTGACTTCAGAGAAGTCCTGAGAACCCACCCTCCGCGGAATAAACGCTACGCTCACTGGTCGATGTCCCGATCTCTGAAGCGGAAGTTCGGATGAATCATATCCGGCTATGGCTGCCTGGGGTTCTGAGGGCTGAAAGCAAGGACGAGGCTCTGTGGGATCACATGATAGATACCAAGGTGAGGATCCTGAGTGAGGACCTAGGGACCACCAACTTCAGAAGACTGCAATCCCACGAACTTGTGACTCCTCCCCCTACTGACCCAAGTCAGCCAGCCCCCAAAGCCAGCCCTCACCTTCCTGAGCCCCTAGTAAGAAGTCAGGATGCACTGCTTCTGCCTACCCTTGCCTCAGGCCCCAGAGACTTGAAAAGAGGGACAGGACTCTGTGAGCCTCCCTCTTTTGGGAAGAGATTATCTCATTAGCACTGTGGGTTCTCACCTTGACTCCAGTTATGGCCAAGACTTCTCTCTATGCAGAAATGGGGCCCATCTTGTTAAGGCACTTCCCTCCCTCAAACTCACCAGGCAGAAACAGAAAGGATTCTCAGGCTTAAAGCTCTGCCGAAAGCCTCCCACTGTTAGGAATGGGGGCGGGGGGTTGTAAAGCCCCCTCATTTGTGGGTCTAGCAATGTCCTCTTTACTCACTCAGGGACCTGACCTTGCTCCTGGTGGGTTGTGTCACTCCATCCTCTCTGACATGAAGTTACTGTACTGAGATCAAGGTCTGCTCCTTCCTGAGACCTCCCAGGTGGAAGAGTGAGCCACATTAGGCCAGGGATGTTTGGGTCCTGAGACGCAGATGGCAGAGTCAAGTCTTTTTGGAACACCACTGTTCTGGAGTTGGTGGTCCCCACATTCATCACCCAGGGACGTCAACTTGTTACCTATCCAACCCAGGATTCTTCCTCTACTGAAGTGTGACCATTCTCCTTAGGCTAAGACTCTGAACTTGCTGAAAACTTGGAGGAGTAGAAGAGGGGATGCCCATTCTGATTGCCCTACCTGAGCCATCTAGGCCTGAGACCAGGCTTAGCAGTTCCTGAATGACCCCCTATAATGTGGGGTGGTTGTCTCTGCAGTCTCTTTCCTTGGGGTTCTCTCAGATCAAAGAATTCCTGGGAAATTCCATATCCATGCAAACTGGAGCAGTGTCCCTAATGCAAACCTTGCAGGTTCCTGTCCCTGACTTGATGTGAGATAGAAAAACTGCATCATAAGACAGGGGACCCAAGAGAGAGGTGGACAAAGAAAATGATGCTGATTTATCCTTTTTTATCAGTAGTCAGCCTACCAGGTGATTTCTGGTTCAGTTGATTTACTTCTTAACAGGAAGGAGCTATCCAGGATGGTTTTGTGATTCCCCAATCCTGAAGGTATCTGACACTGCATATGTAGATCATCATCTTGTCACTGAGTATGATCTGTTTCTCCTCTTTGTTCATGACTTTGGTTTACTGTGGTATTCTTAACTGCTTTGGCTATGCATTCCAATCCAGTTTTCTGCACATAGGATCCTTATTTCCTCCCCTGAAGTACATTTTGAAGTATTAAGGAACACAAGGTTGGCTTTAGGCAGAGAAGAGTGGAATGATCATTGTGTGTTCGAGAGATACTCAGGCCAGGAGTCTAGTCCCAGCCCTGTCACTTACTGACCCTGTAAACTCGAGCATATTGCCAAACTCCAAGACAAAGAAATCATAATCAACCACAGTGCTGTTTAGGGATGCCAGTTATGTAATATATCCTCATTGGAGGATATAATATACAGTGTGTTTGTGGGAGAGATTTTCCTAGTTGGATATAACTTAAAGTTCTCAGAATTTTTGTCAATGACCTGTATTTTCCCTAACATCCAGCTGCCCTTCCATCTAAAGCACCATTATTTTCATTCTTTCAATCATCAGGGTAAAGACCGACAGTCCAGTGCATTCTGGAAACCCCACCTCAAAGAAATATCATCCCTATTGCTTAGAAACTCCCTGGTGATGATGTATGTAGAACATCTAGTCCATGCACTGTGTCCTGGGCAAGAGCACAGACACCTACCACTCCTCTACCACGTGGAGATTTTCTCAGTTTAGCCACAGTCCCAAAGAATATGTTAAGGAAAAACTTCTTTTGCAGGCTTAGTTTTTCATCTCTGAGGCCCTCCATGTGAGGGTCTGGCCCCTGCTCACCGCTCCCATAAGCCTCATCTAGCCCACCATGCAATCTTACTTGAAATTCCCCCTTGCTGAAGGGATGCAGTTTCCTAAAGCTGCACACGGCTTTGCCCCTGGACTCTGGTGCCTGACTGCTTTCAATTCAAGTCTCTTCCCCTCTTCAAACCCCTCCCTCTCTTTTACTTGTTCTTTAGGTCACAGAGAGTATATCACCATCTCTATATGATAGCAGCATCCAGATGCTAAATTTCAATGAGCAGGGGCTAGAACTTGTTGCTGTTTTGAGTTGTCTTTGTTTGTTTTTAAGCATGCCCAGTACTAGCCTGAAGCCTTCCAAAGAGCTCATTTTCACTTAAGGATTGGAAATAAATGAGAGTGAGCATGAAGCCTAATTCACCAACATTTCATTTCTCTTATACACCTGAGTAATCTAAGCAAGTCCATGTATGTAACTACTTTTATGGAAGAAACACTAGAAGGAACTAGGCAAACCAAGAATTGACAATCTTTTCCTTATTTATACTTTTTTTTTCCTCTTAATGCTTAAATATTTATAAAGTGCCTATAGTGTACTAGGCACTGTGCTGAGGCTACAACCCCAAATAGGACAGAATATCTGCTTCTTTAAAAACTACTTTATTCAGGTATGACTGACATACCAAAAGCTGTACACATCTAATGTCTACAACTTGATGAGCTTGAAGGGAAATATACTCTTGTGAACCACCACCACAACCAATGCCATAAACATACCTGTTACTTCCAAAATTTTCTCCTGCCCTTATTATTATTTTTCAGGAGTATGGTAACAATTAACATAGTATCTGCCCTCTCAGCAAACTTTTAAATAGCCAGTATGACATTGTTATCTGTAGATGCTACACAGTGCATTTCTAGGATTTATTCACCTTATACAACTGAAACTCTGCATTCCTCACCCAGTTCTGCTCCAATACCCCTCCTCTCAGCACCTAGCAGCCACCATACGATTCTGATTCTGTCAGTTTGACTATTTTAGATTCCTTATATAATATGCATTTATCCTTTTGTGTCTGGCTTATTTCATTTAGCATAATGGTTTCCAGGTTAATCTCTGTTGTTGCAAATGGCAAGGTTTACTTCTTCTTAAGGCTAGATAATACTCCGTTGTATGTATATGCCATTTTTTAAAAATACATTCATCCAACAATGAAAATTTAGGTTGCATCCATGTCTTGGCTATTGTGAAAAATGATGCAATGAACATGAGGTGCAGATATCTCTTCAAGATCCTAATTTCAATTCTTTTCGATATAGACTCAGAAAGAGAATTGCCGGATCATATGATAGCTCTACTTTTAATTTTTTGAGGAACCCCTATACTGCTCCATAGTGGCTCTGCCAATTTACACTCCCATCAACAGTTTAAAAGAGTTGTCTTGCACTAATACTTGCACTTACTCAGCTTACTCTCTACTTGGGAAGAGAGCAAGACAATAAGCTTTTTCACTGTTGTTGTGCTAAGAACACTTAAATGTGAGAACTACACTCTTAACAAATTTTTAAGTGCACAATAAAATATTGTTAAATATATGCACATTTTTTTCTAAGCACAGTTTTTTCTTTCTAAAAATTTTTTAAAATTTCATTTAAAATCAATTAATTAACACACAGTGTATTGTTAGTTTCAGAGATAGGGTTTAGTGATTCGTCACTTAGGCACAATGTTTTACAGCAGATCTCTAGAACCTAGTCACCTTGCATAACTGAAACTATACCAGTTTCACAACGTACCATTTCTCCCTGACCCCCAGCCCCTGGTCACCACTGCTCTACTCTGTGTTTCCATGTGTTTGATTGTTTTGGATACTTTATGTAAGTGGAATCCTGCAGAATTTATCCTTATGTGACTGGCTTATTTCATTTAGAATAATGCCACCCAGAGTCATCCATGTTGTCCTGTGTAAGAGGATTTCCTTTATTTTTGAGGCCAAATGTTTTTAAGGCCACTGTATCTATATACCACATTTTCTTTATCCATTTATCTACCAATGGAGATTTGGCTTGTTTCCATACCTTGGAATTATTTCCAGTAATGGTGTAATGAACACAGGAGTACAAATAACTCTGTAAGATACTGATTTCATTTCCTTCGGGTATACACTCAGAAGTGGGTTCGCTGAATCATGTGGTAGCTCTAATTTTAATTTGCTATGGAACCTCCAAACAGTTTCTCCATAATGGCTAAAAGAATTTACATTCCCACTGGGGCACCTGGGTGGGCTCAGTAGGTTAAAGCCTCTGCCTTCGGCTTGGGTCATGATCCCAGGGTCCTGGGATCGAGCCGCACGTCAGGTTCTCTGCTCGGTGGGGAGCCTGCTTCCTCCTCTCTCTCTCTGCCTGCCTTTCTGCCTACTTGTGATCTCTCTGTTCAAATAAGTAAATAAAATCTTTAAAAAAAAAAAAGAATTTGCATTCCCACCAATGGTACACCAGTTCCCTTTCTCCACATTCTTACCAACACTTGTTATTTCTTGTCTTTTTGGTAATAGCCATCCTACATAACAAGTTTGAAGTGATATTGTTTGAGGGGTTATGTTTTTTTTTTCATTGTTTGCTACTGAGCTGTATGAGTTCCTTATATAATTTTGATATTAGTCCCTTAGACATATGATTAGCTAATGATTAGCTAATATTTCCTCCCACTCCACAGATTGCCTTTTTGTTGATTGTTTCCGTTGCTGTACAGATGACTTGGTTTGATGTAGTCCCACTTGTTTGTTTTTGCTTTTCTTGACCATATTTCTGTTGTCATATTTAAAAAAAATCTCTGCCAAGATCAATGTCAAAGAGATTTTTCCCTGTTTTTTTTTTTCCTTCGGAATTTTATGGTTTTGAATGTCATTTTTAAGTCTTTAATCCATTTTTCATTAATCTTTGAGCATGACATAAGTAGCTTCCAATTTAGAGAAGTCACAGTCTTTCTTGGGGCTCAGCTGTGCCAACTTGAGGGAGAGGCTGATGCCAGTGAAGTCTAATTGCGTTCCTACCCATCTCAAGTGTGGCTCATCTCAGTTTTATGCTCACATGTACTATCACATTTTCTTAAATAGATTCTGGACCTTTCATAAAGGAGTTTGTTACTTATATCATAGTTAACTTCTGTGGGCAAATAAGTGCTGGAAATTCTTATTCTACCATCTCGCAGATACCAAAACCTTTTTAAAAACTTCTTGATACCAACAATTCTACCACAAGGTTCATTCCCATTTGCAAGAAAATCCCCATTCATATGACATGTTATTTTGCTCTAGATCACAAAGAGAGATGCAAGGTGGAGCTCTTTCAGTTAAGCATCAGTGGCCCAGTCAGTTAAGCATCTGGCTTTTTATTTCAGCTCAGGTCCAGATCTCAGGGTCCAGAGATTGAGCCCTGCCTTGGGCACTGTGCTGGGTACAGAGCCTGCTTAAAGATTATCGCTCTCCCCTACTCCTCAATCCCAGCTCATGTGCACACTGTCTCTCTCTCTCCGAGAGGGGGAGAGAGAGAGAGAGAGAGAGAGAGAGAGAGAGAGAGAGAGAGAGAGAGA
>NC_081575.1:98895671-99013511 GCF_022355385.1 Mustela nigripes
TGCAAGGATTTTCTATTTGTTGTACAAAATACCAGAACATTTATACTTATACTGATCAATAGCAATATATGAGATACATATTATTCATAAACACAGATACGGAAGTCAAATAAACCATCTATTTCAAGGAACAGTACTTTAAAAGTACCAAAAAGAAATTCCAAAATAAAAACAGGTAAATCTCCCATATACTCAAGTAAAGCAAGAACAAAAAGAAGACAATGTGTTCCTTTCAGCTCTACCTAGGTGCTTAACTACTTATGAAAGGATGTTGACCTCTTTTTGCCACAAGATGAACCCCACCCCACCCCCGACTTCACTAGATGTGGGAGTTCCTACTGGTCTTGGCCCTAGCACATTTGCTGGCTATGGCAGCAGAGCCAGGCCTGGCTGCAACTCTGGCTCGGGTTCTCTCACACATCTCAAAGTCTTTTTACACTTCATAATGTGTTGGAATTCAGGACCGCCAAGGGCTGACAGCAGGAACTAGACTCTACGGGCCGCCAGTGTTCTGGCTGGGCGCTTCCTTCATTCTTTTTAAGGGAATTCACATTTACATCTGACAACTTCCTCTTCCGACCTGAGACTGCCTTCCTTAGACCAAAGCTCTCAAGACCCTGACAACTGCTATGAAAAACTGAGGAGAGGGGCTCCTGGGTGGCTCAGTGGTTTAAAGCCTCTGCTTTCAGCTCGGGTCATGATCCCAGAGTCCTGGGATCGAGTCCCACGTCGGGCTCTTTCCTTGGTGGGGAGCCTGCTTCACTTCCTCTCTCTCTGCCTGCCTCTGCCTACTTGTGATCTCTCTCTGTCAAATAAATAAAATCTTAAAAAAAAAAAAAAAACTGAGGAGATTCTCAGCCTAACAGCTCTGCCTGGAGCCTTCAAGCTTTGAGGAAAGGCAGGGGCTGCTCTGTAACACCCAATATTCTGGGATGTTGCTTTCTCCTTTCTCCAGTTCTGATTAATGGGTATCCTCCTAAAGTCTCTTGTCACTTCCGTTAAAGGCTTCTTGGGAAATGCCACATCCCTGAAAATTCTTGAGCAGTTTCCCTACCCAGACCTTGCAGAGAATGGGTCCTTGTCCTAGGAGCGGTAAAAGATGCAAAACCCACAACAGCACAAATCAGCACAAATCAGGGGGCCCATGTAAGCACGCTGTAAGAAAAATAAAATATGTTGTTCTATTCCTTCTCTTTCCTGGTCAGGCTTTTAAGGTCTCACGTAACCTCGGTTCTAATATGTTTATTTTTTATAAGGAAGTGGTTGAGCCAGATAACTTTTTTGAGCGCCTGATCTTTTAAGGTTATCTGAAATCACATATGTAGATGATTCTATAGCCTGCAAGTATTATCTCTTTTTCCCCCCTTTATTCAAACCTCACATTTATTTTAGTACTATTACTGCTCTGGCAGATCATAATACATCTGCTATAGAGTAGCTGCTTGCCTCATTCCTCATACAGCATTTCTTTTTTAAGATTTATTTACTTATTTTAGAAAGAGTGTGAGCCTGTGAGTACAGGGAGGAAAGAGGGAGAGAATCTTCAAGATGACTCCCTACTGAGTGTTAGAGCCCGACACAGGGTTCAGTCCCACCACCCATGAGATCATGACCTGAGCCAAAACCAAGAGTCAGATGCTTTACCAGTTGAGTCACCCAGGGGTCCCCTCATATAGGACTCTTACCTTGACATCGTCATGGCTGAGATTCCGCTTCTAAACAGCCAAAGCCTTCGTTTCCATGAGAGCTTCCAGGTAGAAGTCCTGGGGCACTTCAGACTGCCAGCTCTTGCCTGTGCCTCCCAGGCTAACAGTAGAGAAGGTGTTAGGTGTAGCCCCGTCATCTGTGGGTTGGGTGATTCCCCAGGTCCACACACAGTGTGTTCACTTGGACCCTGCACCCTCCCTGGGACTCTACCATCTCTGCTAATCTGAAGATAAAGCCTTGGGACAAAGGCCACACCTTCCTGGAACCTGAGTTAAAGTCAGTGTTAGCTACAAGTAGCCAGGACCGTTCTGAACTCACAGAGCTGACAACTGGGTCAGGATTTTTACGGAATCCTACTATGCTGGCTGGGTCCTTTCATTGCCCTCCTTCAGGTTGATCTCCATTATTTCTGAGACTGATATTCCTTTCTGCCCTTAGATGAAGGTTTTTATGCCCATGAGAAGCCCTAAGACTAAGTGAGGGTATGTTCAGCTGGACAACTGCATCTGAGACTACCTGTGCTGAAGAACAGATGGGCCTGATGTTCCTGGTATCGCCTGTATTCTGTGGTGTGGGTCTCCCCAATCCTTCTACAAGGGGCCCTCACCTTGGTTTCTGTCTCTAGGACTTAAGGCTTCCTGGGAAATTCCAAAGCTCTGCAAACTCTGGAGCAGCTTCTGCCTTGTGAACCTTGCGGAGAATGCGCCACTTTGCTGGGAGGGATGTGAAACAGGGAAGCTGTAGCACAAGGCAGGAATCCCAGGCCCAGTGGTGGGCCGTCAGGGGAAAAAATACACTGATCTCTTCCTTCTGTTCAGCAGTCAGGTGGATTCTCATGTAACGTCTGTTCTGCAAGATTTCCTTTTTACAGGTAACAGACTGTCCAGGCTGATTTGAGAGCCCCTGATCTTTTGAGGTTCTTTAACATTACAAATGTAGATGGTCATATGGTCACCTAATCCTGTCATTTATTTATTTATGCCTCTCAATTATTTTGATATTCTTTTTGCTCTGGCTATATATTCCAATCCAGCAGTTTGGATACAAAGCCATTCTTTTTATCACCTAAGACAGATTTTGAAGTACTGAGGAGAAAACAGAAATAAGAAACCCAGGGTGTGTCTCAGGGTGGGAGGAGTAAAACAGTGTGGGCTCTATAATAATTTAGACCGGGAGGGGCGCCTGGGTGGCTCAGTTGGTTAAGTGACTGCCTTCGGCTCAGGTCATGATCCTGGACGCCCAAGATCAAGACCCACATTGGGCTCCCTGCTCAGCAGGGAGTCTGCTTCTCCCGCTGACCTTTCTTCTCTCATGCGCTGTCTCTCTCGCTCGCTCGCTCGCTCAAATAAATAAATAAAACCTTAAAAAAATAATTTAGACCAGGAGTCCAGTCCCAGCTCTGTCATTTACTAGCCCTATCAATTCTGGTACATTGCCGAACTCTAACTCTAGAAACTTCAGACTCTTCTCTATGAAGTAAGTTTGATAAGCTCTGTCTTGTAGGACTGATGGAGTGTGTGTAATGTACAGAAAGCATCTGTTGCTGAGCCTGTCTTCTACTGGGACATTAGGGAATGGCAGTTTTTACTATGATTATCTTGACCTCAGACATGACCATCTATGCAGCTGAGTTTTGTTTTGTCTTTTACAACTAAGACATGTCAGAGAATATGCAGTGCTCTGGCCAAGAAAAACCTCCCAATCAGCCAAAATTCTGCTTAGGAATGAAAACTAAGTAATATGTTCTCTCCGCCCTCTCTTTACCATGCTTTTCACTTGTTCTTTATGAAGTACTATTTCACCCTCTTCCATAAGGACAGCTACTCCTAGAATCTATAATTGCATGGGCAGCGGCTGGGTCTTCTTTGACTAAACATCCCCAGTACAAGCATGAAGACTTCCCAAGAACAGATGCTCAATGTCTGTGTAAAATAAGAGACACGAATAAAGAGGTCTGATTCATTATGACTTATATTCTCAAACATTCTTAACAAACATAAACAAACTGAGGTATGCATCTTTTAAATTAGCAAAAGTAAGACAAACCAAGAATTAACCAATTTTTACTCACTCTATCTATCTACCTATGTACCTTCTGGTGACAACTGTTTTAGTGTGGAACTCTTTTACATTTCCAAGGATATTCCTATCCTAAAGCTATATTAGCTTATTCTGGATCACAAAAGTGATTTAAGGAGTTCCGATTTGTATTTTAAAAATAAAACAAAACAAAAACAAAAACAAAAACTCTTATTCCTAAGCCTGATAAACAGCAATAAATGTGTGATACATGTTATTCATAAACTTCTATTCTGAATCTAAATAAACTTTCTGTTGAAAGGAACACTGCTTGAAAAATGTAAAAAAAAAAGATAGCTAGTTATTTGTGCATATCAGGAACACTAGTTAACAGGCCTTTCCAATTACAAAGCAAAGAATCTGCCTCAGCCCTCTCTAGGGAGGAGAGGAGAGGCCGGACTTGGCCTGGGAACGAGCACCGGCCCGGGTAGTAGAGGCAGCCCCAGCTGTGGCTCTGGCTCGGGCCCGCTCTTCCTCATCTCGCAGAGCCTCTTCGTAATGCGGAGGGAAGGCGCTGGGGACTGTATCGTGGATCTTCGCCAAAAACTCCAGGACTCTCATCTTGCTGGTCTCAGCGTGGGCTCTCGGGCCCCACAGGAACTCGTAGCGTGGAGGATCACTGTTGGCCACCTGGCGGTACTCCAGGTACTTTTCCTGCACCAGATCTTGGGTGATGAGCTTCCTGGGCTCCCCGAAGATGAAGTGCCTCCTTCCATCATGGATGCCCAGAATATTCAGGAATTCCCAGATTTCCTCCTCAGAGGTGCGGTTGCCATTCAAGAAGATCACACCCAGGAGAGGCATGAGAAGCCCATTCTTAGGAAAGCCCCAGGCACTGCTCACACGGCCATCGGCGGTGAGGTCTAGGCTGCTGACCAGGGTATAGGAGTGACCGCCGGGCTTGACTTCCTTTAATTCCAGGCCAAAGACCAGCTCCATGCGCTCAGAGGCTTTCCTGAGGATCTCAGGGAAGTGCTCCCTGTACCTTTTGTGGATGATCTTCAGCATGTCTGCCTTTTTAATGGGCTCCTGCAATTTATACTTATACAGCAGGAACTGCACCAGCATCCCCACCTTCTTGATTAGAGGATCTTTGCGAACACTCTCAATGGAAGTTGAGGCCTGGAAGGAATTTTTCCTTTCCTTAACCTGGCGTTTGGCACCTCCATTAGATCTTGGGCGTGAAACATGTGCAGCAGCACTGGTGGTGGCCAAGCCTTTCTGAGGCTCCTGAGAAGTGCCAGGAACAGGGGAGCCTGAAGAAGCATTCCCAGAAACCGGAGAGGAAGAAGGAGTGGCCTTTTCCCCCTCTCCTGTGGTGGCCTGAGCACTCACAAGACCTTGGGTCTCACCTCTGTTTCGGCGGCGTTTCTCACGAGCACGGAGCTTACTCTTCTGACCACGAGGCATAATGGCTGTAATCAGAGATAGCAGGTAAGGGTGTGAGTCAGTGAACATGTGATTTGAGCCCCTGTAGGAGGGAGAGTAAGATGGTTTTATCACCTTCGACAGGTAGATTTCACTTTGGCTTTATCAAAGGCCACCTGTGCAGGGTCATTCAGGGTACTGCTCTAGGACCCCACAAAGGCTCCTGTTCTTTTGGTCAGCCTGTCCCCTAAGAATCCCAGAGAGGAGCCATGGAATGCTTAGAGTATGTCTTATTGGCATCCTGCTAGCCCTGCCTTGGGTTTACTCAGCTGAGAGCAGGTGTTTGCAGTAAGGTCCCTTGTGTTCTGGCATTCTGGGTCCTCTCAGTTTATCTTAAGTATTATCATGTCAATTCTTGGCAAAGCTAGGGGCACCCTCCCTTCTGCTACTTTGAAGATGATACCTCAAACTCCCTGGGACCCAGGAGAAGGAACTGAAGGGGTGCCTCAGTCTACCTCCCTGCTAGGGAATACCCAGTGCTGGACCTCAGTAAGGTCCTCTCTGTCCTGAGTTCACTGGGCTCCTCAGCTTTCCTTTAAGGTCCTCGTCTTGGCTACTTGAAGGGCTCGGCACCACTTCGCTTTGCTGACTGATGGCTGCACCTTCAGACTAAGACTATCACAGCCTTGAGACCTGATATAAAGAAGTGAAGGGGATGCTCAACCTGACAGCCCTCCCCTGTGATTTCTTGGGCTGAAATCGAAGGGTTAATATGGATGTTTTGACGTCCCCTTTATTCAGGACTGGATGACCCCTTGATTCCTCACTCGGGTTCCTCAATTTGGCTCCTAGTAGAGAAGCTCCACGTTTTCTCAAATGGATGCCTATGTCCTGGTAAGAGCGAACCTCCTTGAGTCCCAAGAGGAAAAAGTGAACACAACCTTATCTGACCAAACATGGTCCCTCAAGAGTAAAAGCTACTGCAGGCAGGTTTGTGTCCTATGGTAGGTGGTCCCTGACAGGATCCCAATTCAAGCTCTAAATCTGACTCCGATTTCTTCCTCTGCTGACCTAGAACTGCTCCTCTCAGACAAAAGACCCTCACTGTCCTGCTATCGCGGAGTGAGAACTGATAAACACTTCTGCCTGACATCTATCCTTGAGGTCTCCCAGGGCTGGTAACAGGCAGGATTCTTTAGGGCCCCACTGATATGGCATGGGACATGTCCACAGTTCTCAAGGTTTTCACTATGACATCTGGCATAATCTCAAATCCTCCCTCTGCTGGCCTGAGACTGCCACTTTGACCTGGTCCCTCACCTCCCTGAGATGTTCTGGGAAGAAGTAGGTATAAGGCATCATGTCACCATGCCCAAGTTTCCCAGGTGTGAAAACACGGCTTTACATATCCCTTCTTCTTTCTTGGAGGGGTCCTCCCTCCTCCCTGGGTAACAGAACCTCGACTCCTGTTAGGGAATGGGTCTATTTTGCTGAAAGGAGCTTGCTCCATTAGACCAAGGCCTTCCCCTTCAAGACCACCTCCAGATAAAATGAAGGGGCACCTCAGGCTGCCAGCTCTGCCCGGGGCCTCCTTTGCTGAGTTTGGGAGTTGTCAGGTTGAGCCCCCAACTCCCTTAGTTGCTAGAGGGGAAAGCAGCTCTCTCAACATGTGTCTACCCTTCCTGGAGCCTCCTAGAGCAGAGTACAGGAGGGCTCGCCAGTGTGGCCCCCTCTATTGGGTAAAGGTCTGCTCGAAGCACTCGAGGACCTTATCATGAATCCAGTTAGGATCTAGCTCTCCACCCCGAAAATCGGGCCTACTCCCACAGACCAAGGCCTTCTCTTCGAGACTTTCTAGGCCAAATTTGGCCTGCCAGTCGGCCGGAATCAACTGGGGGGCCAACTTCATTATGTGGGGAGAATAGTCTGTCCAGTTCCCACTCAGGGTCCTCACCTTAACTTTACACCAGTCCGGGAGAACCAGACGCCCAGACGCCGACGAACAAAGGAAAGCCGTGCCCAGTGGTCGAAGTCCCACCCACAACGGAAGTCGGATGATCTGCATCCGGGGGCGGGGGGGGGGGCCGGGGGGGCGGGATCTCAAGGTCATGAGCAGGGGCGGGGCTCTGTGGGACCCCCAGCGCTTGTGGCTCCTCCCTCTACTGGCCCAGCCTCACTGGCCCCAGGACCTCCTGAGTTCTTAGAGGGGAATCTCTGGTCCTGCTGATCCCTCGGGGCTACTCCTTCCTGAGCCGCTTGAGCCTGAAAGCAGGAGCAGGGCTCTGGGAGGCGTTTTGGGTTTGGGGCTTTGTTTGTTTTGTTTTTTTCAGAGGGAGGGGATGGGGTGGGAATGGGGAGAGGGAGAGACAACATCTTAAACAGGCTCCATTCCCAGGGCAAAGCCCCATGCAGGGCTGGATCTCACTACCTTGAGATCGTGACCGGAGCTGAAGTCAAGAGTCCTAGGCTTAAAGGACTGAGCCACCCACGGGCCCTGGGGAAAGCCTCCTCGCAACTCCCTGCACACTCACTCTGCTTGCTTGAGGCATCTCCCTTCACATCAAGGCCTTCACCTCTCTGAGACCCTTATGAACAAGTCAGGGGACATCTCATATGACAATCCTTGTGTGGGTCCTCCCAGAGTTGACAGCAGGACCCCTCTTTCCTGGGGTGGTTTGCTCACCCCTCACCGATTCCTTACCTGGACTCCTAGCAGAGTATAGAATTCCTCCATCTGCCAAGCTGGGATCACCTCCTTCTGACCAGGGACCTCACTTCCTTGAGTCTCCTGAGGAGAAAATAGCACAAGACAAAGACACACAGGACCTGCTTTGTTTGTCTGCTTTTATATACAGGATGCTTGGCAAACCTACTTGAGGGGAAAGTAAAGGGCCTTGGCTTGATACTCCTCTTGAACCTCCCAGATCTCACAGCAGGGGTGGGGCAGGATTCTGAGGTCCCTTTCCTCTGGAATTATATTATTCTCAGTTCATATGGGAGGTACTCTGCAAAATCATTGTACTCAGATAAAAGCAGGTATGAGGGCCTCCAAGGGACCTCCTGGAAAGGGAATGACAGCAGTGAAGGGTGGAACAGCAGACTGCACCTGCAGGTCTTCCAAGAACTTTGTTACAGGGAATCCAATAGACCCCCCAAATCAAATCCGTGCTGCAATGGTATTTGCAACAGCATTCCAAAAATAGGGCCCATGAAATAATATTAGGCGTTATTTAAAAATATATATATTTTAGAGTAAGCTGGCTTAAACAAAGTCGAATAGGTCTTAGCTTCTGGTTTTGTTTTCACCACAGGACTTCCCAGAACTGTTAGTATACCAGTAAGTACTGAGAGACTCCAAGGGGGATAATATAACATAATGAGTTTTCCTAACATATTTGACCATGCTGACCATGGAAAGCATGTCCTCCTGCCATTTTTTTTTTTTTTTTCACACTGAATCTCAAGATTTCAACACCGAACATTCTGGAGATTCTGTCTACGGTGTTCTTAGCAGATGCTCGGCTTATTTTCCTGAATGTTTTCGGCAAAAGTACAGGGGAAGAACACAGTCCAGGAACATTTTCAAAACAAAGTATCTGCTTTAGTGCCTATAAAGATGACATCTAAAGTGCAAGGACATCGCTTTTAGTAAGTGACACAAAATATAAGCTCTTTAGGTATTTTTCCAAAATGTCAACTCAGAATTAACAGGACTCGACCACATTTCACAACTTGCTTGAGATGCTTGATCTCTGGAGATGGTCTAAGGGTTGTGTTAAATATGGGTCACCCTTGAATTTCCCAGGGAATGATACTGTATTAGGGCTACTAAAAGGAGAGCGGATGCGTATTTTCTCAGCCCCCAAACCTTCACAGAAGGAAATGGGCTAGAGCCAGGCAATTGTAGAGAACCTCATCAAAAAAGGTCTAAGTACAGGGCACGTGCTCAGCCTCAGCGGTGAAGGGGAATGTCTGGAAAGCAAAGGTGAAAATCCTCTTATGAAATGGTTTTACACAGTGTGAGTGGAATAGGAATGTGGTAATGTGGAAGCCAAAAATGCATCCAAGTGGTACAGGATTCTGCATCTTTCAAAAGACTTAATTCTGGGCCCCTCTGGATATTGGGACTGAGGTTATTGATATTCTTTCTGCCACTCTGGTAATGATTTGTTCAGAAACCGGAGTAAGCCGGGTTCCTGTAGAGGACATACATAGAGGTACCTGGGAAAAACAAAGACAGGGAATGGATATGGTGGTTCAGAGCAATGACCCAGAGATGCCTGTAGAAGTCTAGATTGCTCCTGCTGAAAACACACATCTACTTTTCTCTTTACAATTCAAATAAATTTTAAAACTAAAGCCATTTCCTGGGCAAGACAGGAAAGCAAACCCAGCCTTTATCTTGTGATTTGGACTTAATACACACAGGTAATTCAGAAGTGTGGTGATTTGATCAAGTTGCTTTCTGAAATACTGTATTTCAAAGCATTTTCCAGTAAGAGAGACACAAGGTAGTGGCTCAAGATAACTGGCATTTAAAAAACAGCATATGAGTAACAGATTTAGAGCTGTATTCATGGCTTCTCCTGGGTAATTTTAGTATTCATTAGTGCCTTCATCTCCCAGTGGAACAAGTCTCATGAATGCCATTATTATATTGTTTTGGTCATGTACTAGCTAATTAATACAGATATGAAATACAACCGTTTCTGAAACCCATGCCTCCATCTATTTTAGCAATGCGTCTTCAATGGGATTTTAATATTTTAATATTTCCCTTTATGATATTTGGGTAGGTATATGGTTTTAAAATAAAAAATTCTTCATCAGGGAATTGGAGCAGGGCTTTGTGACTTCACAAAAAATCTTTCCAGTTGAAAACACATCCTTTGAGTAGCCACTGATATTGAAAGACTACTTTGAGCTTTATCATTATGTGCTACCACATACCATTCTTACATTGTAGAACAAGAAACCCAGGACAAAATAAAAACATCTTAATATTTAAGCGGGCTATCAGATTTTCAAAGTGCCAGTCTTGGTTTAGATAATCATTCTTATGTTTCTTCTAACTGGTTTGTACATTTTATCATAAAAGCCTATTCAAAAATATTTGTGTTTAATCTTTAAAATGATCATTGTACAGAGGTAGGAAAATAGGAAAAGCACAGGGAAAACAACAACAATAATATGATCTCCACTACTCAGGGACATCTACTGTTATCAAACTATTTTTTTATTTGTTATTAGGGAATTTTGAAGGACTCTGGAAAAAAAATCTCAGCTTGGCAAACACAAACCACCTGGTGAACACTGGCAGAATTCTACCACCTAGTTAGTTCTTTTCAGTTTACAGATGGGTAAAGAAATTCAGCCCCAAGAAAAGAATACTGCTCTTTAAATTATTCCTCCCTACTTTTCTGTATCCAGTGACTATACACTGCTTTGATTACTGCAGGGCTTTACTTAAGCTGTTGACAATGATTTTCTTTTAAAAAAGAACCCTACGGAGAAAATAGCTTAAAAATTGCATAGGATATTCAGAGAGCAAGAATAAGGGGAAATGAAGAGGCTCTGTCAGTAATTGATGGAGAACACGTAATATAGAAAGTCATTTTCCTCCAAACTTTAGTCCACGAAACACTGAATGACCAAGTGACCTACATGCCTTATATACTTATTTAATGAGTTGGATTTGATGGGCTATTTGGGACTACAAGCTAGAGGTCTAGATCAAGTATATGTGATCTAGAGAGATCGGGGCTTTAGGTTCCGAATTATATCAACTGTGTTTCCAAGTCCAAATTGGTAGACCTAAGGCTTCCCTGGCTTTCAGAGACTGAAGATGACCCAGTTCTGCTATCTGGAGAACAAAATGGACTCCCCACTCAGAGCAATCAAGATCATCCTTTAATGACAAAAACCACTAAGTAGTCAAAATCCAGAACAATATCAATCAATCAACAAAAGGTACAAAAGATATTATAATAAATTAAGAACTAAATATAACTGAACTTAAAAGAGCTCTGTTTAAATCAGAGGAGATCTGAAAAAAAAAAATCAGAGGAGATCTGTATGAAATTCTGAGTGTATTTCCATGTCCGGGGAACATAGCCCTGCTGCAGAGAGTCACACAGATGATACAGGGGAAAAGTGGATCTGTGTATGATGGGAGGGAATGCTCTGGGAATTGAAAACCCTGGGAATGGGCAAACATGACTCGGAAGTGGTGGGTTCATTCCAGTCTCACAGTGCTAGGTGAGGGAAAGCAAAAGACAGAAGAACTTGTGCATTCTTAAAAAGCAGTGGGTTCCATTCACCCTGGTACTAAAAATCACCTGGGGACTTTATGAAGAACACATATTTCCAGGCCCACTGCAACCCCTGAATTAAGAGGAGCCTTATAATCTAGACTTTAAAACAAGAAGCCTCAGGTGATTCCCATGAGGAGCTGCATTGGGAACCGCACTGTTACCCACACTAATGTCTGGTTAGCACTTCATTAACAAGTGTTAAACTCTTGGAAAATAAGGCTTTCTCAGAAAACAAAAGAAAGTGTTTTCCATTTAAATTCAAATATACCAATGGAAGTCCATCAATACTCTGGAACTTCCATGAAAATGTGATCTTTTTTTTGGTCCGGTGATCCTTTTATTTTTTGTTTTGGGTTTTTTTTTTTTTTTTCAACTGCTGACTTTTCCTTCAGTAATGAACATTTTTTAGCTGGCTTTGGACATTTATTCAAATATAGGCCTCAAACTGTCCAGATTCTGTCAGGATGGATAAAGAAAGAACAGCTCAAGATATTACTTGAAACCTTGCTAAGACACTATTAATATTTCAAAATTTGGGGTAGGTAAGAATAAAAACAGTTTAGGTCACATATAATTTTCTTTCTCCATGCCTTTTAAAGACTTCTCCACATATTTGTTAACTTCTTTTCATTTCTATACGTACAATTTTCTTTATTGCCTTCCACTTGCATTTGAAAGTAACCTTACTTACAGTTCCAAGTCCTGTCTACAGGTTATACGTAGAGGTTACATTTCAGTTGTTAATTAATTGTTCAATAGACATTTTTCTTCTCTCTCAAATGAATTTCCAAGAGGAGGGGCACAGATTCTACTTCTTTAATACCCAGAATATTCAAAGTTATTTCTTAAATGTAGTAGACTCTCAATGTCAACTTACTCAACAGATTTCTTTTTTTTAAGCACCGAATTTTCTTAATTGAAAAAAAAAAAAGTGTACCTACCTGTGCTATTCAAAACAGGAGCCACCAGCCACACTTAGTTACTGGAATTTAAATCCAAAGGAATCAGAATTCAACAAAATGAACAACCTAGTTCTTTTGCTGCACCATGCCCTATTTCAAGTGTTCAGCAGTCATATATGGCTCCCACACTGGACTGCACAACACAGATAAAAGACATTTCTGCCAGTATAAAAAAACATGCTACTGGACAGTGGTGATCTATACAAATCCTTTTACCTTTCTTCCTTCTTTCTTTCCTTCCTCCAATTAATCACCATTTAAAAAAAAGATTTTATTAGAGAGAGAGAGAGAGAACGCGCACGTGCACAAGAGAGCACTAGCAGAGGGAGGGACAGAGAGAACAGGGAGGTCGCCAGGGCGCTGGATCCCAGCATCCTGGGATCATGACCTGAGCCCAAGGCACACTCTTAACTGACTGATCCACCCAGGTGCCCCTGACCATTCTTTTAATAAGTATATTTTAGACACCTTCTAATAGGCTAGACCATTTATATTCAAGCTCTACTGGTGGTATCAAGGACATAATGATCCCTGCTCTCAAGGAGGTGTTGGTCTAGCTAATAAACTACTCAGTGTGCACATAATGCAATGACTGCATAGCTTATTTTTATTAGAAAAACTCGTTCAATAAATGCTTTGAATATATTGACAATTCACATATGTTAACTATTCTAATCTTTTTGATGGGCTATCCAATTACATAAATCCTCAGTTTACAGACAAGAGTATTAAGTTACAGAAAAGTTATACCACACTGACTGGTACATATTTAGGATATCACCCTTAAAAATGTTCTTGTTTATCCATAATATGGAGCACATGAGTTAGGTTTTCTTGTTGTTGTCTTTCTTGTTCATTCAAACATTTATTAAGTTAACATGATATTTTAAAAAACATCTGAGTCCTGTAAGCAAGAAGTTCATAGACTACTGGGGAAATAGAGATACAAATAACAATAACACAACATAATAAATCCTTCATGGCAATTCAGTGGAAGAACGAATGGAAGCATGGAGAGATCTTAGACTGTTCCGAGAAAGTTTCAGTGAGAAGGTGGCACTTAATCTTGGAAACCACTATAATAAGGCCCTTCTGAGAGAAGAGGACAGCGAAGGTAGAAAGAGAGGAAAGACCCTGGTGTATTCTGGAACACGCCACAATATTCTGGAACACACCACAAGTCAAAGACAAATTCTCTCTGCTGGTTACAATGAAGGAGATGAATCAGCTACCAAATCTCTGATCCTGGTTTGCAGCTCCAGTGACTACTCTAGGCATGCACTACCCTCCTCCCCATATGGAAACTATTCTGCATGGATGGATGTATTTACTTTAAATTGAATAGAAAGTACAGAGAGTCTCCATATACCCCATCCCTGCAAGAGTTTCCTTTATTATTAACATCTTCCATTGATGTGCCACATTTATTATAATTGATGAATACTAATACATTCTTTTTTATTTAAATTCCATTTAAATTCCATACACTGTAGTATTAGTTTCAGGGGTAGAATTCAGTGATTCATCCATTGCATATGACACCCAGTGCTCATTACATCACGTGCCTTCCTTACTGCCCACCACCCAGTTATCCCATCTTCCTACTGACCTCCCATCCAGCAACCCTCTGTTTCCTATAGTTACGAGGATCTTATGAATTGTCTCCCTCTCTGTTTTCCTCTTGTTTTCCCTCCCTTTGCCTATGTTCACCTGTTGTTTCTTATAATCCACATATGAGTGAGATCATATGGTATTTGTTTTTCTCTGACTTGTTTCATTTAGCATAATACCCTCTAGTTCCATCCACACCATTGCAAATGGCAAGATTTCATTTCTTGATGGCTGAGTAGTATTCCATTGTATATAAATACACATCTTCTTTATCTAGTTGTCTGTTGTTGGACATCTGGGCTCTTTCCATAGTTTGGCTATTGTGGACATTGCTGCTATAAACATTGGTGTGCATGTGCCCCTTCAAATGCCCTGGTTAGTATTTGGATGGGAGATGACTTATTAAGTAAAGTTGATAATTTACATTAAGGAAAAGTTCTGTGTTGTGTAGTTTCATGGGGCTTGCCAAATGGATAATGTCACAATTACAGTATCAGACAAGAGTTTAACTGCTCCCCAAAATCCTCTATGCTCCACCTATTTGTTGTTCCCCTTTCCCTCAACCCTTGGCAACCACTGATTTTTTTTTTACTGTTTCCATGGTTTTTCCTTTTCCAATATATCATACAGAGAATGTAGCCTTTTCCAGATTTACTTCTTTCATGTAGCACTATGCATTTAAATTTCCTCTGTATCTTTTCATGGCTTGGTATCCCATGTCTTGCTATCTCTGAATCATATTCCACTGTATGAGTGTATCACGATTTGTTTACCCACTCACCTATTGAAAGACATATTGATTGCTTCTAGATTTTGACAATTATAAATAAATCTGTTATAAACATCCCTGTGCAGGTTTTTGTATGGACATATGTTTGCAACTCATCTGAATAAACACTAAAGAGCACAAAAGCTGTATTGTATGATAAGACTATGTTTAGTTTTATAAGAAACTTGCAATTTGTCTTCCAAAGGGGTCACACAATTTTGCATCATCACCAGCAATGAATGAGAGCAGCTATTGCTTCACATCCTCACCAGCATTTGGTGGTGTAAGTCTTTCAGATTTTGGTCAGTCTAATGGCTGGTCAATCTAATAGTATTGGTATCTCCTTGTTTTCATTTGCAATTCCCTAATGACATATGATGTGGAGCATCTTTTCCTATGTTTATTTGCCATCTGCATCTTCTTTGGTGAAGTATCTGCTCAGATCTTTTGCCAACATCTTCATTGGGTTGTTCATTTTTTGTTGAGGTCTAAAGGTTCTTTGTATATTTTGGATAACAACACTTTATCAGATGAACAAAGACAGTTTTATTCCCTTCTTCCCAATCTGCATCCAGTGTTCTTGTCTTGTCTCATCTTTAGTGCATTAGATAGGTGTTCCAGTAAAATTTTGTTAGGGAGTGGTGAGAAGGGTCATCCTTGCCTTGTTCCCCAACTTAGGGTGAAAGCATCTAGTTTCCTACCATTAAGAAGGCTGTTAGTTGTAGTATTTTTGTAGATGTTCTTTATCAAGTTGAAGAAACTTCCCCTCTATTTTTAGTTTACCAAGAGTTTATTTTAAGTGAGTGTTGTATCTTGTCAGATGCTTTTTCTGTATCTACTGATATGATCATGTGATTATTTTCTTCTTTAGTCTGTTGATATAATGGGTTACATTAATTGTTTGTCATAGCTTCAACTGCCCTTGCATACCTGAAATAAATTACATTTGGTTGTAGTATATAATCCTTTGCATAGAACATTGGATTTGATTTGCAAATATTTTACTGAGAATTTTCACATCTATGGGTGAGAGGTACTGGATTGTAGTTTTCCTTTCTTATAATGTCTATGTCTTTGTGTACTAGAATAACACTGGCCTCAGAGAATGAGTTAATACATATCTACTTAACTTCTACTTTTTGGAACAGACTATAGGAATTGGTGTCCTTAGTTCCTTAGATTCTTGGTAAAAATCACTAATGAAACCATCTGGGCCTAGTGCTTTCTGCTTTAGAAGGTTATGAATTACTGGTTTCAATTTCTTTAATATTATAGGCTTATTCAGATTATTTCTCCCTGTGTGAGTTTTAGTAGATGTGTCTCTCAAAGAATTGGCCCATTTCATCTAAGTTGTCAACTTTGTGGGTATGAAATTACTCAAAATATCCTTTTATTATTCTTTTAATATCTGTGGCATCAGTAGTGACAGTTCCTCTTTCATGTCTGAAATGATTAATTTGTGTTTTATCTCTTTTTTCTTGGTTAGCCTGACTAGATGTTTTGATATTTTATTTTCATTGACCTTTTGCTTTTGATTTCTTTTTTTCAATTTGAAGGATTTTTGCTCTTACTTTTATATTGTTTTTGCCTACCTTATATTTAATTTATCCTTATTTTTCTAGTTTTCCTAAGGTGAAAGATACATTATTGATTTTAGATCATCTTTTTTTAATATATGCATTCAATGCTATGAATTTCACTCTAACATTGGGTTTGTCACATCTCACTAATTTTGAGAGTCTTTATTTTCATTTTCATTTAGTTACAATATTTTAATTTTTCTTGAGTTCTTTATCTATTTAGAATTGTATTTCTTACTCTAAATATTTTGTGATTTCCCAGTCATCTATTATTGATTTCTATTTTAATTCCACTGTGGTCTGAGAGCATACTTTCATGGTATCTATTCATGAAATCTATCATCATACTTGTTAAAGTGTGTTTTATGGCCCAGAATGTGGTCTACCTTGGTGAATGTTTCATGTGCACTTGAGAAGAATGTATATTCTACCATTGCTGGACCAAGTGTTTTATAAATGTCAATTAGACCCAAGTGATTGATGGTACTATTCAGTTCAGCTATGTCCTGATTTTCTGCCTGTTGTATCTATCAACTACTGGTAGGTATTGAAGCCTCCAAATATAGTAGTGGATTTATCTATTTTTCCCTGCATTTTATCAGTTTCTGCCTCACGTATTTTGATGCTCTGTAAGTACAGACACATTAAAGATTGTTATGTTTTATTGGAAAAATATCATTTTATCATTATCATTATGTAACGCACCTCTTTATCAGTGGTAGGTCTCTTTGCTTCAAATGTCTGCTCTACCTAAAATTACTATAGCTACTCCAGCTTTCTTTTGATGGGTGCCGGCCAGGTATGTCTTTCTCCAACCCTTTACACTAAATTCATCTGTCTTTATGTTTAACATGGGTTTCTTGCACACAACATTTAGTTTGGCCTTGTTGTTTGACCATCTAAGCCATTCAGGTGCCCCTTAAAGTCTCTTTTAATTAGTGCATTTAGACCATTCACATTGAAAGTGATTACTGGGGGCACCTGGGTGGCTCAGTGGGTTAAAGCCTCTGCCTTCGGCTCAGGTCATGATCCCAGGGTTGTGGGATCAAGCCCCGCATCAGGCTCTCTGCTCAGCGGGGAGCCTGCTTCCCCCTCTCTCTGTCTCTGCCTGCCTCTCTGCCCACTTGTGATCTCTGTCTGTCAAATAAATAAATTAAAAAAAAGAAAGTGATTACTGATATATTTGGATTAATATCTACTACATTTGTAATTGTTTTCTATTCATTGCCCTTTTTTGTTTGCTTCTAATTTTGTCTTCCACTCTTTTTCCGCCTTCTCGGGTTTTAACTGAACATTATATATGATTCCATTTTCTCTCCTTAGTGTTATCAGTTATACCTAAAAAAATTTAAAACTTTTGAGTAATTGCCCTCCAGTTTGAAATATACATTTACAACTAATCCAAGTCCACATTCAAATAACATAATATGCCCTCACAGGTAGTGCATGTGCCTTAAAACAGAGTATTCTCAATTCCTTCTTCCATCCCTTACTACATAGCTTCATTCATGGTTTCACTATTGAATGGTTTCACATTGAAAACACTGTTGCTAATACTATCTTGAACAAATTATCTGTTAGATCAATTAAAAATAAGAAAAATAAAAGAATTTATTTGACTTTTATTTGTTCCTTCTCTAACAGTCCTTCTTTCTTTGTATAGATCCAAGTTTCTGACCCCCATCATTTTCCTTCTCTCTGAAAACCTTTTAACATTTCTTGCAAGTAGGTCAACTGTTGACAAATTTCCTCAATTTTTGTGTCTGAGAAAGTCTTTATTTCTCCTTCACTTTTGAAGGATTTTTTGCTAGATACAGAATTCTAGGTTAGTAGTTTTTTTTCAATACTCTAAATATTTCACTTCATTCTCTTCTTCTTGGCATGGTTTCTGAAAAGAAGTCCCATCTAATTCTGATCCTTGACCTTCTATAGGCAAGCATTTTTCCACTGGCTTATTTTAGGATTTTCTCTTGTTTTTGAGTTTCCTATAGTTTGGATATGCCTAGATGTCGATTTCTCTGGTATTTATCCTACTTCTGGTCTGAGCTTCCTGGACCTGTGGCTTGGTGTCTGTGTTTAATTTTGGAAAATTAGCTACCATTAAAAACATATTTCTTCTGTTCCTCTGTCCTCTACTTCTGATACTGATAATATATATATATGATACACTTTTTGTAATTGTCCTATGGTTCTTGAAAGTGCTATTCAGCCTTTTTCATCCTATTTTTTCTCTTTGTATTTCAGTTTTGGAAGTTTCTACTGACATAACTTCAAGCTCACTGATTTTTTCCTTGACCGGTTACAGTCTACACATAAATCCATGAAGGACAGTTTTCATTTCATTTGGTGTTTTTGATTTCTAGAATTTTCTTTTGATTCTTTCTTAGAGTTTCTATTGCTCTGCTTACATTACACATCTTTTCTTGCATTTTGTTCACTTTTCTCATCAGAGACCTTAGCATACTAATCATAACTATTTTAAATTCCCTGTCTGATAATTCCACAATCTCTGCTATATATGAATCTGGTTCTGATACTTACTTTGCCCATTCAGACTGTGCTTCTTGTCTTTTAGTATGCCTTACAGACTTTTTGTTGAAAGCCAAACATGATATACCAGGTAAAAGGAACTGAGATAGTGAGAGTTTTAGGTTTATCTGCCTAGGAGTTAGACTATGTTTACTGCTTGCTATAATTGTGGTGGCAGAGGCTGTAATTTCCTTCAGTATCCTTCTTGTTTCTTCTCCCTTATTGCCTCTGGGTTTTCCTAGCAACATCTTAAATAGGCATCCAGTTCTTTTAGCTATAATCCTCCTTATTATACATGAGCCCTATTGATATGGTGGTAAGGTGTGGGGAGCGGGGAAGCATTCTATAATCCTGTGGTTAGGTCTTAGCCTTTCAGTGAACCCTTCCACCATATGGAAGGCTAGAGAGAGTTGGCTTGGGTATGTCCCTTTCCCCATGTCAGTTAGGCTTTGGTATAACTCTAGTGATTAAGCTCTAGTAAAATAATTTCCCTTGAGAAAGGGCCTTGTTAAGGAGAACAGAGGGCTCTGGGGGTGTTTTAGAAGTGTTACTTTCCTCTCTTTCTCTCCCTAAAGTATGAAGGGATTTTTCTGAGATTTCACTGAGAACCTGGTAGGGCTCCTAGAGGTAAAACTCAGGAAAGGGTGGGAAGGCTCCTAAGAAAAGTCCCCTTTGGAGTTTCTCTCAAACTAGTCTACACTGAGCCTCCAGCAATTCATCAGTTTCTATTATGATGATGATGGTGATGATGATGATGATGTCACCATACAGTACATCATTAGTTTTTGATGTAGTGTTCCATGACTCATATAACACCCAGTGCTCTATGTAATACGTGCCGTTCTTAATACCCCTCACTGGGCTAACACATCCTTTCCCCTAAAGCCTTCAGTTTATTTCTTGGAGTCCACAGTCTCTCATGGTTCATTTTCCCCCTCCAATTTCCTAACTCATCAGGTTCAATCTAAAGTTTTCCTACTATTCTGGCTGTAGCTGTGGGCTTCTGCTTACAACCAAGATGTAATGAAGGCCTAAAAGTTCTTGCTTCCATTTGAAATTGCAATACTCTGACCTTGGCATAAAACAATTATTTTCTAGCCTGGTTTTCTACATCCTATCATGTCTCTAAACAGTTGTGCCACATGTCAAGAGGTCCTAACTATGGACTGATCTGTGCCCTCCAAAAATGCATATGCTGAAGCCCTAATCCCCATGTGACTGTATTGGAGATAAATCCCCTAAGAAGGTAGTTAAGGTCAAATGAGGTCATGAGGGTGGAGCTCTCATCTGACAGATCCGGTGTCCTTATAAAAGAGAGAGAAACACCGGGAGGAGGGGCAAGATGACAGAGAAATAGGGGACATCCTGTTTCAACCAGTCCCCTAAAGTGAGCTAATTATCTACCAGAACACTCTAAACACCCATGAAACCAGCCTGAGATGTGGGATTATACACTTCTGGATCTCTACAGGGGCAGAAGACACCAGTGGAGAGGTAAAGTGGAGTGGGAATGCTCAGACGGATATCGGAGGATAAACAGAACGGGGAGGGAGCCACCAGAACCAACCCATTGGAAAGTAATACCCTAACATGAAAGTACCCTGTGGTTGGGAACCAGCATTAACTTGGAGTCTGGTTAAAAGCACTTAAAAAGAGCTAAAGATCTTACGGGGCAGCTGGTGGAATTGGGTGGCCATGGGTACAGGCCTAAGCCCACGGACCCAGGACAGCCACCACCGGTGACCACCCATGCCAGAGAGAGTGTGACAGAGCTGCCAGTTCCTGGTCCTGGAGTCCCCAGGGTTGCACGGCTTGCACCACCACCCGGCTGGACGCACTTGTGACACTGCATGAGGGAGTTTGGTGATGGTGCCAGCCCGCACTCCCTAGAACTTTTGCACTCTGTATACACTGCGCGACTGGGGTCTGACCCACTCCCCACCCATGCCTGAGAAAGCTCCCTGCGGGTGCTAGCTGGCAGTCTCTAGGACCATCCGAGGGTCTGGACTCTCCCACCCAGGCCTGAAGGGACTCCACCTGATCTCCAGTCAGGATCCCGAGGTGGTAACCTGTGCAACCGTGAGGTCTGGACCCCAGGCAGCAGTCCTGGCAAAGGCAGTCACTGGAAACAGGCTCCCTGGACCAATATCACTTGGGGTTTTAGTGCCATGGGGGTGCAGAGACAAGCGGGCACTTCAGGCAACCCCTGAGACAGTGGTGGGGGATGTGCACTGCCAGTGGGAAGTTGCACAGCTCAGCGGAGTTTGCAGAGGGGGAGTCTGCATGTCTGGACCACCCAGAGGGAAGGCTTCTCTCTGAGATGGAGGTCCTGGAGCCTGTGGGTGCAGTTTGCTTTACACTAAACCTCCGAAACGGCAAAAAGCCCCCAAAGAACAAAACCTCCAAAGAACAAAAGCCTGAAAAACTGGTTTCCACAGAGCCCAGCCCCATGATAGGGTGCAGGAGGACTCAACCCAAGCAAGACTGACTGAGAAACAATGAGGCAGGCCCCTCGCCCAGAAAGCCAGCCAAAAGAAGGAGAAGACAACTACCACAGGGTCCCCATAAAACTGTAAACCCCAACATCAGGAGAAAACAATATATTAAGTTCCCTGTATTGCTCTGTATATATTTCATAGCTACAACTTTTATTTTTAATTTGTTCTCACTATTCTTGTTCTTTTAAATATCTTAACCTACTTACCATTACAACTAGAGGTTTAATCAACATACTCCATAATAAGCTTTTAACTTGAAGTTTTTTCATACCTATACCTGTATTTTTCTTCTCTATTTTTAAAAATATACATATAGATATAAGTTTCAAGGTAATCCTCTTTCCTAATCAATACTATCCCTATATAAAAACCAATTTTAATCTTCCTGTATCTCTGGAAAGTTGAGTCCTTTAACAAAGATATCAAGATACACCCAGGAAGCATGAAAATAACCTTCCTTCCCCACATGGAAGATTTATAACCACCCTTCCATCTTTTCCTTCTGTCAGTGTTTCTTTGTATTTGTTTCTGTTCTGGTATTATATAAATCTTATCCTTGGGGTTCATTTTGGCTAGTTTTTTTTTTTTTTCATCATTTACTTTAGTCGGTCTTTTTATTTGTCTGTTTTTGTATACCTTATAAATCTTACCTTGGGCCCATTCTGGCTGAGTCTTCTCTCTTTTTTTCTCTCTCTTTTTTCTTTTTTCTTTTTGGTGGTGACTTCTGATTGCTCGGAAGCATTCCTGGGTGCACCTTGTCTGGATTGTGGCTGATAAATTCAGCTATACATCCCCTCAATGACCTCTCACCAAAATGACTAGGATGAGGAACACCCAACAGAGGAAAAATTCATAGACTTTGCCCTCTCCATCAGAACTATTGGATATGGACATAAACAGTATGTCAGAAGGGAATTCAGGGTAACAATTATCCAGGCAATGGCTAGGTTGGAGAAAACCATTAGTGACAACATAGAATCTCTAAAGGTAGAAGTGAAAGCCTCCTGGGAAGAAGTTAAAAATGCTATCAATGAGATCCAATCTATCTAAATACTCTAACAGCTAGGGCAACCAAGGCAGAAGATAGAATTAGTGATTAGAGGACAAACTGATAGAGAAAAAGAATCAGGAGGAGGCATGGAAGAAACAGCTTAGAAACCATGAAAACAGAATTAGGGAAATAAATGATGCCATGAAACATTCCAACGTCAGAATTATTGGGATCCTTGAGGGGGTGGAAACAGAGAGAAGGATAGAAGATATAGTTGAACAAATTCTGGATGAAAATTTCCCAATCTGGGGAATGGAACAAGCGTTCATGTCCTAGAGATAGAAAGTACACCCCCCAAGATGAACGAACCTAGAAAGACCTCAAGACACTTGATTGTGAGACTGATGAATCATAACTGTAGACAAGAGCTTCTGAGGGCAGCTAGGGGGAAGAGATTCCTTATGTATAGAGGAAGGTCCATCAGAATAATATCAGACCTGTCCACAGAAACCTGGAAAGCCAGAAAGGGCTGGCAAGACATATTCAGGGCAATAAATGAGAAAAATATGCAGCCAAAAACACATTATCCATCAAGGTTGACATTCAAAATGGATGGAGAGATAAAGAGAGTCCAATACCAGCAAGGTTTAAAAGAGTACGTGACCACCAAGCCAGCACTACAAGAAATATTAAGAGGGGGTCTATAAAAGAAGAAAGAACCCAAGAGTGTTATAGAACAGAAATTTACAGAGACAATCTATAGAAACAAGGACATCACAGGCAACATGATGTCAATAAAAACAGATCTTTCAATAATCACTCTCAAGGTGAACAGCCTAAACACTCGTCATAAAACGGCAGGACCAGTCCATATGTTGTCTATAAGAGACCCATTTGGAACCTAAAGATACATCCAGACTGAAAGTGAAAGGATGGAGGAGCATCTTTCATGCCAACGGGCCTCAAAAGAAAGCTGGGATAGTGATTCTCATATCAGATAAATTAGATTTTCAACTATAGACTGTAGTTAAAGAAGGGTACTATATCATTCTTAAAGTGTCTATCCACCAAGATCTAACAATTGTAAATATTTATGCCCCCCATATGGGAGCAGCCAACTACATAAGACAACTGTTAATCAAGATAAAGAGTCATATTGATATGAATACGTTAATAGTAGGGAATCTTAACATGCCACTCTCAGTAACAGACAGGTCATCCAAGCAGAAAATCAATAAAGAAACAAGAGCATTGAATGACACATTGGACCAGATGGACCTCATAGATATATACAGAACATTCCATCCTAAAACAACAGAATACTCACTCTTCTCAAGCATGCACAGAACTTTCTCCAGAATAGACCACATACTGGGTCACAAATTAGGGCTCAACCAATACCAAAAGATTGAGATTATTCCCTACATATTCTCAGACCACAATGCTTTGAAACTGAAACTCAACCACAAGAAAAGGTTTGGAAGGAATTCAAACACTTGGACGCTAAAGACCACCCTGCTTAAGAATGTTTGGATTAACCAGGAAATCAAAGAAGAATGTAAACAATTCATAGAAACCAATGAGAATGAAGACACATTAGTCCAAAACCTATGGGATATGGAAAAGGTGGTCCCAAGGGGGAAATACATAGCCATCCACGCCTCACTCAAGAAAAGAAAAGAAAAAGAAAGAAAGAAAAAATCCAGAATACAACAGCTCTCTTTACACCTTAAAGAACTGGAAAGTCAACAACAAATTAAGCCAGCCCATCACACAAGAAGGGAAATAATCAAGATTAGAGCAGAAATCAATGAAATAGAAACTAGAGATACAGTAGAACACATCAATGAAACCAGAAGCTGTTATTTTTTTTTGAAAGAATCAATAAGATTGATAAACCGTTGGCAAAACTAATCCAAAAGAAAAGAGAAAGGACCCAAATTAATAAAATTATGAATGAAAAGGGAGAGATCATGGGTAACACCAAGGAAATAGAAACAATCATCAGAAACTATTATCAACAGTTACATGCCAATAAATTAAGCAACCTAGAAGAAATGGATGCATTTCTGGAAACCTATAAACTTACAAAACTGAATCAGGAAGAAACTGACAACCTTAATAGACCAACATCTAGTAATGAGATTGACACAGTAATCAAAAACCTCCCAAAAAACAAGAGCCCAGGACCTGATGGATTCCCCAGAGAATTCTACAAAATGTTCAAAGAAGAAATAATACCTATTCTCCTGAAGCTGTTTGAAAAAAATAAAAACAGAAAGGAAACTTCCAGACTCCTTTTATGAAGACAGCATTACCCTGATCCCCAAACCAAGCAAAGACCCCACCTAAAGAGAATTTCAGATCAATAACCCTGATGAATATGGATGCCAGGATTCTCAACAAGATCCTAGCTAATAGGATCCAACAGTACATTAAAAAGACTACCCACCATGACTAGGTGGGATTTACCCCTGGGATGCAAGGGTGATTCAACATTCACAAATCAATCAATGTGATAGAACAAACTCGTAAGAGAAGAGAGAAGAACCACACAGTCACAGTCCTCTCAATTGATGCAGAAAAAGCATTTGACAAGCTATAACATCCGTTCCTGATTACAATGATTCAAAGTATAGGGATAGAGGAAACATTCCTCAACTTCATAAAATCTATCTATGAAAAACCCACAGCAAATATTATCTTCAACGGGGAAAAGCTGACAGTCTTCCCCTTGAGATCAGGAACACCATAAGGATGTCCACTCTTGCCACTGTTGTTCAACATAGTCCTAGAAGTCCTAGCAACAGCAATCAGACAACAACAACAAAATAAAAGGTTTTCAAATTGGCAAAGAAAAAGTCAAACTCTCTCTCTTCATACATGACATGGTACTATATATGGAAAACCCAAAAGACCACACCCACAAACTACTAGAACTCATACAGCAATTCAGTAATGTGGCAGCATACAAAGTCAATGTACAGAAATTAGGTGCTTTCTTATACACTATACACTTTCTTATATACTTATACACTAACAATGAAAATACAGAAAGGGAAATTAGAGAATCGACTCCATTTACTATAACACCAAGAACCATAAGATACCTGGTAATAAACCTAACCAAAGAGGTAAAGGATCTGTACTTGAGGAACTACAGAACACTCATGGAAGAAATTGAAGAAGACACAAAAAGATGGAAGAACTTTCCATGTTCATGGATCAGAAGGATAAACATTGTTAAAATGTCTATATTGCCTAGAGCCATCTATGCTTTCAATGCCATCCTGATCAAAATTCCACCAGCATTTTTCAAAGAGCTAGAACAAACAATCCTAAAATTTGTATGGAACCAGAAGAGCTCCTGAATTCCTAAGGAAATGTTGAAAAAGAAAAACAAAATTGGGGGCATCACGTTGCCTGATTTCAAGCTTTACTACAAAGCTGTGATCACCAAGACAGCATGGTACTGGCACAAAAACAGACACATAGACCCGTGGAACAGATAGAGAGCCCAGATATGGACCTTCAAATCTATGGTCAACTAATCTCTGACAAAGCAGGAAAAAATATCCAGTGGAAAAAAGACTGTCTCTTTAATAAATGATGCTAGGAAAATTGGACAGGTATGTATAGAAGAATGAAACTCAACCATTCTCTTACACCATACACAAAGATAAACTTGAAATGGATAAAAGACCTCAAAGTGAGGCAGGAATTTATCAAAATCCTAGAAGAGAACATAGACTGTAACCCTCTTCAACATCGGCCATAGCAACTTCTTTCAAGACATATCCCCAAAGACAAAGGAAACAAAAGCAAAAATGAACTTTTGGGACTTCATCAAGACTAAAAGTTTCTGCACAGCAAAAGAAACAGTCAACAAAACAAAGAGGCAACCCACGGAATGGGAGAAGATATTTGCAAATGACACTATTCAGACAAAGGGCTGATATCCAAGATCTGTAAAGAACTCCTCAAACTCAACACACAGAAAACAGATAATCATGTCAAAAAATGGGCAGAAGACATGAACTGATACTTCTCCAAAGAAGACATACAAATGGTTAACAGACACATGAAAAAATGTTCATCATCATTAGCCATCAGGGAGATTCAAATCAAAACCACATTGAGATACCACCTTACACCAGTTAGAATGGACAAAATTAACAAGACAGTAAACAACGTGTGTTGGAGAGGATGTGGAGAAAGGGGAACCCTCTTACACTGTTGGTGGGAATGCAAGTTAGTGCAGCCACTTTGGAAAACATTGTGGAGATTCCTTAAGAAATTAAAAAATAGAGCTACCTATGACCCTGCAATTGCACTACTGAGTATTTACCCCATAGATACTGATGTAATGAAAAGAATGGCCACCTGTACCCCAATGTTCACAGCATCAATGGCCACAGTCGCCAAACTGTGGAAAGAACCAAGATGCCCTTCAACAGACAAATGGGTAAAGAAGATATGGTGCATATATACAAAGGAGTATTATGCCTCCACCAGAAAGTATGAATACCCAACTTTTGTATCAACATAGACAGGACTGGAAGAGATTATGCTGAGTAAAATAAGTCAAGCAGACAGAGTCAATTATCACATGATTTCACTTATTTGTGGAGCATAAGGAATAATATGGAGGACATGGGGAAATGGAGAGGAGAAGGGGGTTGGGGTAAATTGGAGGGAGAGACAAACCATGAGAGACTATGGACTCTGAGAAACAAACTGAGGGTTTTGAAGGAGAGGGGGGTTGGGGAGTTGGGTAAGCCTGGTGGTGGGTATTAAAGAGGGCACATATTACATGGAGCACTGGGTGTGGTGCATAAATAATGAATTTTGGAACACTGAAAAAAAGATAAATTAAGAAAAAAAAAGAGGGAGAAACACCACAGATCCCTTCTCCCCATCCCCGCACCTAACTTTCCCTTTCTCTTCAGTATGTGAAGACTCAGGAATTCCTGATATATCTCAGCATTAACTGAACCCTACTAGAACCTCAATCGAATTTTCCAACATTTAAGACTGTGAGAAAATAAATTTCTGTTATTTAAGTGACCCAATCTTTGGTATTTTTTAATGGCAGCCCTAGCAGAGAATGACAATCCTTTGTTGAATAATGTAACTTGTTTATGGAAAAGTTTGAATTTGTTGGTATCTAAAGTGGCTGCAGTGTTTTCAATTACTGTCTTCTCTTACGCACCTTCCCTTTCCAGTAGAGCAGTATGATCCCGTAAAGACTCCACAGCTTTATGGCCACGTTTAGTTACTAAAATTTAGTTCAAGTTAAAGCATCGATTTCAAAGTTCTTTTAAATCTCATCTTTTTCCCTTATTCTCAGGTGAGGTTTGAGTGGAAGTCCTGACTGTGGGTTTTGAGCTAGGAGGTGTAGGCAGGGTCTGGCTCTGAGATACCTCTGTCCTCAATCTCTTTAAAGCTTAAACCCTGAGGTTAACCTTGCTTCTTTAACGTTGACAGGCTTTAGATGCAATCTGTGTAGCAGTGCTCAAATTACTGATCTTTTCATTGGACACACATGTAAATTCTTCATGGGTCTCCAAGAAGCCTCTCTATTATGCTGTTCCCTGACAGGACAGGCCCCCATGTAGCAGAGCATCATAGCCTCTGGTTGATGAAGAGTCCAACCCAGGAGCCAGCCTCCTAGACTGGGATATTAGAAAAATTTCTCTTGCCAGGTAATCTTGGCCGTGATTGCTGAAAATTCATACATATTTTTCGCATGCCAAAAGGAGGGAATTCAGACTGTTCTACTGCTTCCCTCTCTCTGCAGTGTCTGTGTGTTTAACCCTGTTCATCCTTCACAGATAAGCACACAGGTGAAATCCTAAACTGTGTTTAAGGACGACAGTTAAGGACAAACCAAGGACCTTGTGAATTTATGTTTGGAAATATTATCTTATCCTCTAATTCTTTAATTGTTATTCAACTTCCCTGGGATGAGTCTTTTGACTTAATTAGTTCGACAACTATTTAGTGTGTACCCAACATATACAAGGCAAAAAAATAAATAAATAAAGTTGTCCATAATTCTCCCTGCCCTCAGATATTTCAGGAGAGATAAAAGAGATACATAAATACTTTTAATATCAAGGTAAAAGATGACATGTGACATAAGAGAGTGTTCCTAGAATTCAAAAAGGAAGAAATAACTCCATTTTTTATTCACCCCTGAAAGATTTAGAGAACAGGACACTTGGGCTGTGTAGGATTCACATGTCAGAGAAAGAAAAGATACTCTAGATTCTAAAACAACAGCACAGAAATGGAAAAACACTCGAAACTGTTGGGAAAAAGATATCTTTTTAAGGTATCCCTCCTCTGACGTTAATACTGGAAGGAAAGAGATGTATGGAAAAGAAGAGAGGAATGAGTAGTAAGAACTAATTAAGCAGTCAGGTTTTCTACCTTTAAGCAGATCTGTGCTGCACTTTGCACAAACCTATACTGATAAATCTGTTAAATCCCAATTATGCTTAAACTTCTCATTCTTTTCTACTAAATTAATAGACATTAGAGTAACAAGTCTTGTAAAGCAAATTTCTATCTTTACAATTTTTTTCTTCATTCATCAATCATTCACTATGTATATCTAGCCACCATAAGAAATACTAAAGTTAAAACAATCTCACCCCAACAGGAACCTAAAGTTAATTTTCATTTCCCTGATTTGTTGTTTTTACCCAGATAGGAAAATAACTGATGCCCATGAGCCTGATCTGATTATAGTTTATTATTCAACTCCAACCCCCAACACATAGTTCCTGTTCTTTCTACTTCTGTCATTAAGCTAATGTAGGAATAACTTCTGACATAATGTTAACTTAAGCTGTTACTACTTGTTACTACTGGAATAGAATGGTTATATTTTGGCTCTTTGTCATTGAGTGCCGAAAATGAATTTTTTAATTACTAATTGGCATATTCTTTCTCTGGTATTTCCATGAATTTGAAGTGACTACTTTCATCAAGTACATATGCATTCCTTACACGGATTTTCCAAATGAACTGCCAATCAAACTGCTGTACTCATTTCAAAAATGAATATAACGTAGGTATAAGAAACTAGGTAAAGTAAAGCTCCTTTATTACAGAAATTTTAATTTTAACAAGATCTCTTAAATCAGCTGTTCCACTATGATTCTGCTAATTACCAGAGGCAAATTGTATTTGAATGAATGTAAGGCAGAGAGGCTTTTTAGAACAAGCCGTTCCTTGAATGATCGTCAGTACATCCTACGTAACAATATACATGCTACCTGTAGATGTCACTATATCCTTATAATTCTTCTCAGTGACCTACACTCTGCACCACACTCCCACAACCATCAGTTACAGGAAGGAGTATTTGAAGGAATGTTGAATTCCTGTTTTCTAAACAGAAAAATGAAAGGCAAGATTTTCTGGAATACAAAATATAAAATTACAAATCAGACAGTAACACACAAACCAGAAGGAGTGCTTTCAAAGGTAGATCATCATATTCACCAACTTTGTTTCATTAGTCAATTTGATCACCTTTCAGGTTAAAAATGAGACCCAAGCAAGAATGTTGCTATTACCTCTCTTTTGTTGTGTATTTATACATGATCTGTAAAATCTTAGGCTAAAATAAATAAAATCACGTTTCAACAACTGTTATCGCATAAGATATTAGAGGAGTTCAATAAAATATATTTCTTTTTTTTTTTAAAAAGTGTTAAAATGATGCTTTCTTGTATTAATTAATGGCAGGAGAAATATAAACAAATATGCTTGGTTTTAAGAATAAGTTTTTACTTTGGCAGCCTTTTGCCTGAGAATTGGAATCGGCAAAAGCTCAAAAACTAGGCATGAGTGATTTGTTGTCCTCTCCCCACTCAATTGTGTGACACAGCAGTTAACACATAGGATGGGGTGCTGTATAAAACACTCATGATAGTAGTATAGGAATCTCGGGCAAGCCAAGTGCTCAATGACAATTCGTGAAGTAAACTATGGATGTTGCTAGAGCAAGAAATCACTGGGCATGGGTGCTAAGGTTTCAGTAGTTTTCCTTCTTGCACTGTGCCACAAAACACTGGGCCTAGTTTTTTGTTCATTGCACAGTCATGTCCCTTTCATTAATTGGGACTTAGGGATCACTTTATCACAGCTTGTAACATACCAAAGTGTTCCAGGTGTGAAGCGAAGGACACTCAGAAGTGACTTGGGTGTCTTACAAGGCCTAGAAGGCCATATTTAATCTAAGTTGCAAAGACAGACCTCCCCCCAGGGAGAGAGCAGTAGCAGAACAGCCAAAGTTGAAGCAGTAAATGATCTCAGCTTTTCAAAGGCAAAGAGAGTTGGAGAAAAGGAGTTCTGGTTAATTAAACACAGCTTTTCAAGTAGGAAAGTGCATGTCTAGGTTATCTTCCAGTTGATGCTGATTCCCAAAGAGCAGGGTTCACCCGAAACTCCCCTGGATCAACAGGAGGGTTATGGAATCATCCTTCTACACCATAGGCCCCGAAAAGAGAAAAAGAATCAAGTAAGTCATGGAGTTGGAAGGACCATGAGTGAAAAACTAAGAATATAAAGACAAAAATAAAGTAAGGTGTGTAGAATGGAAAAATCTGAAATGAATCCTATATAATAGTATGGATTTGGGCAAGCGTCAATAATGGCAAGGCTCAACTGAGGCATTCTGAAGCCAGGGGTGGCCCCTGCCAATGCGATTAAGGCCTTTTTGTAAATGTTCTTCATAATCCTTCTTAGATAGCAACTTCTTAGGGGGCTAAAACAGAGTCTCATTCATCTTGGTTCCCTCCATAGCATTCAGAAAATCATCTGGCACCTAAAGGATTCTCAAAAACTCATTTTTTTAAATTTATTTTTATTTATTTATTTATTTTTTAAGATTTTATTTATTTATTTGACAGAGAGAGATCACAAGTAGATGGAGAGGCAGGCAGAGAGAGAGAGAGAGGGAAGCAGGCCCCCCGCCGAGCAGAGAGCCCGATGCGGGACTCGATCCCAGGACCCTGAGATCATGACCCGAGCCGAAGGCAGCAGCTTAACCCACTGAGCCACCCAGGCGCCCCTCAAAAACTCATTTTTAAAATAAAATAAACCAATGAAAGTAAAGATACACAGTAGAAAGAAAGGTTCTTGGGGGCTGTCAGTGATAAAGAATGGAGGTCGAAAAACAGTCTGAACATCTGAATTTGGAGATTGCAAAATCTGGGGCTACTGTTAGACCCATGGAGTATAGAAGCAAGATTCAATTTGTAAACCAGAGATTCAATTCCTCCGAGGATAAATGGAGATGGTCTGTATTTAATGCAAGAGTCTATAATAAATGGGGCTTAAATCTTACTGGTTGGACATATAAGACATTAAGAGGCTAGAAAGGCAGATTGGGGATTCCTTGGTGGAGAGAATACATTTAAATTTTCAGAATGGGGGCACCTGGGTGGCTCAGTAACTAACTCAGTCAGTTAAGCATGACATGACCTTCAGCTCAGGTCATGATCCCAGGGCCAAGGGATCAAGCCCTATATCAGGTTCCCTACTCAGTAGGGAGTCTGCTTCTCCCTCTCCATCTGCCCCGTCCCTCCTTTTCAAGTTCACTCTCTCCCTCAATCTCTCTCTCTCTCTCTCTAAAAATAAATAAATAAGTTTAAAAAAAAATTCAGAAAGGATGAGCCCTCTGAGAGAATATGTATAACGTATACGAATGTGTGTAACATATATGAAGAAGGTCAGGAACTAAAGATTTGAGGGTATCTGGAATTAATAGGTAGGAGAGGAAGGAGAAGTCAGAGCCTTCTGAAGACAGAACTGTGTTGTAATAGCTGAGAAAAGAAAACTGTGGGAATAACAGGCAACCACGCTACAAAAATGAACAATATATACTAAAGGAACTTAGCTGGATAAATAAAAATAGCAAACAAAAACCCTTTACTATTTTTTTTTCCCCAGGGGTCTTTAGTTCTCTACAAGAACTGTCTTACTCTGACACAGTACACTTATAAGTTAGACTTCTGACTGCTCAGGAAGGAGGTGGGGGGGGCAGTGAGTGGAATAAGTGGTGAGCACACAGAAACCACATATATGGGCAGAGTATGTAAAAGAAGGTGTCTTAACAATCGATTACGTAGGTTCAAGGTGTAGGAAATAATTTTTTTTCACTCCATGGTCCTTTGCCTTCTCCATGGATGGCTGAACTAGAAGTGAAGCTAGACGAACTTCACATGTGGAGGTATGAGAGAAATAAGGAAGATACAGCATTGAAACATTCATCCATGATTTTTGTATTAAGAGAAAACAAGTATTTATTTTGTTTAAAAGTTATTATACCTTGTTTTTCCGGGTAGAGGGTGTATGGGCTATTATGAGTCTTTTGAAATCTACCCTCCTCACAGAGGAAAATGCACATTCACAGTGAAAGTTACCTGAAATGACAAGAAATTCTACGAATCTCTTCCAAGGATCCCAGAGTAAGATACCTTAATTTAGCAAATAGCCTGCAGAATTCATTGACTTGACTCTTTTCCCCCCCCAAAGATTGATTGATTGATTGATTGATTGATTGATTTGACAGAGATCACAATTAGGCAGACAGGCAGAGAGAGAGGGGGAAACAGGCTCCCCGCCAAGCAGAGAGCCCGAGTCGGGGCTCGATCCCAGGATCCTGGGATCATGACCTGAGCCAAAGGCAGAGGCTTATCCCACGGAGCCACCCAGGCACCCCCATTGACTTGCCTCTTAAAGGGAGAAGAGAGAAGTAGGAGTCAGGAGTCCTAACTCCCAGTTCCACTCCTCCCAGCTCAGCTGGGTCACCATGAAAAGAGAATATTACCTCTTAGAAGACAATTTCCTTCTTTACATGACTAAATTATCTCATAGGTCCCTTTTAGTGAAACAGATTATGTGTTGTGTTTCTACTCAAAAAGAGAATAGAGCATATCATCACTGAGAAGTTCATCTCCATTTATATGATTATATTTCTTCTTGCAAAAAGCAAAAGGCTGTTTTACGGATTATAAGATACATATTTCAATATATTCCCAGTTGATACTTAAAAGAAAGGCATTAATTATACCTCAGATCCCTGGGTGAACACTAGCTGCTCCTAAATAACTCTTAGTTTCAGCACAACTTTTAGGTCTTTCCTTATTGTTATTGTTATTGATACTGTTATTAGCCTTACTAACTTTGACCTCTCTTATAGGAGCTATCCAGCAGCCTGGAATACTGTCACAGCAGGTCACTTCCACCAGGGGAATGATCAAATTCAACTCTTAGAAATGTTAGACCACTGTTACCTTTGAACGGTTTGAAGTTCTTCTGCAAAACGAGAACTGAAGAAGTCAAACAAGCTTCTTCACAGAAACCAAGAGCCTGGGAACAGAAAGAGTAGCAGGGTCAAATGGAGGTGCTCAAGATTACAGGGAAAGAGAGAAGAGATGAAGGAACCAGAAGTGAAAGGAGATGATGAGCACTGAGTGATGCACAGATTTGTTGAATACTATGTTGTATGCCTAAAACTCATGTAACGTTGCCTGTCAACTACAGTAATCAAAGTAAATTTTTTAAAAAAAATTTTAACAAGTGAAAGGAGAATGAGGAGAGGACAGTCTAGCTGAATTTCTACGTCATGTGCTCTATCGTACCATACGAGTTTATCAGGAGTGGTTTCCTACCAAGATGCCCTTCAACAGACAAATGGATAAGGAAGATGTGGTCCATATACACTATGGAGTATTATGCCTCCATCAGAAAGGATGAATACCCAACTTTTTGTATCAACATGGACGGGACTGGAAGAGATTATGTTGAGTGAAATAAGTCAAGAGAGAGTCAATTATCATATGGTTTCACTTACTTGTGGAGCATAAGGAATAACACAGAGCACATTGGGAGAAGGAGAGAAGGGAGATGGGGGAAATTGGAGGGGAAGACAAAGCATGAGAAACTGTGGACTCTGAGAAACAAACTGAAGGTTTTGGAAGGGGGGCTGGGGAGTAGGGTGAGCCCAGTGGTGGGTATTATGGAGGGCACATATTGCATGGAGCACTGGGTGCGGTGCATAAACAATGAATTCTGGAACACTGACAAGAAATAAAATTTTAAAAAGAGAAATATGTTCAACAACAACAATAACAAAAAGAATCAACTCAAGGCAGGTAGGTCTCCAGCTGAGAGTACTGAACCTCCACACTTTGGGAACCCACATTCTGTCTATATTGGAGAAGAAGGAAAGAAGCATTATCTGTTTGGTTGTTCTCAACCTAAGTGACCCCTTTAGAGTCATTAAGCCAAGTTTCAAGAAAGCATCTGTCTTCCAAACTAACACTTTTCTAGAACCCTGTGAAGAGGCATTTGGGGCAAATACAGTTTATGGAACTTAGCGGGATAGGATGATTATCTGTATAGCTAACTTCCGTGATGGGAATACTTAGGTTATTAGAGTTAATTCTAACATGCAGCCAGAATTTTTAGCCTCTATTTCAAAAAAGGGAAAAATATTCGAATACTTAACAGTCGACGAGCAGAACACTCCTAATCTTAAATACTGCTTAGAAAGCCCCTGAGCATCACATAACAATGGATCCAACAATACTAAGGCATGAACTCACACTGTGATACAGAACCAGGAGAATTGCACCCCTGCACGCACTGCTACTTGATTTCTGAACTTGCTGTAATTGCTTGCAAAGAGCTGAGGCAGCAATCATATAACAGTACTGCAGGGACAGCAAATAATAACCTTCCACATGATTTTTTAAAAACCAAACATTACCAAAATTGGATTCAACCGGTGTTTAAAAGCCCAAGTTGTTGATACAGGAAATATTCCGTTCTTTCCAGTACATCTCACAACGTAAGAGTTGGAAGGGACACTCTGGAAGGTATAACTATTTTCTGACCCCAGGGACCTTTAATTTAACATGGTGAATGTAGACAAGTTTGCCAAATCTGTGGAGTCAGGAACTTAGCACAACACAACTGGGGCCCACAACATGAGGTGATTCTCTCAACTGCACTTAGAGTTTCAGAATTTTAGCTGGACAGTATGATTGATATATATATATATATATATATATATATATATATATATATCAAAGAATTTCAAATTCAAAGAATTTGAAAAATTTGAAAAAAATTCAAATTCAATGAATTTGAAAAATTTGAAAAAATCTTGAAAAAAAAATAATCAACTCAAGGCAGGTAGGTCTCCAGCTGAGAGTACTGAACCTGCACACTTTGGGAACCCACATTCTGTCTATATTGGAGGAGAAGGAAAGAACTGTTATCTATCTGGTTGTTCTCAACCTAAATGACTCAGAAAAATGAATTTGAAATTGAAAAGTTTCAATTTCAAAAATTTCTTTGAAACATATATACATATGTATATTTCAAAGAAATTCTTCCCTCCCTGTTCATTGTTCAGTTTACTCATTAATTTAGTTAATAAACATTTACTGAGGAACCACCATATGTTTACAAAATTAAAATAGACACTTTGGATATAAAGACAATTCGACAATATCACATGTTCCAAAAGCTCACAGTTGAGTCAAGGAGATAGACAAGTAAAGAAATATAGGATTATGTGAGGAATTCTAAGGCAGTCTCAAGCAGCAAGAATCTGACTCAGCCTGGGTGGGGTACGCTCAGTCAAGATCAATCATTAGCTTACTAATTAATCAGAGCATGATGCAAATTCAAGACAAAGTTGGTTACTACAGAAGTTTGGTGTTTTTACTTCTCGCCCTTGCTTTGTTCATGGTAGCTTTGGTATTGTATTAGAATTATTCCTGCTATCTGTCTTCCTGGCTGGATTATGGTGCCTTAAAGGCAGTTCTGATTTCTTTATCATCTTATATTCCCAGGGCCCACTCCAGTGGTAAGGGCTCAATAAATACTGTAGAATAAACAACCAACAAAGTAGAAAGAAATTATTGTAACCAATGCTATGAATTATCTACCTACCTACCTACTACCTGTCTATCTATGGAAACCTATTTCTGACTAGACAGTCTTGGTTTTTCCTTTGAGTGTTTTTTAAATTATGCAATTAATTTCTATGATGGGACAGTTCTTTTCTTTCTATATACTATCCAGGAAGGTCTCTAATTTTATAAGAGAGAATCATATATAATGGAAAAACTGTCAGTGGATCCTGTATAGTAGTATATGCCAAAACTTTTTTTAAAAATGGACACATTTTATATGAAAATCATGAATTTCAAACACAATTTTTTTCATTTCTGGGATGTTTTCTAACAATAGAAATATTCTATTTATAAGACAGATTCCCACTGTGAAACAGAAGGCATGGGTGACAGATTTTGGGACGCAGAGATACTGATGATGGAACTGCATGCAGAATGGCAGGAACATCAGAAAAGGAGACCAAGCTTTTACAATTTTAATTAGAAAGGACAAAGGCAATTTCTCTTTCCTGAGTGCAGCCACTCGAGTGGAGTGGATATTATGACTTAGGCATGAGTACTAGGCATTTTGAGTCTTCCAATAAAAGATGAGGCAAGTGGCCATCTAAGGGTCTGTGGTTACTAAGGTTGAAGGAAGTCAGAGTTACAACCCAATGTAAGCGACTATGGATCAGAAGAGGCAGTGGTTACCTTCTAATCAGGCACAGAGGTGGGAAAGATGCTGGAGTGGGGCAGGTGAAGTGGCTCCGTGCCGCCCTAAGGACTGGCACGGACTGGCAGTGAGCGTCGGGCATCAGAGCTTCATGCAGGGTGTGGCAACACTGTGCCAGGCTCCAATCAGAAGGCACCCTGGTTACCGCCATACGTTAGAATGCTATTTACGACAGAAAGGGACTTCTGAGGCCAACCTCCCGTGGCCCTGGGCCAGGAACCAAAAGCAAGATGGTGGCAGTATAGGGGGGTGGTGGGGAATTACGTCACTAAAATAGTGGGAGTTCGGTAGCCAGTCATGCAGACACTGCGGAATTCCTGGATATCAGTGTCTCTTGTCCACCAGTGATTAGCAAACCATGCCTTGGGGCCATAGGACCGGAGTTGGTTTTTCAAAGGAAAGGCTTATTTGTAAGGGGGGGCTGCTGTAAATGGGGGCATTCAGCTCATAAAAATGATTGACCCTGATGACAGGACAAAACACAATTGTAGGAGTTCATTAAGGACTGTGGGTCAGACCCTGCTGGTGCTACACCCAGATTCCTCCCCCAGCTCTCGATCTGTGTGCCCCTAAGGCCCATCTTCTGTGTGCTTTTGTTTTTAATGGCTTTCATGGGAGAGCTTCAGAGAACTGCCTGTGGAGAGCTGGGAGTACCTGCATGTTGGCACCTGGGATTGAGCCCCACTTTGGCTCCCTGCTCATCTGGGGGCTTGCTTCTCCTCCTCTCTCTGCCTCTGCCCCCTCCCTGCTTCTGTGCTTGCGTGAGCATTCTCTCTCTCTCAAATAAAGAACAAAAAAATCTTTTAAAAAACTATGTAAAGATAATAAAGTGAACAGATGAGGCATGTATAATCTTGATGCCTTTTCACAAGAGGAACCCCCAAATCTAAAAGGTCTAGTAATTTGCTCAAATCGTACAGCAAGCCACCAGTGGATGAGGGATTTGAACACAGGTATTTTGACTCTAGAACTCCCTTGACTTTCGGTCACTTTGTTATATTGCCTTCTTGGTAAACAACATTAAAATAAGAATCGTCTTCAATCTCATTTCCTCTACAGTGTCAAGGTTGTGTTTTTCTTTTTCCAGCTGATCCCTTTTAAACCCAGTCATGATGAAAATAATGTTTAATTCATGTATGGTTCACTGTGTTAATATTTAGAATGTTATGGAAAGAAAAAAGGAAAATAAAAATGTCTGACTTTTTAGGAGTCTCTCGTTTGTAACAGAGGTAGAAAGAAAGTGTCTTTAAATTTTTTAAAGGGAATCATATTTTAGGACAGGATCAATGGGAAAGACAGCTGTAAAGTCGGAAAGTGAGGATCTCTGAACTTGGAAGACCAGAGTTCCTACACTTAAATATGATCTAAGATGATATTGGAGGCAGAATACTGACAGGTCAAGACAGGTCTTGGAAGACTTATTATTATTATTATTATTATCGCTCTGAAATCTAGCTCTTTTCCTGTCTTTCCCTATGATCATTTCATAGTAACACAAATTAATTCCTGTTTTTAAAGCAGGTCAGCACCGATGAGTGTACTGTTTGGAAGATCATCTTATCTTAGTTCTCTATAACTGAAGAAGCTTGATACTCAACCTGTATTGATATTTATAGGTACCTCCATCATCCCTTCTTAATGATAAAGCCCAATTGGACCGCTAACCTCCATCAAATTTCATCCCTTAATCCCAAGACATTTTTCTTTAGTTTCCTGACACAATATTCTGTTTCTTATTTCTGTGTTTACATCAGTCTTTCTCACTAGAACAGAAGCTCCAATGTGAAGAGGGAGCTTGTCATGTTCATCTTTATGTCTCTGGCATCTTGAGATATGGCTCGTATACATTAGGGACTCGATAAATATTTGTTGAATCAAAGAATGAATGAATAATGGCTGTGCCTGAGGATAGCACAAAACACCTGGAAAGGAACTGTTACGCCTCTCTAAAACTTACCCTAAATCCTGAAAGCACTGTACAGTAATGGTGGACTCGGAAGCATCAAGACATAATGTAGTAAAACTTTTGCCATTTTTAACTGGTTAAAATCCTAAATTAAAACTTGGCTTTGAAACTTATTAACTGTTTATTCTTAAGAAGTTATGTAATATTTCTGACCTAAATTTTCTCATCAGTAAATAGGAATAAGAAAGATTGCTTCATAACCTATATGCGTCACATAGTTGTCACTCGTTAAATTTTAGTTCCTGTTGCAGAGACAAAACTTTTTTTTTCAGAGACAAAACTTTTAGAAAAGAAGTTTACTTGCAAAGGACTCTTAAAAATCTCCAGGGTTAGGGACGCCTGGGTGGCTCAGTTGGTTAAGCAGCTGCCTTCGGCTCAGGTCATGATCCCAGCGTCCTGGGATCGAGTCCCACATCGGGCTCCTTGCTCCACAGGGAGCCTGCTTCTCCCTCTGACTCTGCCTTCCACTCTGTCTGCCTGTGCTCGCTCTCACTCTCTCTCTCTTACAAATGAATGGATAAAATCTTTAAAAAAAAAAAAAATCTCCAGGGTTAGAAGGGGTTATAAGGACTGATCTATCAAAATAAAGATACAACAGGTTTTAAAGAAACAAAAAGAGATGCCATGGTTACCAAGTTTATAGTTAGTTTATTCATAGTAAAATAACATTTTTCTCATATGATTATCATATCTTTTAAAGTTTTCACATACCTTAAGATACTGACCTAAGTCAAGGATCAAGTATTTTGTTATTTTTAATTTTTCTCGTTTTGTCAGTAATCAATAACATATAGCAAAAGCTAAAGTTTACTTCTGGTGACAATTAGTGGGGCATGACATGCATCTTACCCAAAATGGCAGCAAGGCAAGGTGCTGATTCTGCTTCCATAAGGATTAGAATAAGTTTGCTTTGGACACTTACTCTTAAAGCCTCTCTATGAAGGATGCAGTTCTATATAGAGTTGGGGCTGTTTCCTGTTCTGGCTATTAACCATGTGTTTATAGACAGGTATAGGCTATAGATGATGATGCCTTGGTGTGGTCATGTACTGATACTCTGGAGCTTAAAACAGGCCAAAACATGGCTGAAAAAGAGAACCTAGCATCGAATTAATGTCAAGAGATGTTGTGAGGAACAGAATTGCAGCCAGAAATAGATTGGCAATATTTATCTTCAGTTAGCTCTGTGCTACTGGATTCTGAAATATGTACAAAAATGAAAATATATAAATAAAACACTGGTATTTAATGAGTAAATCAACATTTTTGTTCTTAAGATTAAAGATTATTTTAAGAATTTTTTCTCATGAATATGCAGAAAACTAGTGACTAAGTTATACCTAACTAATTAATAAGTCATCAAATGAAATAACCTCTATAAACAGAGTTTGTAAATTTGAAAGTTCTACATAAATGATAAAATTTTGATAGGCTTAAATATATTCACCTCTTCCTGAAGGGATTAGGCTATACAAGATACATTAAATATTTGCATTTGAAAACAAGAGATTCTTACTACTTTGTTATATGAGCAAATATTTGGTACTTACATTGTACTGTCTGGTGGTGTCAGAGAACTTTTCCTATTTATTCATGTGTTCATTCATTCATTTGATCACCATTCAAGAAAAATCTGTGAGTCCCTATTATGTGTCAGGCATTGCATGAAGCATAAGAGATACACTATAAGTAATATGTGGTCCAGGTCCTCCAGAAGCACAATTCTAGGGGAAGAGGAAAGTACTTCAAGAACTGACCAAAGTGAGATAAGTGCTCTTAAAAGCTGTGGTATATTGGTGTTGTATCAACTTAGCCAAGTTAAAAGTCTATTTCCCAGAATTTCTTCCTCTGCATAGGTCCGGGTTAAGGTGGACTGCAAGAGATATATGTGAGATTTAGAGGCAGAACTAAAGCAGCTGCCATCTTTGTTTTATGCTTTAAAGTTTGGTGTAGAGCATGAGACTCTGTTGCAGCCTATGTAAACTTCTGTGAGCTGCCAGGATTGCGGTGGCACACAAGCTGGGACCAGAGCTCTTCGAGCTTCTCCTTCAACTTCTCTGGGTTTCAGGCCAAATGAACAGTTAGCTGCACGATGACGAGGACCAGTTTCTCTTGCAAAACACTCCCACTGTCAAAGGTGGAACCCTGAGGTAGTGAGAGATCAACCTAGGTTCTGGTGAGTTCTAATTGGTTCAAGCTAAGTTTCACAGATTCCACTTTGTTCTTAATTCCCAAGTAGCCTTCCTTCTGGCTGACTTCTCTACAGACTTCTGCTTTAAGCAGACTGTTTAAGCTGCTTCCCCAACAATCATAGAAAGTCCTATTCCTTTATGAAATCCCATGTCAGTCTATCATCAATCTATACCTGAGTGTGGAGAGCTGGGAGGCAGGGGGAGAGATGTTGTATCAGAAAGGGACAGAGGTTGAGCTGGAAAAAGGGGGAAGACAAATTGTGAAGCACTCGACAGCAGAGAAATAGGGGAGAGAGTAACAAAGTTCACTGAGAAAATGATATAATCAGATCACATATGTATAAACTACTTAGTCAAATACAATAAACTTCTTGAGGAACATATAATTCTGTTTGTCTCCCTCATCACTCTTTACATTCAATAAAGTCCCAATAAATATTTTATGATGATGTAACTCCTTGCATTTACTTATTCAAATACCATCATCCAGCATCCTGTTCAATAAAAGCACTCCGAAAAGTGGAAAAGTGGTATTTAGATCTACACTGCGATCTGTCCCTAATGAACACATACTTGAAATAACTTCAAATATCTAACGAGTGGTAGAGGGCTGTGATTCCCAAACTGGGTGCCGAGCTGTCATGGGAACAGCAAACTTATGGGAACATCACAGCAAAGTTTAAATTTTCAAGGTAAAACACAGTGACACCTGTGGGGATACTGGGTGGGTTATATTCATTTTGATGATGTCATGTCTTTGGAAAGTTGGCATTCTAGAAGTTGTGATGAAAACTAGATGCTGTGCAAAAATCAATGTGGAACAGGAAATGAGAGCAGCAGCGTCCAATGTGATTCCAAGGTTTAAGATGTACAGCGCCCAACAGGTACATATATCCCATTGGTAAATAACTATGATTATTTAAAGTTATTATATGTTTAAGTATTACAAAGTATAAATATAGATATCATTTCAGGCAGCTACTACACTGTTAGTATATAAATACTTATTAAGTTGTTTAGACCTAACTACTTAAAAAACAGAACTATTAAGTATTTGTTTTTGCCTAGGGAACCATGAAAAAATTACTGAGAAACTAAGGGTTCCATGAACCAAGAAAATTTGAGCCTCTGTTAGAAAAGCTACAAAACTGCAAAATGTCTATGGTATAAGACAAAGTTGGGGCAAACATTTCAAACTGATCTTTGTAGGATTCAACATTTGGTCTAAAGTTGCTATTGTGTTCCATAATTGCAGCATCCTATAGAAGCATGAATATTTCTCTGCTTGCCTAGCTTTTGATAGTAACTCTAGCTGTGAGCCCCTTATGCCACATTTTCCTTGGAGCAGAAGCCATGTGGAGAAAGAATATAGAGGATTTCAACAATTCAATGCACCAAATTTTTACACTGGCAAAGTGAAGTGTTTTACTGAAAAACTGCAAGGAACTAAAAGCAGCTGCTCCATTTCCACCTGATGCAAGAGGAAATGATTCAGGCAGCTTTGACTCTTCTACATGGCCATTTCCTACATTAACATCATTTTTACCGTTATAATCTTTTGCCCTCTTATGAGTATGAACCTTTTGTCCATTGTGCTTAGAACTGCAGATGTCTGTTCTTTTCTGTAATGCTATTGACTCCTAGATGAATAATGACTCTCATTTGCATTAGTTTTGCTCCTGCTTGCATTTCTTGATTATGTCCACTTGAAGAGGGTGGAGGGAAGCTGTTAATTTTTAATGATATTCACCTACTATGAACCAGACACTTTTTTTTTAAGATTATTTATTTATTTATTTGACAGAGAGAGAGAAAGAGATCACAAGTAGGCAGAGAGGCAGGCAGAGAGAGAGAGAGAGAGAGAGGAGGAAGCAGGCTCCCTGCTGAGCAGAGAGCTGGATGTGGGACTCAATCCCCGGACCCTGAGATCATGACCTAAGCCGAAGCAGAGGCTTAACCCACTGAGCCACCCAGGTGCCCCTACCAGGCACTTTTTAAAGCATTTTATAAACATAGGTATTTGATCCTTATTGCAACACTACAGCGTGAGTATTATTTTTAATCCCTTTTTTGTGGGTGAGGAAACTGAGGCAAAGAAAGTTTAGGGAATTTTACCAAGTTAACTTATCGAGTAAACGATGGAATCAGAGTTTGATTCAACAGTTGGCTGCTGCCCAGGCCACGTTCTTAAGCATTGTGCTCAAGTGATTTCCTGTCATCCAGGATCATCTGGTAATCATCTTAGGAAAGTCATGTTATTTAAATCTCACAATATTCCAGAAATTCAGAGGTGCAAAGTAGTATCTCAAAAGTTCCAAGGATAGGTAAATTGTGGAATCAAAGTTCTGTCTCCCAACTGTTATGCTCTTTTGGCTCTATCAACAGCAGGTTAAATGGGATGAATTAAGTCAAAACATATGACATTACCAATATTTGATCATGTTTACACCCAAATTACAAACTCATGTGGTTTAACTTTTAACAACATAATCCACTGAAATCAGTAGAAAATATAATAAATCCTATTAATGCTTGCTTTCAACTTAAAATGAATAAGTTAAGCTTTAAAAGTTTTTATTTATTTTCTGATTTATGACTATGCCGTCCCCACATGTCAGACCATTCTGCCCAAGCGAAGTTGGAGAGGTCCTTGAGGAAAGAGCTGTAGTTCCAAATTTCAGAAGAATAGAGGGGCAATTACATTAGTTTGTTTACTTCCCACATACTGTCACTTTTAATGATGTATCCAACTTCCCATGGTACTGGATATTAACAGTATGATTAATTATTCAAACTATGACCTTTAAACATAAACTGTATTTTCTCATGAAATGAAGAATGACCACGAAAATTACTAATTCCTCTTCCATAAATGTGGAGAGGTGGGGTTATTCAGATCATCCTCTCACTAAAAACAAACTTAAAGGCATCAAAGTACTGTTAAGAGGATACAAAATTACCACACAAAAATCTTAGAGGATCTTTTTGACATCACCTTACCAATATTTTTCTAGATGTCTCCTCAGGTAAGGGAAAAAAAGCTATAATAAATATTGAAACTACATCAAAATAAAAAGTTTTTCCACTTTGAAGGAAACCAGCCATAAAGGAAAATGTAACTGACTAAATGGGAGAAGCTATTTACAAATCTGATAAGGAATTAATAGTCAAAACATGTAAAGAACTTACACAACTCAACACCAAAAAAACAAACAATGCCATTAAAAAATGGGCAAAGGACCTGACTAGACATTTTTCTAAAGAAGACATACAGATGGCCAATAGATAAATTAAAAAAATTGCTCAACATCGGTAAGCATCAGGCCAGTGTAAATCAAAACCACAATAAGATAGCACCTCATGCCTGTCAGGAGGGCTACTATCAGAAAGATAAGAAATAAAGTGTTAGTGAGGATGTGGAGAAAAGGGCACTTTCATGCACTATTGGTAGGAATATAAATGGGTGCAGCCACTGTGGAAAATAATATGGAAGTTCCTTAAAAAATTCAAAATGGAGGGCGCCTGGGTGGCTCAGTGGGTTAAAGCCTCTCTGCCTTCGGCTCAGGTCATGGTCTCAGGGTCCTGAGATCCAGCCCCACATCGGGCTCTCTGCTCGGCAGGGAGCCTGCTTCCCCCACCCTCTCTGTCTGCATCTCTGACTACTTGCGATCTCTGTCTGTCGAATAAATAAATAAAATCTTTAAAAAAAAATTCAAAATGGAAATACCATACAAGCCAGTAATTCCATTACTGGGTAATTATCCATAGAATACAAAAACACTAATTCAATAAAATATATGCATGCCTATGTTTATTGCAACATTATTTACAATAGTCAAGATATGGAAGCAGCCCAAGTGTCTATTGATTGATGAATGGATAAAGAAGATGGGGTGTGTGAGTGTGTGTATGTGCACGTGCACACACATGTGCACGCAATGGAATATTATGCAGCCATAAAAAAGAATGGGGTTTGTGACAACATGAATGAGCTAGAGAGTATAATGCTAAGTGAAATAAATCAGAGAAAGAGAAATACTGCTTGGTTTCTTTTATATGTGGAATTTTAAGAACAAAACAAATGAACAAACAAACAAAAGAGTAGAAACAAATCCTTAAATGCAGAGAACAAACTGATAGTTGTCAGAGGGGAAGGGGGAGGAAAGTTGAACAAAATGGGTGAAGGGGATTGGGAGGTGCCAACAACAACAACAAAAAAAATCTAAGGGAACACGGAAATCCAGAGAGACAAGCACAGCATTAAATTTTCTTTTGTTCTAGACACTTATCAGTATAGGCTAACTTGAGCTTTTCTTTTAATGACTAAACAGGGAAAAGAGGATAAAAACCACAAAATTTAGTCCCCGCATTAGTTGGGAATTATAATAGACATTTTCTCTATCCTGAAATGGGACCATTTTACTCAAGGAAAGAGTCAGCCTGTTCCCATCATACCCACAATGGTTGACTTTTTAAAGTTTTTTTTTTTTCTTCTGCAATATTTTAAGGACATAGATACACTATATTCTGGCCTACAGTTCTTTTTATACTTTATTATTGTTATTAACATATAATGTATTATTTGCCCCAGGGGTACAGGTCTATGAATCTTCAACCTTACACATTTCACAGCACTCACCATAGCACATACCCTCCCAATGTCCATAACCCAAACCCCCTATCCTTACCCTCCACCCCTCAGCAACCCTCAGTTTGTTTTATGAGATTAAGAGTCTCTTATGGTTTTTCTCCCTCCATCTTGTTTCATTTTTTCCCCCTCCCTACTCCCCAGGACACCCCACCCTGCCCCTCAAATTCCTCATATCAGAGAGATCATGATAATTGTCTTTCTCTGATTGACTTATTTCACTCAGCATAATACCCTCTAGTTCCATCGACATCATTGCAAATGGCAAGATTTTGTTTCTTTTGATAGCTGCATAGCATTCCCTTGTATGTATGTATATGTATACATATACATACATATATATATACACACATACCACATCTTCTTTATCCATTCCTCTGTTGATGGACATCTAGGTTCTTTCCATAGTTTGGCTATTGTGGACATTCCTGCTATAAATATTCAGGTGCACGTGCCCTTTCAGATGACTGCATTTGTATGTTTAGGGTAAATACCCAATAGTACAATTGCTGGGTCATGGGGTAGCTCTACTTTCAACTTTTTGAGGAATTTCCATGCTGTTTTCCAAAGTAGCGGCACCAGCTTGCATTCCTACCAACAGTGTAGGAGGGTTCCCCTTTCTCCACATCCTCGCCAACATCTGTCGTTTCCTAACTTGTTAATTTCAGCCATTCTGGCTGGTGTGAGGTGGTATCTCAGTGTGGTTTTGATTTGTATTTCCCTGATGCCGAGTGATGTGGAGCACTTTTTCATGTGTCTGTTGGCCATCTGGATGTTTTCTTTGCAGAAATGTCTGTTCATGTCCTCTGCCCATTTCTTGATTGAATTATTTGTTCTTTGGGTGTTGAGTTTGATAAGTTTTTTATAGATTTTGGATACTAGCCCTTTATGTGATATGTTATTTGTGAATATCTTCTCCCATTCTGTCAGTTGTCTTTTCGTTTTGTTGGCTGTTTCCTTTGCTGTGCAATGGCCTACACTGTTTTAGGAACAATCAGTTATCATTATCTTTGTTCATCTGTACTTTTTTCTGTGGTTGCCTTAAGATTTTATCATTTCTAGTTTTGAATAATGTAATTGTGATATGCCTTGATGTTTCAATAATTCTTATCTCTATGGTCCGCTGAGAATTTTGGATCTGTGGTGTTTAAGTTATTCTTTATTTTAATCAAATTTAGAAAAAATTTGGTCATGTTTCTAAAATATTTCTCCCACCCATTTTACTTTTCTGTGGGGAATCCAATTACACATATATCTGGCCACTTGAAGTTGTCTATAGCTCACTGATACTATTTTTGTTTTTCAGTCTTTTTTCTCTGTGTTTAGTTTTGAATAATTTCTATTGCTATGTTGTCAAGATTACTAACCTTTACTTCTGCATTGAGTGTCTAATATGCTATTCATTCTATTTAATGTATTTTTCACCTCAAAAACTGGTTTTTTAAAAAAATCTAGAGATGTTTGATTTTAGCCTTTTAAAATTAAATTCATTGTAGTTTTGATTTGCATTTCCTTGATGGTAAGTGATGGTGGACATCATTTCATGTGTCTGTTTGCCATCTGTATGTCTTCTTTGGGGAAATTGTCTTTTCATGTATTCTGCCCATTTTTAAATTGGATTATTTATCTTTTTAGGTATTGAGTTTTATAAGTTCCTTATATATCTTGGATAATAACCCTTTAACAGATAACACCTCATACCTGTCAGACTAGCTAAAATCAGTAACACAAGGAACAACAGGTGTTGGTGAGGATGTGGAGAAAAGGGGAACACTCGGGCACTGTTAGTGGGCATGTGAACTGGTGTAGCTACTATGGAAGACAGTATGCAGGTTCCTCAAAAACTTAAAAATAGAAACACCCTATGATTCTGTAACTCCACCACTGGGTATTAGCCCTGGGTATTTTCCACTGGGAAATAATAGCCCAAGCGTCTAACAATTGCTGAATGGATAAATTAGTTATGGTATAGAATATTATTCAGCTATAAAAATGAAAGATATTTTGTCATTTACAATGATATGGATGGAGCTAGAGAGTGTAATGTTACACGAAGTAAGTCAGTAAGATAAAGGCAAATACCATATGAATTCACTCATCTGTGGAATTAAGAAACAACAAATGGGCAAAGTGAAAAAGAGACAGACAGACAGACCAAGAAACAGACTCTTAATTATAGAGAACTGAGGGTTACCACAGGGGACAGGAGGTAGGGAGATGAGTGAACTAGGTGAAGAGATTAAGAAATGCACTTGTAATGAACACCAGTGTTATATGGAACTGTTGAATCACTTATTGTACACCTGAAACTAATATAACAGTATAGGTTAACTAATTGGAATTAAAATAAAAACTTTTTAAAATAAAAAATATATATTTTATTTCTCTCCTTAACAGGCTAATGCTTTGCTCAACCTTCTAAAATATACAAGATACAATTATCCTAACCATTTTACTGTCCTTGTCTGCTGATTCTAACATTGGTGTCATTTCTTCTTCTGTTTCTATTAGATGATTTTTCTCCTCATCATGAGTCATATTTTTCTGATTCTTCGCATGCCTAATAATTTTTTACTGGATACATACTGTATGATTTTATTTTCATGCAAGCTGGAGATCTACAATATACATATTATAGATCCCAAGGAGGTAACTATATCTATATATTTCTATCTCTATCTCTCTATATATACATACACAGACACACATATATATGCAATATATATTTTGTGTGTGTGTATACATACATATATACATATATATATATATATTTATTTATTTAAAATATGTAATATTCTTTTAAGTATTCTTCAGGTTTGCTTTTTCTGGGGCACAGTTAAATTATTTGAAAAGAGTTTGATTCTCTTAAGGTTTGTTTTAAAGCTTTGCTAGGTAGAACCAGACAAATACCTATTTTAGGCTAATTTCTTTCCCACTAATAAGGTAGTAAGTTACCTTGACTACTCTACCTAATACCCTGGGAATAATGACATTTTCTACTCTTTTGGTCACACATGAACTATTCCAAGCCCTGATGGTTCTTTCCCTGGCCTTTAGTAGTTCTTTATACCAGTGTTCAGACGATAAAGAGAGGGGAAGACTTGTAGACCTCTGGACCTCTCCATTTAGCAGTTATCTCCTCTCTCTCTCTGCCCTGCAAATTCTAGCCATCTTCATCTACCCCTGATTTTTAACACTGTCTCCTCAGAAGAGAACAGAGGCATTGCTTGGATTTTCCTGCACTATGGCCTTGAGATTCTCACCAGGCTATCTCATTAACCTCTCTTCTCTCAGAGATCACTGCTGTGCTGACTGTTGGACAATATCTGAACAACTGTTGTTCATATATTTTGTTCAGTAATTTAGTTGTTTAAGTTGGGAGGATAAATTTGCCATAAACATAAGCTTGACTATGCTTATTGTATTTTTTAAAACCCCCATAATGTGGAAAATATATATAACAGACTTACAAAAGAGCTAGCGGATTTTTTTAAATAATCAAATATAACTTCTAGAGAAGAAAAATAATATAACCAAGTTTAGGAGCTTTACGAATTTGTTCATCAAGTAGATGAACATATACTTGTTCATCTACTTCTCATCATCAGTAGACACAAATGAAGAGAAAATTAGTAAACTGTAGAGAATTCAGAAGAAATTATATAGATACAGGATTCATTTGCAGGACAGATCTTTCTGTTTAGGTATAAAATATGAAAGAGACGTTGAAGGGCATGCAAAGTTGTATATGAAGGTTTAACATACATTTGATCACATTATCAAGAAGAGAGAAGGAAAAGAATGTGGCAGGGGCAATACGTGAAATATTTTTTTTAAAGACAAAAAAAATTCCAGGACAGAATAAAGACATCATTCCACAAACTTAGGAAGACTGATGAATTCCTCAGAGGATAAATATTAGAATCCATCAATGGACACATTAGAGTAGGAATGCAGAACACTAAAAACAAAGGGAAAATAATACTAAGAGCAACATATAAAAAAGACCATCAAAGACACAACAGTCAGAATGACTTCTATAAGAAAACAGAAGACACAGAAAGTGGTATGCTATTTTCAATGTGTTAAAAGAAATTACTGCTAAGCTTGCAACCAGGGAAAACAACTTTAAGAATGAGATTAAAGTTGCTGGGGCGGCTCAGTTGGTTGGGCATTCAACTTGATTTCAGCTCAGGTCATAATTTCAGGGTGATGAGATTAAGCCCTAAATCAGGCTCTGTGCTGAGCGCATATTTGCTTGGGATTCTCTCTCTCTCCCTCTCCCCATTCCCGCCCCCCCAACACTTTCCCTTGCTGTCTCTCTCAATAAATAAATAAATAGATTTTTTTTAAAAGAATGAGAGAAAATAAAATAAAGGCATTTTCAAACTGAAACAATGAAACAAATAAATAAGCATGGAACGTTTATGAACACCAGATCATAATTTTCTAGTTAAATTTTTAGAAAGTTATATCAGGGAGAAGGAATGTATCTCAGAACAGAAGTTCCAGGATACAAAATAATGAAAACTACAATAAAAAACTGGTAAATGTGAGGATAAATCTAAATGAATGGTGACTAAATGAAGTCATAATAATTATGTCTCATGTAATTAGAAATGAGAATAAAAATAAAGGTCAATAATAATGTATTATAAAGGGTGTTAATGGAATTAAGGTGTTTAGATTACTCAAATTTTCCAGGAACAAGATAGAAATATTGATCAGTTTTATAATTTGATGCATTTGATATGTCATTATCATTTGCAGGGCAACAAATAACAGACCAGAAATACACTGGTAATTTTTAAGCAAGTCAATGTAAAAACAAGGAAAAGTAAGGATATTAATACATACCATCCCCAAAAAGAAGATAGGAAAAGAGAGAAACAAATGGGAAGTGGGGCAAAAGTTATAAGGTACAAAAAGCACAGGTATTTCCAATCCCATCTATCAAAATTCACATTAATTACATATCTTAACTGTGCCATTAAAGAGGACGATTGTTAGACTGGAAAAATAATAAAACCCAACTAAATGTTATTTCTAATAAATTAATTTAAAATATAAGGATACTGAAAGGTTAAAAATAAAATAAAAAGAGCAATGTAAACACCACATTTAAAAAAGTCTATTGCCTACATTAATAATGCATGAAACAGACTTTTTTTTTTTTTAAAGATTTTTATTTATTTATTTGACAGAGAGAGATCACAAGCAGGCAGAGAGGCAGACAGAGAGAGAGAGAGGAAGGGAAGCAGGCTCCCCGCCGAGCAGAGAGCCCGATGTGGGACTCGATCCCAGGACCCTGAGATCATGACCTGAGCCGAAGGCAGTGGCTTAACCCACTGAGCCACCCAGGCGCCCTGAAACAGACTTTTAATGAAAAGGTTTTTTCACTAAGGGTGATATCATTACAATAAATAATGTAGTCATGACAAAGATAAAAATTATTTTGCATTCATTTAGTAACATAGGTTCAAAAATAGCAATAATTAGCAGGAGGGAAAAATAAGCAAATACACAATCATGGCAAAAAAAAAAATGCCAAATACAATTGTCAAAAATTGGCAAAACAAGAAGCACCAGCAACGCAGAAGACTAAACTATGATAAACAAATTTTGCCTAATGGAAATGTATAGCACTGATACTCAACACCTGCAGAGCACTCATTCTTTTCAAACACAAGGAAAACATTTTTAAAAAACTGACCACTTGTGCCATAATTTTTTTCAAGTGATTTCAAAGATCTGACACCCTACATGACATGCAGTTAAACATAAGCTCTTTAACAACAGTGACAACAACAACAATGAAACAAAAATGCTCTCATGTTTGGCAGTTGACAAAAGGATTTCTAAATCCACTAGCCCAAGAAAATAAAACATAATAGAATTTAGAAAATATTTTGAGGGAACAGTAATAAGCAGTTTAAGCCAAAACACATAAGATGGAGTTAAAGAACACTTATCTGGAAAGGTATAGTTTCAAATGTGTATATTATAAAAGAAGATAATTAATGAATGTATCCCAAAAGTTTAAAAAAACAGTAAAACAAACTCAAAGAAAGCATAAAAAAGGAAAAATAGAAGAAAATGATAGAACAGAAAACACACATACAATGGTATCAATGAAAGTGAAGGTTGGTTTGACCAAGGAAATAAGAGATGAGATTAAAGTAAAAATAACCGGTGCCTATCTAAATCACACTTTATCCCTTCAAGATAAAAGCAAAATATTAACAAGAGGTAAAAAAGTAACTGGTTTTTGAGGGGGGAAAAGGTGCTAGGGAGAGATTATTTTGATAATGAATATTTTGGAAAGTACTCCAATATTCCTGTGACAATGTGGGTTTTTTGCTCAAAATTATGTTACCTATAAAAACCTATTTTTATGCTTTAAAATTTTTCAAAAGAAGGACTACTAAAAACACAGCAGAGTTGAAAGATCCTAAGTTCATCTTGTCTAACAGACACATGTAGATAATAGCCCCATCAGTGCAACTAACCCAGAAAACTATCCATATGGCAGGCAGAACAGAATTTCCACAGTTAATTGTAGAGAGGAGGACTCTTCAGAAAGGTAGGAGGAACAGATATATGGTGAAAACTCCCTGTAAGACTAATCATAAACAGGAGGGACATGGACATGGGACCGTAAGCATGGAGAAGGGAGGGGAGTGGACTCCAAATCAGGTACCCCAGACACAGAGAACCTGAACTGGGAAGACTAGTCCCATGTCATTGTGCTGTGAAAAACAATGAGGCTTAACTTCTCAAGTTTTTATCACTGAGATACAGCACAGAAGCACCAGTTTGAAAAATACCTGGGATATATGTGAAGGAGATTTATTTACTAATCCCAAATCATGCAGTAGGGAGCAGGGATCTTTAGGAGACGTCTCCAAGAACAAAAGAGCTGACAGATACCATTTCTCCCCAACCTCCCACCCTAAGCCTAGATGACTGGGCACTTGTAGAAACCAGCTCCAACACCCTCCATCTACCTTGCTAATACCATGCACCCAGCTCAAGTTCTCCTCTAGATCCTCCCCATACAACAAGGCCAACTTAGGAGTATTCCATCTAAAGTTACTCCTGACATACTGCATCTTGCAGGCATCCCTGAAGGGACCAGAACCATTCCAAAGTGACTCCTCCCCTAAGGTGAAGGGAAGATAACCACTCACACCATTTGACTGTAGACCAAACTTACAGACAGGGGCACACATCTGATCTGACTGTCAGTCCTACCTACCAACAAAAACCTCTCAAGGAATAGCAACTGGGAGGGAGCCCCACAATTCCAGGTCACTGCAGCCTGGGCAAACTGGGGGCAAGCATCTGGTTTGAATGCAGACCCCACCTACCAATGATAGCATCCACGGACAATGCAGTGAGAGTGCCCTATAATTCAGTGCCATCATGGCATGAGCAAACAGGCATCTGAGTTTTGACAATGCTCAACTACAAACCCATGACAGCCCCCAAATGTCCCCCTAAGAGCCTAGGGACAAAACCATGCCCATAAGAGGCAAAGATTAGGCCATTGTAACTAACTGGGCTAATAGCAATGATGCTCAGTCAATACAGTAGGGTGCACGCAACCCCCAGAAGAGACAATCCTGAAGTGGCTGGCTCTGGTAAATAGAGGATATTGTGCTACAGGTCATCACAGGACCTCTTTTTTTAAAAGGCCACAACTTTAAAGAGGAGGAGATATAGCTGATTTTCCTAATACATAGAAACAAACACGGAGTGTTGGACAGAATGAGGAGACAGAGGAATATGTCACAAAAGAAAGAATTGGACCACAGCAAAAGAGCTAAAAGAAACAGAGATAAACAACATGTTTGACAAAGAATTCAAAGTAATGGTCATTAACATACTCACTGGGCTTGAAAAAAGAATGGAAGATCTCACTGAGACCTTCAACAACGAGAGAAAATATAAAAAAGAACCAATCAGAGATGAAAAACTCAATAATGAAAAACTAAAAATACACCAGAGGGAATCAATAGCAGACTAGAAGAAGCAAAACAGACCAATGAGCTCAAAGACAGAGTAATGGAAAGCAACCAAGCCAAATAGCAAAAAGAGAAAATAATAATAATAAATGAGAATTGGTTAAGGGAGCTGGTTTTTTGGAAAGAGCAACAAAATGGATAAACCCTTAGTCAGATTAATCAGTAAAAAGAGACATGACTCAAATAATTCAAATCAGAATGGGAAAGGGAGAGATAACAACCAACAACACAGAAACACATAGTATTACAATATTATGAAATAATACATGTCAATAAATTGGACAACCTAGAAGAAATGAATAAATACCTAGAAACCTAAAACTCTCCAAAACTGAATCAGGAAGAAGTAGAAAATTTGTATAGACAGATTACTGACAATGAGACTAAATCAGTAATTTAAAACCTCACAACAAAAATCCAGGACCAGACAGCTTCACAGGTGAATTCTACCAAATATTTAAAGAAGAGTTAATACATATCCTCCTCAAACTATTACAAAAAATAGAAGAAAAAGGAAAACTTCCAAATTCATTGTATGAAGCCAGTAGTAACCTAATACCAGAACAAGATAAAGACACTACAATTAAAAAAAAAGAACCACAAGTCATTATCTCTGATTAACACAGATGCAAAAATTCTCAACAAAATACTAGGAAATGAAATCCAACAATATATTAAAAAAATCATTCACTGTGATCAAGTGTGATTTACTCTGGGGATGCAAGGATGCATCTTCAGTATTCACAAATCAATCAACATGATTCACCATATTAACAAGAAAAAAGGATAATAACTCTATGATCATTTTCCAATAGAAGCAGGAAAAGCATTTGACAAAGTACAACATTTCACGTTAAAACTCCTAACAAAGCATGGTTATAGGGAACATATCAATATAATAAAGGTCATATATGAAAAACTCACAGTGAACATCATGCTTAATGGTGAAAAACATGAGAATTTTTCCTCTAAGATCAGCATATATCAAAACCATAGCAATCAGAGAAGAAAAAAAGAAGAAAGGCATCCAAAGTGATAAGGAAGAAGTAAAACTTCCACTATTTGAAGATGATGTGATATGATATATTAAAAACCCTAAAGACTCAACCTAATAACTATTAGAATAACGAAACTTAGTAAAGTCACAGGATACAAAATTAATACCCAGAAATGTGTTGCCTTTCTATGTATTGATAATTAAGTAGCAGAAAGAGAAATTAAGAAAAATATCCTATTTATAATTACACCAAAAAAAATACCTAGGAATAAACTTGATCCCAGGACCCCAGGATCATGACCTGAGCTGCTTAACCTACTGAGCCACCCAGGAACCCCTATAAGTAGCATTTTTTTTTAAGTAGTAATTTTTTTGACAACAGCCATAGAAACATTTTTCTCCATAGAAACATTTTTCTATATATGTCTCCTCCAGTAAGGGAAAAAAATCAAATTTAATTACTGGGACTACTGCAAAATTTTAAAAAAGCTTTGAACACTGAAGGAAACCATCAACAAAACAAAAAGACAACCTACCGAATGAGAAAAGATATTTGAAAATGATATACCTGGTAAAGGATTAATATCCAAAACAGATAAAGAACACCTACAACTCAACACCAAAAACATCAAAAAAACCAAACAATTCAACTAAAAAATGGGCAAAGAACCCGAATAGACATTTTTCCAAAGAAGACATACAGATGGCCAACAGACTCATGAAAAGTTTCTCAACATCATGAATCATTAGGGAAATGTAAATCAAATCCACAATGAGATAGCTCCTTAAACCTGTCAGAATGGCTAAGATTAAAACACAAAAAATAACAAATATTGGCAAGGATGTAGAGAAAAAGGAACCCTCTTGCCCTGCTGGTAAGAATGCAAATTGGTACAGCCATTGTCTCAAACAGTATGGAAGGTCCTCAAAAAATTAAAAATAGAATTACCATAAGATCCAGTAATGGCATTACTACCCAAAGAAAACAAAAACACTAATTTGAAATAATACCACATCTATGTTTACTGTAGCATTGTATGTAGTAGTCATGATATGGTAGCAGCTCAAGTGTCCTTACATAGATGAATGGAAAAAGAATATTTGGCTATAAATGTAATGGAATATTACTCAGCCACAAAAAAGAATGAAATATTGCTATTTAGAACAACATGGATGGACTTAGAGGGTATAATGCTGAATAAAATAAGTCAGAGAAAGAAAAATACTGTATAATTTCATTCATATGTAGAATTCATGAAACAACACAAATGAACAAAGAAAAGAAAGACAAACAAAAACCCAGACTCTTAAATACAGAAAACTGGTGGTTGCCAGAGAGTAGGTGTAGGGATGGATGAAACTTTGAACTTTTGGTAGATCAAATTAAAAGTGTTACCACTAATAAGTGGGAATTAATATCTTAATTTTATAAGCACACCTAGGGACTTCATTCAGATTTCAGTAATTTTGTGAAATGTATTTTTCTACTTAATACATGGCAATGACATCTCCCTCCTTCCTCTCCATTAAGACAACCAAAAATATCTACAGATATTGCCAGATGTCCACTTAGGGGCAAAAGCACCTCTGTCTGAAAATCACTGAGCAACAATGTTGATGTCAGTACTTTTTTAAAACTAAAAAATTATAAATAATATAAACATTCCCAGATGGGTGCTGATTAACAAATTATTACAAATTTACAAGGCAGAATACTACTTAATCTTAAAAAAAATTAAGTTACAGAAGAATATACAGTATTCAGAAAGATCCTTCCCATATATTGTTAAGGGAAACTCTTATATTACAAAACCTTATTTTTTATAATTCAAGTGTATGTACTGAAAAAAAACAATGGACAAATGCAAACAATAGTTCTCTCCTTAGGTGGTGAAATCAGAATTATTTGTTCTGCCTTATCTATATTATAATACATACTGGAAAAACAAGAATACAAACAAATATGCTTTGTTGTTGCCTTTTAAAACAATAACCTGGGGACGCCTGGGTGGCTCAGTTGGTTAAGCAGTTGCCTTCGGCTCAGGTCATGATCCCAGCGTCCTGGGATCGAGTCCCACATCGGGCTCCTTGCTCCGCAGGGAGCCTGCTTCTCCCTCTGACTCTGCCTTCCACTCTGCCTGTGCTCACTCTCACTCTCTCTCTCTTACAAATAAATAAATAAAATCTTTAAAAAAAATAAAAAATAAAACAATAACCTGAAAAATAATTTCCCAAAGATTTGAGAGAGAAAGAGGTACTTCAAACTGGAAGAAAATGAAAACACAAACTCAGAAAGATATATGGACCCCTATACTTATTGCAACACTATTTACAATAGCCAAGATATGGAAGCAACTCAAGTGTCCATTGACAGATAAATGAATAAAGATGATGTAGGCTGTGTATCTCTGTGCGTGTACATCCATACACAAACATATACATACAATGCAGTATTAGTCACGAGAAAGGATGAGCTCTTGCTATTTGCAACAATGTAGACAGACTTAGAGAGTATTATGGTAAATGAAGTAAGTCAGACAGAGTAAGACAAACACCACATGATTCCATTCATATGTGGAATCTAAAAAATAAACGAATAAAGAAAGAAAAAGGACAATGAGACCTATAAATACAGAGAACAAACTGGTGGATGCCAAAAGGGCAAGGGGTGGGGAAGTGGGCAAAACAGGTGAAGAGGAGTGGGAGATACAGGCTTCCAGTTATGGAAGGACTAAATTAAGGGATGAAATGTACAGCACAGAGAATATAGTCAATGGTACTATAATAGTGCTGTATGGTGACAGATGGTAGTATATTTGTGAGAATAGCATGATGTACAGATTTACTCAATCACTATGTGGCATACCTAAACCTAATGTAATACTGTATGTCAACTATACTCAAATACAAACAAAACAAAACAAAACAAAACAAAACTGAAGTTACTTTAAGGTAGGATTTCAATTTGCAGATCCAATCAAAACATGTTACACCAAGATAGCTGCCTACATTGTTTAACCATAAACTGATCTTAATTGGAAGGTATAAGCTGAATTTTTAATGAACCACATCAGGTTATACAAGTTGTCTGCCTTGCTGCTTTCTTGCCTGTCTGCCTGCCTGCCTGCGTGCCTGCCTTCCTTCCTTCCTCCCTCATTTTCTTCCCTTTAACAACGAAGTGTTTAATATCTTCTTGTTTCTTTTTACTTTCTTCTTGTTTCTGAATGGTGTAAAGCACAAAAGAATCTTAGCCATTGCGATTTTGTTCTCCCAAAAGCCAGAAGTGAAAGGGTTAACAAAATGAGAACTTAAAAAATTATTAACAGGTCTATTTTAACCTTGAACCTGAATACATACTTATAACATAGAACAAGACCATATCCAACATGAGATGTGAATCATATAATATCTAAGCTAATGTTATTTACAGCAAACTTGCTTGTTTGAAATTCTATTTTTGCCCTGGCTTTCAGACATTTTGCAAAGATTCATTTGTACAGTTCCTTTTCTAAATTTTGCAGTGAGATCATAAGAGCAGAATCCATTATTCAATCTTGATTTTATTTAGCAGTGACTGGATCTGTGTTTGTTTCAAATGCTCACAATCACTGCTAACTGCATTCTGAGAGCCCTGGTGGGTCTGACTATTTAATCATCTTGATTTCTCAGGCGGTCATCTTCTCACCCTTTATTCGCCATAACTTCCTCAAAGTTTGCTTGAGTAGCACCAATTCTAGCAGCCCCTCAAGATGACTATGGGCTATTTAATTACGAATTGAAAAATTGAGCCTGTTAGCATGAAATAAAGAGCAACATTTCCCTCACCTAAACCTCCAAGGGACGCACAAATCTTTAAACATTGTGAGGGAGGCCTCCACATAAATGCAACATATACTGCTTCTAAAACTTATAGCAACCCCTAAAGTCATTTAAATCAAGTTGCAGTAACATCTGGTTTACCATAAATCAAAATTTAGATGCTATGATTAAATGGTCATTTGATATTCAAATGAAGAATTTTAAGGATGGAAATAGAGTAATTTTAAAAAGTGTGGGCATCAACTAGATATTCGCCTGATAACCTCACCATACATTTATTCTCATGACATATCTTTTTTTTTTAAAGATTTTATTTATCCACTTGACAGAGAGAGATCACAAGTAGGCAGAGAGGCAGGCAGAGAGAGAGGGGAAGCAGGCTCCCTGCTGAGCAGAGAGCCCGATGTGGGGCTTGATCCCAGGACCCCAGGATCACAACCTGAGCCGAAAGCAGAGGCTTTAACCCACTGAACCACCCAGGTGCCCCACATGACATATCTTTTCATCCCAGGTGATACTAACCTATTTTGGATATCTTGTAAATCTCTTTCCTCTGGAGCACTGACAAGATGACTGTCTTGATATTTAGCAAAACGCTTTATATCTGCGACTGAACTAAAGTACACTTACTTTACTTTCATCAGCAACATGCAAACTTACTATGTTGCTGAAATACCGTCAGTGTCAACAGTAACAAGTTTTGCAGTATTCCAATGGGTCATTTTGCAAAGTAAAATAAATTTTAAAAAATGTAATTTTTACCCATGATAGACTTGGATTATGTAGTTTGATTGTTATTGAAATTTAATGCAACAGACTCAACTTTATTTTCTGCCTTTTTGAAAAATGACATATCTCTAAATGCCTATTCCAAAGTCATAAACTCAGTACTTAAGTATTTTTCTACATTTCACCTTCACCTATGAGAAATAAACAGAAGAATCTGTAGAACTAAAGTTACCTTGGTTGTTAATAAGTAATAACTTGGACACTCCTTAGCACAGAGCATTTTGATAGTACCTTGGACAGTGGTGGCAAGCTGAAGAACAGATGGGCAGGGAGGACAAAAAGAGCACCACTTTGACAGTGTTATTCCAGGCAGAGACACCTAATGAGCAACTAATAGAAAGTCATAGGACAGCTCCGAAGCTAATTCTTGCCCTAGCGTAAAACCACTTCACAAATGTATTTGAAGGTTCTTCAACTTCTTGCTCTTTTTTTTTCATCTTTGTTTCATTTTATTTTCATAGTAAAACAGAGTCGGGGAACTGAAGACAAAGATAACGAAGGGGAAGAAATGGCATCATAGGTTATAGTATGTACACTGTGCTCTTTGAACCCACTTCTCACAACCAGATGGCTTGTTAAACAGTGACATCCAAAATTAATTGTGTACACATCATCTGGGATCTTGTTAAAATGTATATTCTCATTATGTCTGAAGTGGGGCCTGAGATTCTGCATTCCTAATAAGCTCCCCAGTGCTGCTGCTGCTGCTGCTGGCCGGGGGACCACCCCTCAAATAGAAAAGGTGTAAAAGACTTTAACCCATTAAACCCTAAATCCTATCAAATCTCAAACCATTCAAGTAGAGTCATCTCCCTATATACTGAAAATAAAAGAAGAACATCAAGGCCAAATAAACCTCACATCAAGGCACATTTAACAGGCATGCTCTCTCATTTCATTCACAACTCATTTAATCTTAATAAAAATTTCCAGAACTAGGGAATATTACCTCCACTTCCTGGGTGAGGGGACTGATAAATAAAAATGTTCAGGAGCCTGTCCAAAGTCACATGCCTGGAAAGGAATGAAACAACATTGTGCACTGAGATTTTGTGTTTTTTCATACAGCTCCTATGGATAGTATTTTATATGGAAAAAAAAAAGATTTTCATACACATGAACACATTGGATCTTCATAATATACGTCTTGTGAGAAAAGTATGAAAGACCTTATTATGTGCATTTTGTAGATGGGGAAAGTAATGCAGGAAAGATTAAAGAGGATGGCAATGTCCCAGAACTAATTAGCAAAAGAGCTAGAGCTGTCATTGACTGCTTCTGAGCCCCAGTCCTCGTCTCTTTTGTATTATTATCATGCTACTTGACAGTAATCAATTTGTAAACTAGAATAAAACAACAACAATTAGGAATGTGCTTCAGAAATTTCCAACAGAATTAACATTATTTATAAACTAAGCGTATTATAATAACTTCGAAAAAGGAAATAACTCGTATATAGGTTTCATTTCATTTTCAAAGGTCTCAAAATGTAAATTCCCAATGATTGCTCAGTCACTTGTCATTCCAGGTGGGAGCATGGCAAGGGGTACAGATCACACTCTGTAAGCCATAATAGTCTTTGTAACTACCTTATTTCATTTTCATACTTTATACTAAAATTTGAATGCTTTTTTGGATTTTAAAGGTCTATCTTGGGTGGCTGGGAGTAAAACCCATTTCAAGGGAATCTCCATTTTATTTAACAAAAAATAGTATTCATTTTGTTCTATAGATACTTAAATCCTGTATCTTTACTCTTTCTCTTAGCTAGCTCTTTTCTGTCAGTATTTATTTATTTTTTTTAAGATTTTATTTATTTATTTGACAGAGAGAGATCACAAGTAGGCAGAGAGGCAAGCAGAGAGAGAGAGAAAGAGGAGGAAGCAGGCTCCCTGCCGAGCAGAGAGCCCCATGTGGGACTCAATCCCAGGACCCTGAGACCATGACCTGAGCTGAAGGCAGAGGCTTAACCCACTAGAGACACCCAGGCACCCCTTCTGTCAGTTTTTAAATGTAAGCAACTTCCTCCCATCATAAAATAAAAATCTCTCTTTTTAACTCATGTACTGTAACATATACCACTCTATTTCCCTCCTTTTCTCCAAAGACAAATATGTTTAAAGATAGGTTAATATATATTATCTCCCCTTTTCTATATTACTCCTCAAAGTGCTATAGTTCAGATTCTGCCCTCATCACGCTACTGAAACCACTATCCTAAAGTCATCAACTTACCCACATATTGGTTATTTCCATGGGCCCAAATGACTTTCCAGCAACATTTTGTGCTTTTACTACCACTTTACTTTGTGAAATGAAGTCCTCTACTCTCAACTTCTGAAGCGAAAGGCTCTAGTGAGTTTCTCTAACTTCTATGCTTATTTTTTTTCTCAGCTTCCACTGTATATACATTTCTTTTACAGCATTTAGTCCTCATTAATTTATTCAGTCCTCAGATATTTATTGAGGCATACTCTGTTCTTTGAGTTATGCTAGGTGCTAGGAATAAAACTGATTAAAAAACAACTGACATTGGGATTTCCAGTTCAAGATGGCAACATAGGAAGACTCTGAACTCACCTCCTCCATGGAACATAACAAATTACACCTATTAATGGAACAATTGCTCCAAAGAAGAACTGAGGGTTGAGTGAACAAGTACTAAACAACCAAAGATAGAACAGCAAGAGAAAAGGAGATACAGTAACAAAGGGAACCTCCACCCCCCCCCCCACGCTGCTAAAAGCACTGAGGAGGGATATTGCTGGGGGTCCAGGAACAGATTCCTTTAACCATGGGCACAGAAAAAAAAAATGATGTGGTTTAAAAGAGAAACTAGCATTTAAAAGAAAAACACTAGAACTCTGCCAGGCAGCAAAGGAGCTGTGGGCATGTTCTCCCAGGTCAGAGGGGCCGGAGAATGACATGGTTTACATTTCTATCCCACCTTAAAAGCCTAAACGTAAGCAGGGTCCAGACACCATAACTGGTGTCTCAGTGAGCCTGCAACCTCAACCAGCACAGAAGCCATTTGGACACAGAGAAAAAGCCACAGTCTAAAATGGTTGATGGGTTACAGGAACTTTTTCCCCCAACACCTTAAAAAAGTAACTAGCATATACAGCCACAGCTCTAGCCAGCCAGCCAAAATCAGGAATCACACATAGTCTACATGGGGAACACCATATACACAAGCCCATTACTTCAAGTTTAGGAAAGAGGCCATTTCACCTAATTCACAGAAACAAACACAGAAAGACAAGCAAAATGGGGAGACAGAGAAATATGCTGCAAAAGAAAGAATAAGAAAAAAACTCGGGAAAAAAAAGAATTAGATGAAACAAAAATAAGCAATATGCCTGATAATTTAAAGTAATGATCATTAAGATACTCACTATGCTAGAGGAAAGAGTGGAAGAACCCAGTGAGACATTTAATAAAAAGATAGAAAATATTTAAAGGACCAATCAGGGTTCAAGAATACAAAAATTGAAATAAAAAATACACTAGAGGGAACCAGCAGATTAGAGGATGCAGAAGAATGTATCAATCATCTGGAAGACAAAGTATTATGGAAAGCACCCAAGCTGAACCACTAAAAGAGAAAAAAAAAGTGTTAAAAAATGAGATTAGATTAAGAGATCTCCTGGACAACATCAAGGAAGTATTTGCATCAAAGTGGCCTCAGAAGAGAGAGAAAGGTACAGATAATTTATTCAAAAAAATAATAACTGAAAAATTCTCTAACAAAGGGAAGGAAACAGACATTCAAGCCCAAGACATACAGACAATCCTAGAAGAAGAACCCAAAGAGGTCCACATCATGGCACATAATAATTAAAATGTCAGAGGTTAAAGAGAGAAGAGAGAATCTTATAAACAGCAAGACAGAAAGAAATACCTATAAAGGAAACCTACTAGGCTATCAGCTGATTTTTCAGCAGAAATTTTGTAGGCCAGAGAGAGTGGAATGATATATTCAAAGTGCTGAAAGGAAAAAAACCTACAACGCAGAACACTCTACTGGCAAGGTTATCATTCAGATTTGAAAAAGAGATAAGAGGATTCTCAGACAAACAGAAGATAAAGGAGTTTATCACCACTAAGCAAGCCTTACAAGAAATGTTAAAGGGATTTCTTTAAGTGGAAAAAATGGTCATAATCAGACATAAGAAAATAATGAATAAAAAGATGTAAAATATGACAACATATATATAAAATGTGGAAAAGGGAGTAAAAACAGAAGAGAAGGGGAAAAACAAGATTTCTTTTTTAGAATGTGTTTGAACTGAAATGACTATCAAATTAATACAGATTGCTGTTTACTTAGGATGTTAAATATAAACCTCATGGTAATCACAAACACAAAACCCATGACAAATACACAAAAAATAAATTGAAAGAAAGCCAAACATAATACTGTAGACACGCATCTATCACAAAGAATGAGATGAAGAGAACGGAACAAAGAAGAACTACAAAAACAACTAGAAAACAAATTTTAAAAATAGAAATAAGTACATACCTATCAATGATTACTTTAAATGTAAATGGCATAAACGATCCAATCAAAAGATACAGTGTGGTGGAATGGATAAAAAAACAAAATTCATCTATATGCTGCTTACAGGAGACTCACCTCAGAACTAAAGACACGTACAGTGTCTGAAAGTGAAGGGACAGAAAAACATACACTGTGATTCCATGAAGCAAAACAAATACAAAAACAAAACAAAAACAAACCAGCTAGGGTAGCAATACTTATATCAAACAACAAAGACTTTAAAACAAAGACTGTAACAAGAGACAAAGAAAGGTACTGCATAATGATAAAGGAATCAATCCAACAAGAAGATATAACAATTGTAAATATCTATGCATCCAACCCTGGAGCACCTAAATACATAAAGTTAATATTAATGGAAAGAAAGAGAAATTGGCAATATATAAATAGTAAGGAACTTTAACACTCAACTTAGAGGAAAGACCATCTGGACAGATAATCAACAAGGATGCAATGTCTTTGAATGACACACTGAACCAGAAGGACATAACAAATATATACAGAATATCCAATCAAAAACCAAATACACATTATTTTCAAGTGCACATGGAACATTCCCCAAAATATATAACATATTATGTTATAAAACAAGTGTCAATAAATGTAAGATGACCTAAATACTGCCATGCATCATTTCTGATCACAATGGTATAAAACAAATCACAAGAAAAACACTGGGAAAAAATGTAGGAACTGAACAATTTGCACTAAACAATGGGTCAAGAAAACAATCAAAGAAGACAACAGTGGGACCTGGGTAGCTCAGTCGGTTAAGTATTCAACTCTTGATTTCAGCTTGGGTCATGATCTCAGGGTCATGAGATCAAGCCCCTCAGAGTCAGGCTCAGCACTCAATAAGGAGTCTGCCTGAGATTCTCTCACTTCCTCCCCATCTGCAAACCACTCCCGCATCTCACGCCTGAACTTGTTCTCAAATAAATAAAACATTTAAAAAAGAAGAAATTTAAAAATACATGGAGAAAAATGAAAATGAAAACGCAATGGTCCAAACACTTTGGAACAGGGTGAAAGCAGTTCTAAGAGGGAAGTATATAATGATACAGGCCTACTTCAAGAAACAAGTAACAGACACATAGACCAGTGAAACAGAGTAGAGAGCCCAGATATGGACCCTCAACTCTATGGGCAAATAATCTTCAACAAAGCAGGAAAAAATATACAGTGGGAAAAAGACAGTCTCTTCAATAAATGGTGCTGGGAAAACTGGGCAGCTATATGTAGAAGAATGAAACTTGATCATTCCCTTACACCGTACACAAAGATAAACTCAAAATGGATAAAAGACCTCAACGTGAGACAGGAATCCATCAGAACCCTAGAGGAGAACATAGGCAGTAATCTCTTAGATATCAGCCACAGCAACTTCTTTCAAGATATGTCTCCAAAGGCAAAGGAAACAAAAGCGATGATGAACTTTTGGGACTTCATCAAAATCAAAAGCTTCTGCACAGCAAAGGAAACAGTCAAAAAAACAAAGAGGCAACCCATGGAATGGGAGAAGATATTTGCAAATGACAGTAAAGACAAAAGGTTGATATCCAGGATCTATAAAGAACTCCTCAAACTCAACACACACAAAACAGACAATCATATCAAAAAATGGGCAGAAGATATGAACAGACACTTCTCCAATGAAGACAGACAAATGGCTATCAGACACATGAAAAAATGTTCATCATCACTAGCCCTCAGGGAGATTCAAATTAAAGCCACATTGAGATATCACCTTACACCAGTTAGAATGGCCAAAATTAACAAAACAGGAAAAAACATGTGTTGGAGAGGATGTGGAGAAAGGGGAACCCTCTTCCACTGTTGGTGGGAATGCAAGTTGGTGCAGCCTCTTTGGAGAACAGTGTGGAGATTCCTCAAGAAATTAAAAATAGAGCTTCCCTATGACCCTGCAATTGCATGCCTGGGTATTTACCCCAAGGATACAGATGTCGTGAAAAGAAGGGCCATCTGTACCCCAATGTTTAGAGCAGCAATGGCCATGGTCGCCAAACTATGGAAAGAACCAAGATGCCCTTCAACGGACGAATGGATAAGGAAGATGTGGTCCATATACACTATGGAGTATTATGCCTCCATCAGAAAGGATGAATACCCAATTTTTGTAGCAACATGGACGGGACTGGAAGAGATTATGCTGAGTGAAATAAGTCAAGCAAAGAGAGTCAATTATCATATGGTTTCACTTATTTGTGGAGCATAACAAATATCATGGAGGACAAGGGGTGTTAGAGAGGAGAAGGGAGTTGGGGTAAATTGGAAGGGGAGGTGAATCACAAGAGACTATGGACTCTGAAAAACAATCTGAGGGGTTTGAAGTGGCGGGGGAGTGGGAGTTCGGGGTACCAGGTGGTGGGTATTATAGAGGGCACGGATTGCATGGAGCACTGGTGTGGTGAAAAAAAAATGAATGCTGTTATGCTGAAAATAAATAAAAAATAAATTAAAAAAAAGAAGAGGAACAAGTAAAAAGTTCAAATAAACAATCTAACCTTACATATAAAGGAACAAGAAAAAGAAGAATGAAGCCCAAGGGGAGGAGAACAAAGGAAATAATAAAGATCAGAGAAGGGGAAAAAATGGCATAGAGACTTTATTTTTTTTAAGGATTTTATTTATTTATTTGACAGACAGAGATCACAAGTAGCAGAGAGGCAGGCAGAGAGAGAGGAGGAAGCAAGCTCCCTGCTGAGCAGAGATTCCCGATGCGGAGACCCTGAGATCATGACCTGAGCCGAAGGCAGAGGCTTAACCCTCTGAGCTACCCAGGCGCCCCGCCATAGAGACTTTAAAAAAAGAAAAAAAAAATCAATGAACTCAAGAGCTGGTTCTTTGAAAAGATGAACAAAATTGACAAAACTTTAGTCAGACTAACACTGAAAAAAAAAAAAAAGAAAGGACCCAAATAAATAAAAACAAAAATGACAGAGGAGAAATAATAACTGATACCACAGAAATACAAAGGATTATAAGAGAATACTAAGAAAAATTACACACCAACCAACTGGATAACCTAGAAGAGATGATTAAATTCCTAGAAATATATAATATCTCAAAACTGAATCCAGAAGAAAGAGAAAATCTGAACAGACTTAAAATTGAATCAATAATCAAAACACTACCAAAATAATAAAAATCCAAGACACATTGATTCACAGGTGAATTTTACCAAACATCCTCAAAATATTCCAAAAAGCAGAAGAGGAAGGAAAGCTTCCAATTTCCAAGCTAACATTACCCTGATACTAAAAGTAGACAAAGACACCACAAATAAAGAAAACTACAAGCAAATATCTCTGATGAACAGAGATGTAAAAATCCTCAGGGAAATACTAGTACAACAAATCTAATAATACATTAAAAAGATCATTCACCACAATCAGGTGAGATTTAGTCCTGGGAGGAGAACAAAGGAAATAAAAAAGATCAGAGAAGGGGAAAAATGGCATAGAGACTTTATTTTTTTTTAAGATTTTATTTATACAGTATTTGCAAAACAATCATCATAATACACCACATCAACAAAACAAAGGGTAAAAACCATATAATCATCTCAATAGACGGAGAAAAAGCATCTGACAAAATTCAACATGACTTCATGATAAAAACTCTCAATAGAGAAGGTTTAGAGGTTACATACTTCAACATAGTAAAGATCATATAAGAAAAACCCATACCTAACATATTCAATGGTGAAAAACTAAGAGCTTTTCTTCTAAGATCAGGAACAAAACAAGAATGTCCATTCTCATCACTTTTACTCAACATAGTACTGGAAGTCTTAGCAACAGAAATCAGACAAGAGAAAGAAATCATAGGTATCCATATGGGTAAAGAGGAATTTACTGGCACTATTTCCAGATGATATAATACTATATATTGAAAATCCCAAAGATTCCAACAAAAAAACTATTAGCAGTAATAAATAAATTTTAGTTCCAGTATATAAAATTAATACCCAGAAATCAGTAACATTTCTATACCCTAACAGTGAAGTCACAGAAATAAAAATTTTTTAAAAATTTACAATTGCACCAAAAAAGAATAAAACAACTAGGAATAAAATTAACCAAAGAGGTGAAAGACCTGTCCTCCAAAAACTATAAAACAACTGATGAAAGAAATTAAACATGACACAAATGGAAAGATATTCCATGCTCATGAACTGGAAGAACCAATATTGTTTAAATGTCTATACTACCCTAAGCAATAGAGATTTAATGCAATCCCTATCAAAATATCAATAGCATTTTTCACAAAACTAGAATAATATTAAAATTTGTATCAAACCACAAAAGACCCCAAATAGCCAAAGCATTCCTGAGAAAGGACAAAGCTCGAAGTATCAAAGTCCCCAATTTCAAGATATAATACAAAGCCTTAGCAATCAAAACAGTATGGTACTGGCACAAAAATCAGACATATAGATGAATGGAACAGAATAGAGACCTCAGAGATAAACCCACACCTTTAGGGCCAATTAACCTATGAGAAAAAAAGGTAAGAAATAGAAGGGGGAGCAGTCTTTTCAGTAAATGGTGTTGGGAAAACTGGACAGCTACATGTAAAAAAAAAAATCATACTATTCCCTAACACCATATACAAAAATAAACTCAAGTTGGATTAAAGTCCTAAATTTGAGACCTGAAACCATAAAAACCCTAGAAGAGAACACAATAAAGTCTCTGACATCAGCCACAGAAACATTTTTCCAGATATGTCTCTTACAGCAAGGGAAACATAAGAAGAAACTATCAGGACTACACCAAAATAAAAAAAATTTGCAGAACAAAGGAAACCATCAACAAAACAAAAAACCTACTGAAAGGGAGAAGATATTTTCAATTGAGACATTCAATAAGGATACTTGGGGTTAATAGCCAAAATATAAAAAAAAAAATTATGTAAGTCAACACCAAAAAAAAAAAAAAATCCCATTAAAAAATGAGCCAAGGGGTGCCTGGGTGGCTCAGTTGTTTAAGTGACTGCCTTCGGCTCAGGTCATGATCCTGGAGTCTCAGGATCAAGTCCCACATCAGTTCCCTGCTTGGCAGAGAATCTGCTTCTCTAGCTGACCTGTCTCCTCTCATGCTCTCTATCTCTCTCAAATAAATAAATTTAAGAAATCAAATCTTTTTAAAAAAATGGGCAGAAGACCTGAATATATATTTGCCCAAAGAAGACATACAGATGGCTACAGACACATGAAAAGTTGTTCAACATCGCTAATCAGGGAAGTGCAAATCAAAACCACAATGAGATATCACCTCATACCTATTGGAATGGCTAAAATCAAAAGAATAAGAAATAAAGTGTTGATGAAGATGTGGAGAAAGAAGAACTGTGCATGGTTGGTGGGGATATAAATTAGTAATGCCACTATGGAAAATAGTATGGATGTTCTGTAAAAAAATTCAAATTAGAGGCCAAGTCACTGAGCCACCGCCTTCCTCTTGAGTCCCCTTGCTTCCTAATGCTCGGTTCTCCACACCCCAAACCCCCACCTTCTTCCACCACTGCCTTCTGCAGGAATTGTATTGTATGTCTGCTATCCAGAGCCTCCACTCTTTCGACCCCTTTGCTGATGCAAATAAAGGTGATTATCTGCTTCCTCCTGGCACGGGGGCTTATTTCCATATAAGAATTCGACAGAGAAATGGCAGGAAGACCCTTACTACTATCCAAGAGATGGCTGGTGATTATGATAAAAAGAAACCAATGAAGGTGTATAAGAAGAAATTTGCCTGCAATGGTACTATAGTAGAGCATCCAGAATATGGAGAAGTAATTCAGATACAGGGTGAGCAGCACAAGAACATAACCCAGTTCCTGGTAGAGACTGGACTGGCTAAGGATGACAAGCTGAAGGTTCATGGGTTTTAAGTGCTTTTGGCTCACCAAAGCTTAAGAGAGGATTTCCTTACAATGAGTAAAGTTTCCCTTCTGTCCCTTGTCACAAGTTTAAAAAACTTCACAGCTTGTATAATGTAACCTTTTGGGGTCTGCTTTTAACTTGGACTAGTGTAACTTTTTCATGCAATAAACTTCAAAGAGAAATATTGTATGATCCCATAATTCCACTATTGGCTATTTACACAAAGAAACTGAAAACACTAACTGAAAAAGATATATGCACCCCTATGCATATTGCAGCATTATTTACAATAGCCAAAACATAAAAACAGCCTAAGTGTCCATGCAGAGATAAATGGATAAGGAAAATGTGATATATAATAGAATATTATATAATCATAACAAGGATGGCTTCATGTCAGTTGCAACAACATTAATGGACCTAGAGGGTATTCTGTTAGGTGAAATAAGTAAGGCTGAGAAAGACAAACACCATATGATGCCATTGATGAAGCATAAGCAAAACAAAAAACAGAATCAGACCTATAAATGCATAAGACAAGCTGATGGTGGCCAGAGGACAAGAGGGTAGATGGTTGGACAAAATGGATGCAGGGAGAAGGTAATATAGGCCTCCAGTTATAGAATGAGCAAGTCATGGGAATAAAAGGCAGAGCATAAGGGACAGTCAGTGATATTGTAATAGTGATGTAACAGAACAGATGGTAACTACATATGTGGTGAACATAGCATAATGAATAAACCTTTAAAATCAGTAACTTGCAAACCTGAAATTAATGTGACATTGTATTTCAACTCTATTCAAAATAAAAATTTTAAGTGTAAAAAAGAACCACCAGCTGACATCACAGAAATACAAAGGATCACAAGAGATTACTATAAAAAAATTATATACCAACAAGCTGGACAACCTAAAAGAAATTAATAAATTCCTAGTAGTATACAGCCTTCCAAAAAAATCAGGAGGAAATAGAAAATGTGTACAGACGAATTACTAATATGAATTGCATTGGTGATTTATAAACTACCAAGAAATAAAAGTTTATGACCATAATGATTTACATATGAACTGTACCAAACATTTATTTATTTTTAAAGATTTTATTTATTTGACAGAGAGAGAAAGAGAGGACAAGCAGGGGGACCAACAGTCAGAGGGAGAGGGAGAAACAATCTCCCTGCCTAGCAGAGAGCCCAACATGGGGCTTGATCCTAGGACCCTGGGATCATGACCTGAGCCAAAGGTAGGTGCTTAACTGGCTGAGCCACCCAGATGCCCCACTCTACCAAACATTTAAAGAAGACTTAATACACCTATTCTCCTCAAACTACTTCAAAAAATAAAAGAGGAAGGAAAACTTATATTTTATGAGGCTAGCATTACACTGATACTAAAAGTAGACAAAGCCACCAGACACATATAAAAACCACAGGACAATATCCCTGATGAACACAGATACAAAAATCCTTAACAAAATATTAGCAAACAAAATTCAACAGTACATTAAAAGGATCATTCACCACAATCAAATGGGATTTATTCTGGGGATGCAAGCATGGTTCAACATTTGCAAATCAATCAATATCATATATACATCAACAAAATCAAGGATAAAAATCATATAACCGGGCACCTGGGTGGCTCAGTGGGTTAAGCCTCTGCCTTCGGCTCAGGTCATAATCTCAGTGTCCTGGATCGAGTCCCGCATTGGGCTCTCTGCTTAGCAGGGAGCCTGCTTCTTCCTCTCTCTCTCTCTGCCTGCCTTTCTGCCTACTTGTGATCTCTCTCTGTCAAATAAATAAATAAAAATCTTTTTAAAAAATACTAAAAAAAAAATCATATAACCATCTCAATAGATGCAGAAAAAGAATCTGATAAAATTCAATAACAATTCATGATAAAAAGTCTCAACAAAGTGGATTTAGAGGGAACATACCTCAACATAGTAAAGGCCATATATAAAAAACCCACAGCTAACAACATACTCAATTTCTTCTAAGATCAGGAACAGACAAGGATGTTCACTCTTACCAGTTTTATTTAATATAGTACTGGAAGTGCTAGCCACAGCAATCAGATAAGCCAAAGTAAAAAGAGCTATCTGTGTTGGTAAAGAGGAAGTTAACTATCAGAATTTGCAGATGACACGATACTGTACAAAGAAAACCTTAATAACCCGATAAAAAAGCTTCTAGGGCACCTGGGTAGCTCAATGGGTTAAGCCTCTGCTTTCATAATACTGAGTTCAGTAATTACAAAATGCAAAATTAATACCCAGAAATCAATAACATTTCTATACACTGGTAATGAAATAGCAGAAAGAAAAATTAAGAAAACAATTCCATTTAAAATTTCACCAAAAATGAATAAACTTAACCAAAAAGTTGAAATACCTGTCTGTTAAAAACTATTAAACACTGATAAAATGAATAAAAGATGACACAAAGAAATGGAAAGATAGTCCATGCTCATGGATTGTAAGAAACAATATTGTTTAAATGTCCATAATACCAAAAGCAATACAGATATTTAATGCAATCCTTATCAAAACACCAACAGGATTTTTCACAAAATTAAATAATGTTAAAGGCTGTATGGAAGCACAAAGTACCCAAAACAGCCAAAGCAATTTTGAGGGGGAAAACAAAAAAACATGCTGGAAGTATCACAATCCTAGATTTCACAATATACTACAAAGCTACAATAATCAAAACACTACAGTATTGGCAGAAGAACAGACACACAGATCAAGAGAGCAGAATTAGAACTCAGAAACAAACCCATATGTTTACAGTCAAGTAATCTACAACAATGGAGAGAAGAATATACAATGGGGAAAAGGCAGTCTCTTCAACTAATGGTGTTGGGAAAACTGGACAAAGACTGCAAAAAAATGTTCACCATCACTAGTCATCAGGGAGATTCAAATCAAAACCCATTGAGATACCACCTTACACCAGTTAGAATAGCCAAAAATAATAAGACAGTAAATAACATGTATTGGAGAGGATGTGGAGAAAGGGGAACCCTCTTACACTGTTGGTGGGAATGCAAGTTGGTGCAGCCTCTTTGGAGAACAGTGTGGAGATTCCTGGGGTAAATGGAAATAGGATAACATTTCTCTTTCTCTGCTATACTGAGTCTGGCACCTAGGGAAGAATGGCATACACATGCCAAACATTAAAATATTTATGCTGATTCAGTGCCATGGGGCCACATAAAAGGAAGTTACAAAACATTAGCTTAAAATGAATTTTCCTAGGAGAGCATGAATACTGACAGAAGTAAGTAGATGAGACCTGGCAGAAACTCACAGATAACTCCTGAATACTGAAGGGTAAGGTTTGGAGGTGAGGGTGAACTGTGGGAATGACTTTTGTTACCGATTTCAATAGTAATAAAAAACATTCATAGTCAAATCTTAGAAGTCACCCAGTGAAAGCATCAAGGAGGGGACTACAGGTGACCACATCAGTTATTTGGTACAAGTGCAGGGATATTTGTTAAAGCTTGAGGATCTCAGAAATCATCCCATACAGAGAAGAAGAATCTCAACAGGGACAGCATTCCTCACAACTCTCCATTTTTCCATCTCTCTGGTTGCCAAAGCTTTGAAATGTCTATCATCTCATCTTCTAATGTGCTACCTGTGTTCCACCTGCATGTAAGGCCATGTACTGTCCTCTCACGGTCAAAGAGGTAATACAGGAGGAATCCTCCTAGCAGCTCAGGGAAAGCCACTTAGAAATGCACAGAGCAATCAACAAAAGTCCAAAATTGAGTTAGTGGAGAGAACACATTAAAAGATGCAATGGAACAGCACAATTTTAAAAGTATTAGTTACAAACCACATAAGTAAAAATTAGAAAGCATATGATATTTGGTCACAGTATGGTATAAGGAAATATGATTATAAGAAAGAAGAAATGAGTGACACCTGGGTGGCTCAGTCAGGTGAGCATCCAAGTCTTGGTTTCAGCCCAGGTCATGATCTCAGGGTCCTGGGATTGAGCCCTGCATCGGGCTCCATGCTCAGCAGGGAGTCTGCCTGGAGATTCTTTCTCCCTTTGCCCCTCTCCCACCTCACATACGTGTATGCTCGTTCTCTCTCTCTCTCTCCTCTCGCTCTCTCTCAAATAAAAAAATAAATAAATACAAAAAAGAAATATGAGATGGGATATAAAATAAGGTAAGAAAGAAGGAAGTAGAAATTAAAGGAATGTTAAATATAAAGCTTAATAAGGAAACAAAATTTATTTGGCATGTTAAATGCCTTTATTGGAAACAGTAATGAGGAAAATTGATGCTACAAAATTATTAAAATGGAGGAAAACTTAAGGAATACTGTCTACTAGTTAGAAAGAAAATATGAAGAGATTAAAATTAGGAGAAATCGAGGGTGAGGAGTCAAGATGGCGGAGAAGTAGCAGGTTGAGACTACTTCAGCTAGCAGATCAGCTAAATAGCTTATCTAGATTGCAAACACCTGCAAATCCATCAGCAGATCGAAGAAAAGAAGAACAGCAATTCTGGAAACAGAAAAACAACTACTATCTGAAAGGTAGGACTGGCGGAGACGTGAATCCAAAGATAGACCCCGGGGGGAGGGGCCGGCACCCGGCAAGCGGCAGAGCAACGGAGCACAAAATCAGGACTTTTAAAATTCTGTTCCGCTGAGGGACATCGCTCCAGAGGCTAAACCGGGGCGAAGCCCATGTGGGGTGAGCATGGCCTCAGGTCCCGCAGGGTCACAGAAGGATCGGGGGTCTCTGAGTGTCACAGAGCTTGCGGGTATTGGAACAGGAAAGCCGGCTACAGAGAAAGAGCTGACAGTGAGCTCACAGCTCGGTGTTACCTTGAACCGGTCGCAGGCTCGGTGAGCTCGAGCGTGGCCGGAGGTCAGGCAGATGGGAGTAACTGGGCGCTGTTCTCTGAGGGCGCACTGAGGAGTGGGGCCCAGGGCTCTCGGCTCCTCCGAGCCAGAGACCAGGAGGCCACCATTTGTATTCCCGTCCTCCAGAACTCTACGGAAAGGGCACAGGGAACAAAAGCTCCTGAAAGCAAACCCAAGCGGATTACTCAGCCGGGCCCCTGGTAAGGGCGGTTCAATTGCCCCTGGGGCAAAGACACTTGAGAATCACTACACCAGGCCCCTCCCCCAGAAGATCAACAAGAAATCCAGCCAAGACCAAGTTCACCTACCAAGGAGTGCGGTTTCAATACCAAGGAGAGCAGCAGAATTCCAGAGGAGGAGAAAGCAAAGCACGGAACTCATGGCTTTCTCCCTGTGATTTTTTTTAGTCTTGCAGTCAATTTTTTTTCTTTTTCATTTCTTGTTTTTTTTCTCTCCTTCTGGTAAAATTTTTTTTAACTTTTACCCTTTTCTTTTTTAACGTTTTTTAACTAGTTTATCTAATATATATATATATATATATATATATTTTTGTTTTTATATTTTTCTTCATTCGTTTTCTTTTTTTAAAAATTTTTTTCTTTTCTTGTTTTTTTCTTTCTTCCATTTTGAACCTCTTTTGGGATCATTCCCTGCATATTTTCAGACCACAATGCTCTAAAGCTAGAACTCAACCACAAAAGGAAGTTTGAAAAGAACCCAAATACATGGAGACTAAACAGCATCCTTCTAAAGAATGAATGGGTCAACCGGGAAATTAAAGAAGAATTGAAAAAAATCATGGAAACAAATGATAATGAAAATACAACGGTTCAAAATCTGTGGGACACAACAAAGGCAGTCCTGAGAGGAAAATATAGCGGTACAAGCCTTTCTCAAGAAACAAGAAAGGTCTCAGGTACACAACCTAACCCTACACCTAAAGGAGCTGGAGAAAGAACAAGAAAGAAACCCTAAGCCCAGCAGGAGAAGAGAAATCATAAAGATCAGAGCAGAAATCAATGAAATAGAAACCAAAAAAACAATAGAACAAATCAACGAAACTAGGAGCTGGTTCTTTGAAAGAATTAATAAAATTGATAAACCCCTGGCCCGACTTATCAAAAAGAAAAGAGAAAGGACCCAAATAAATAAAATCATGAATGAAAGAGGAGAGATCACAACTAACACCAAAGAAATACAAACTATTATAAGAACATACTATGAGCAACTCTACGCCAACAAATTTGACAATCTGGAAGAAACGGATGCATTCCTAGAAACATATAAACTACTACAACTGAACCAGGAAGAAATAGAAAGCCTGAACAGACCCATAACCAGTAAGGAGATTGAAACGGTGGTATTATGGACATTGGGGAGGGTATGTGCTTTGGTGAGTGCTGTGAAGTGTGTAAACCTGGTGATTCACAGACCTGTACCACTGGGGATAAAAATACATGTTTATAAAAAATAAAAAATTATATTAAAAAAAAAAATCTCCAAACAAACAAAAGCCCAGGGCCAGACGGCTTCCCGGGGGAATTCTACCAAACATTTAAAGAAGAACTAATTCCTATTCTCCTGAAACTGTTCCAAAAAATAGAAATGGAAGGAAAACTTCCAAACTCATTTTGAGGCCAGCATCACCTTGATCCCCAAACCAGACAAGGATCCCATCAAAAAAGAGAGCTATAGACCAATATCCTTGATGAACACATATGCGAAAATTCTCAACAAAATACTAGCCATAGGATTCAACAGTACATTAAAAGGATTATTCAACACGACCAAGTGGGATTTATTCCAGGGCTGCAAGGTTGGTTCAACATCTGCAAATCAGTCAATGTGATACAACACATCAATAAAAGAAAGAACAAGAACCATATGATACTCTCAATAGATGCTGAAAAAGCATTTGACAAAGTACAACATCCCTTCCTGATCAAAACTCTTCAAAGTGTAGGGATAGAGGGCACATACCTCAATATCATCAAAGCCATCTATGAAAAACCCACCGCAAATATCATTCTCAATGGAGAAAAACTGAAAGCTTTTCCGCTAAGGTCAGGAACACGGCAGGGATGTCCATTATCACCACTGCTATTCAACATCGTACTAGAGGTCCTAGCCTCAGCAATCAGACAACAAAAGGAAATTAAAGGCATCCAAATCGGCAAAGAAGAAGTCAAATTATCACTCTTCGCAGATGATATGATACTATATGTGGAAAACCCGAAAGACTCCACTACAAAACTGGTAGAACTTGTACAGGAATTCAGTAAAGTGTCAGGATATAAAATCAATGCACAGAAATCAGTTCCATTTCTCTCCACCAACAACAAGACAGAAGAAAGAGAAATTAAGGAGTCAATCCCATTTACAATTGCACCCAAAACCATAAGATACCTAGGAATAAACCTAACCAAAGAGGCACAGAATCTATACTCAGAAAACTATAAAGTACTCATGAAAGAAATTGAGGAAGACACAGAGAAATGGAAAAATGTTCCATGCTCCTGGATTGGAAGAATAAATATTGTGAAAATGTCTATGCTACCTAAAGCAATCTACACATTTAATGCAATTCCTATCAAAGTACCATCCACCTTTTTCAAAGAAATGGAACAAATAATTCTAAAATTTATATGGAACCAGAAAAGACCTCGAATAGCCAAAGGGATATTGAGAAAGAAAGCCAAAGTTGGTGGCATCACATTTCTGGAATTCAAGCTCTTTTACAAAGCTGTCATCATCAAGACAGCATGGTACTGGCACAAAAACAGACACATAGATCAATGGAACAGAATAGAGAGCCCAGAAGTAGACCCTCAACTCTATGGTCAACTGATCTTCGACAAAGCAGGAAAGAATGTCCAATGGAAAAAAGACAGCCTCTTCAATAAATGTTGCTGGGAAAATTGGGCAGCCACATGCAGAAAAATGAAATTGGACCATTTCCTTACACCACACACAAAAATAGACTCAAAATGGATGAAGGACCTCAATGTGCGAAAGGAATCCATCAAAATCCTTGAGGAGAACACAGGCCGCAACCTCTTCGACCTCAGCCGCAGCAACATCTTCCTAGGAACAACGCCAAAGGCAAGGGAAGCAAGGGCAAAAATGAACTATTGGGATTTCATCAAGATCAAAAGCTTTTTCCCAGCAAAGGAAACAGTTAACAAAATCAAAAGACAACTGACAGAATGGGAGAAGATATTTGCAAACGACATATCAGATAAAGGACTAGTGTCCAGAATCTATAAAGAACTTAGCAAACTCAACACCCAAAGAACAAATAATCCAATCAAGAAATGGGCAGAGGACATGAGCAGACATTTCTGCAAAGAAGACATCCAGATGGCCAACAGACACAGGAAAAAGTGCTCCATATCACTCGGCATCAGGGAAATACAAACCAAAACCATAATGAGATATCACCTCACACCAGTCAGAATGGCTAAAATCAACAAGTCAGGAAATGACAGATGCTGGCGAGGATGCGGAGAAAGGGGAACCCTCCTACACTGTTGGTGGGAATGCAAGCTGGTGCAGCCACTCTGGAAAACAGCATGGAGGTTCCTCAAAATGTTGAAAATAGAACTGCCCTATGACCCAGTAATTGCACTACTGAGTATTTACCCTAAAGATACAAACGTAGTGATCCAAATGGGCATGTGCACCCGAACGTTTATAGCAGCAATGTCACAATAGCCAAACTATGGAAAGAACCTAGATGTCCATCAACAGATGAATGGATCAAGAAGATGGGGTATATATACACAATGGAATACTATGCAGCCATCAAAAGAAATGAAATCTTGCCATTTGCGACAACATGGATGGAACTAGAGCGTATCATGCTTAGCGAAATAAGTCAAGCAGAGAAAGACAACTATCATATGATCTCCCTGATATGAGGAAGTGGTGATGCAACATGGGGGCTTAAGTGGGTAGAAGAAGTATCAATGAAACAAGATGGGATTGGGAGGGAGACAAACCATAAGTGACTCTTAATCTCACAAAACAAACTGAGGCTTGCTGGGGGGGAGGTGGGTTGGGAGAAGGGGGTGGGATTATGGACATTGGGGAGGGTATGTGCTTTGGTGAGTGCTGTGAAGTGTGTAAACCTGGTGATTCACAGACCTGTACCCCTGGGGATAAAAAGATATGTTTATAAAAAATAAAAAATTTTTTAAAAAAAGAAAGAAAATTAGGAGAAATCATAGATCTGAAGGACAGATAGCAGAGATCCAGCAGTGCAGATAATTAAATATCTGAATATCAAATGAAAAGAAATGGAACAGAAACAGTAACAGAAGATGTAATAAGAGAAAACTTTTCCTACAAAAACAAATACGTGGTTTTTAAATAAAAATGAGAACAAATTGGAAATTTCCCTAAAATGTATGTTTCACACCTTGGAAAAAAGATCAAGATTACTGACTGTGTTTCATTTTAGGTATTATATTTGATCTAGAATGTACTGTTATATATGAACTGGCATCAAGGCAAACTTTTATTGGTTGGTGACACCTGTTGATAAAAATGCTTTCATCTTTAAGTATAAACTTCAATTTACCATGTATACAAAAACAATAGAAGCAGTCACAATTAGGATCCTGCTTATCTCTGCAGGATTTATGAATAAATAACATAACAAGAAAAAAAGCCTCCTTTGTAAAACTCTTTATACTGCTATAGTTCAGTTCATATATTTTTGGCTGATGCTTTAATTCAGATCTTGACATCTATCTCACTCTTGTTATTTAACAAGCAACTGAGAAACTGGCAGCAACAAATAAATCATGGTGTGAGATGCAAAACTAACCTAATATACATCCTTTTTATACTATATGTATCTAGAGAGGAACATCCCAATGTTAAAAATATTCTGCTCAGCAAAAAGATTAGTGGAAATTTGCCATTTGGGTTACTTTCGTCCTTGCCTCTACTGGTAACAAAGAGGCACTGGGATCATTGTTTAAGTGTCTCTGCTCCATAAAGCTGGTCTGTGAATGGGTCAGAAAATAATACAATAAATACTAGTTTAATTTGTTTGGTTAAATTAGGAGCTGTCTGGATAAACTAATTAACCATACAGATTTTTTTTCTCTTTGAGAGAGAGGGAGGGAGGGGACAGGGGCACAGGGAGAGAGAAAATCTTAAGCAGGTTCCATGCCCACTGTGAAGCCCAATATAGGGCTCCATCTCATGACCTTGAGATCATGGCCTGAGGTGAAACCAAGAGTTGGACACCTAACTGAGCCACCCAAGCACCCCCAGATTAAAAAGAAAAAAAAAAAAAAAAGACAGGTTCTTGGGATGCCTGGGTAGCTCAGTCAGTTAAGCCTCTGCCTTTGGCTCAAGTTATCATCTCAGGGTCCTGGGATCAAGCTGTGATTTGGGCTCGCTGCTCAGTGGTGAGTCTGCTTCTCCCTCTCTCTCTGCCCCTCACCCTGCTCATGCTCTCTCTTGCTCTCGCTCTCTAATAAATAAATAAAATATTTTTAAAAAATAAAAAAGATTTTAAAAAGACAGATTTTTTGTTTTCAGTGCTGTGGTAAAAATTTACCCCTAATTCTTACTTCTTACTGTCTTGAAACAACAAATGTTTACTTTTCATTGATGCATTGATGCTATGCTTTTTATTTTTTAATTTTTTAAGTTTTTACTTAAACACCAGTTAGTGAACATACAGTGTAATATCAGCTTCAGGTGTCCAATATAGTTATTCAGCACTTCCATCCATCAGCTGGTGCTCATCAGGATGAGTGCCCTCCTTCATCCCCACCACCTGTCCATCCCCCCCCCCCCCCACCTCCCTTCTGGTAACCTGCAGTGTGTTCTTTAGAATTAAGAGTCTGTTGGTTTTCCTCTCTTTTTTTTTTCCCCTATGTTTGTCTGTTCTGTTTCTTAAATTCCACATGATTTAGATCATATGGTATATGTCTTTTCTTGACTGACTTTTTTCACTTAATGTAATACTCTCTAGCTCTTATCCATGTTGTTGAAAATGGCAAAATTTCATTCTTTTTTATGCTGAGTCATATCCCATTGTGTATATGTGTGTGTGTGTGTATATATGTGTGTGTATGTGTATGTGTGATACTCACACATACACATACACTATTTTTTTATCCATTCATCAGTCAATGGACAATTGGGCTCTTTCCATAATTTGGCTATTGTTGATAATACTACTATAAACCTTGGAATGCATGTACCTCTTTGAATTAATATCATTGAATTATTATTTTTGTATCCTTTGGGTAAATACGTGGTAAAGCAATTGTTGAATAATAGGGTAGCTTTAGCTGAGGTGGCTTGGGCTATTCTCCATATGCCTTCATTCCAGGATCTCTTCTCAAGGATCAATCCCTATATTGTACATCTATTTCTCGGGGACCCCCAGGGGGCTCAGTCAACTAAGCATCTGTGTTGGCTCTGGTCATGATTCCAGGGTCCTGGGATTGAGCCCTGCATTGAGTTCCCTGCTCTTCGGGGAGTCTGCTTCTCCCTCTCCCTCTGCCTTTCTCTCCCCCTGTTTGTGTTCTCTGTCTGTCAAATAAATAAATAAAATCTTGAAAAAAAGAACATGTATTTCTCATCTCACGGGGAAAAAGAAAGAATGAAACACACAAAATCTTTCTCTCTGCTTCTTCTCAGTTGCAATGTGTAAATAGCCCACTGACATTATATTGGACAAAACAAGACATTCCATCCCTGGGGAAGAGACATACACTCTTCTTATGGGGCATTTCTGAAAATCTCAAGACAAGGAGCAGGGATGTAAAATTCTCTTATAAAAAGGAGTAACTGTGAAATTTACCACACATAGCAAAATTAAGTGCTAGAAAGCATGAAAATCATAATGTAGGAAACGAGAAGAGAAAGATCAAACTCTCCTGAAAAATAATACACTGGATAAGAAAACTATCCATTTTCTACAGAATGGCAGGGAAAACAGTAAAGTCAGAAATACTAAAGGAATTGGTAAATCTCTGCCATAAAAATGTTAGCCAAAATAAAACAGAGAGTCATACTGATTAGTCACTAGACAGAAAAACCAGACTCCTGAGATGTCCAAAAGACAGGCAATTAAGTCTAGTATCTATTTTTAATAATAATTACTTATAAACTAGGAATAGAAGATACTACTACAGTATGATAAAGTGTATTTGTCCCTAACAAGGAGCTAACACCATATAAAACACTGAATAGAGAGGCAATCCCACAAAGGTCAGGAATGAGATAAGAATGCCTTCTATCCCTATTTTACTGCAATTTTTTTCTGGAGTATTTATCCAGTGTTATACTGAAGGGGGGAAAATGAAGTATAAATACTAGAAAATAAGAGGAAAATCACTATTTGAATAAAATATCTCCACAGAAATTTAAGGAAAAAAACTTGAAAAACCCTTAGAGTAAAAATAAATCTTGGGGCACCTGGGTGTCTGAACTTCAGCTCAGGTCACGACCCCAGGGTCCTGAGATCAAATCTTGCATTAGGCTCCCCACTCAACAGGGAGTCTGCTTCTCCCTCTGCCCCTCCTCCCCCTCTTTCTTTCAATCTCTCTCTCTCTTTTAAATAAAGAAAATTTAAAAAATAAATCTAAATAAAACATCTGGTTACAAAATAATAGTATAAAATGAATACCACTGGGGCACCTGGGTGGCTCAGTGGGTTAAAGCCTCTGCCTTGGCTCAGGTCATGATCCCAGGGTCCTGGAATCGAGCCCTGCATTGGGCTCTCTGCTGAGCAGGGAGCCTGCTTCCCTTCCTCTCTCTCTCTGCCTGCCTCTCTGCCTACTTGTGATCTCTGTCAAATAAATAAATAAAATCTTTTAAAAAAATGAATACTACTTCTATAAAACAATAATAATTAGTCAACATATAATAGTAAAACAAGATCCTTTACTAACAACATTGTCTGAGTACCTCCTGTGTCCACAGCCACCCTCCTAAGCAAGCATCCAAAGCATAATTTGTCATGTCAATGCATGTCAAAATTTACATGCATTCATTTCCCAGCCATAGAAAATTGATCACAGTTTAGCTTCTGACCCAGAAGTAGCTATGCATAGGGCAACCAGGAGCCCGTGGCCTGCCTAAATGAGGTGATCTTTATTTCTTATCTCTGATCCAATCAAATCCTCTTCATTGATAAGAACACACTTTGGGACATAATCACTAGACCATCTCAGAGGCTGAGACACAAAACAGGGAGAAGGGAATTAGTATAAGCCAAAAGACAGGAATGGGTTTGATCAGGAGAGGAAAAGCAGAGAAGACAATGAGAGGGGGAGAGTAAGATTTAGGCAGAGGAGGCAAGAGGAAGGAGTTGAGTCACAGAAAAGGTGCACCAGGAAAGTTGTTCTGTCATTCTCCCTGGTCACTATTCTTGTTATATTATGGCCTAACTGGAAAAACTGTGGAAATGTAAAAATGGAAGTACAAACAAAAGGCATTTTGAATGTAGAATTGTGTCTTTCAATCTAATCTCATCAAACACAGAGGCCATTTGCAATAGCAAAAAAAATATTAAAAACCAAGTACAATATCTATCAATGAAAGACAAAGAAAAATAAAAATATTTTAAAGCAAGAAAAATTAGACAAATAGAGAATCACACATCAAAGCAAAAAAATTTAATAGTTAATGATGTCAAATGGACAAAAACCAATTTATGAATTTAAAATGCAATTTAAAAAAATCTGAATATAGTTGACACACAATGTTACATTAATTTCAGGTATACAACTTACTGATTTGACAAGTTTACACATTATGCCATGCTCACTAAGAGTGCCCAAGAGTGTCACTATGATCTGTCCTCTTACAACACTATTACAGTATCAATGATTATATCCTTTATGTTCTGCTTTTTATTCCCATCAGTTACTCATTCCATAACTGGATACCTGTATCTCCTATTCCTTTGCTCAACCACCCATTCTTCTCTCTGGCAACCACCAGTTTGCTCTCTATATTTATACTTCTGGTTTTGTTTTTTGTTTATTTATTATTTTAGGTTACACTTAGATGTGGAATCATATGGTATTTGTCTTTCTCAATCTGATTTATTTCAGTTAGCATAATACCCTCTAGGTCCACCTAGGTTTTTTCAAATGGCACAATCTCATCCTTCTATGACTGTGTAATATTCCATTGTGTATCTATAACACATTTTCTTTATCCATTTGTCTATTAATGAGACACATTGCCTCCATGTCTTGACTATGTAAATAATGCTGCAATAAACACAGGGTTGCATTTATCATTTTGAGTTAGTGTTTTCATTCCCCGGGCAAATATCCAATAAGGGAATTGTTGGATAATACAGTATTTCTATTTTTTTTTTAAGATTTTATTTATTTATTTATTTATTTAAGAAAGAGAGAGAGGAGGAAAGAGAGTATGCACACAGTGGGGAGGGACAGGGAGAGGAATGAGCAGACTCCATGCTTAGTGAGGAGCATGACGTGGGGCTTGATCTTATGACCTTGAGATCATAACATGAGCTGAAACCAAATTTGGCCACCCAAAAACTAAGCAACCCCATCGCCCCTCTATTTTTAATTTTTGAGGAACTTAAATTGAAATACCAATGAGGTATTTAGAAACTTGACAAAACCCTTTTAAATTTCCTCTGTAAAATTCAAATAGATGAGCTCCTTCCAGGAATTTTTATTAAAGAAATACTCAGATGCAAGACATATGTATGAGGAGATTAATCATGGTATACTCTATAATAGTACAATCTGAAAACATCTAGTGCATATAAATAGATTATAGTAGATTCATATTAGGGAAAAGAGCTAAATCATTAAAATGCTACCAAAAAATATTCAGTTACACGTGAATATGTTCAAGATATATTTTTTCAAGATTTTATTTATTTATTTGACAGAGATTACAATTAGACAGAGAGGCAGGTAGAGAGAGGAGGAAGCAGGATCTCCACTGAGCAGAGAGCCCAATGCGGGGTTCGATCCCAGGACCCCAGGACCACGACCCGAGCTGAAGGCAGAGGCTTCAACCCACTGAGCCACCCAGGAGCCCCATATTTTATTATTATTTATTTATTTTTAAGATTTTTATTTATTTATTTGAGAGACAGTGAGAGAGAACATGAGAGGCAAGAAGGTCAAAGGGAGAAGCAGACTCCCCATGGAGCTGGGAACCTGATGCGGAACTCGATCCCAGGACTCCAGGACCATGACCTGAGCCAAAGGCGGTTGCTTAACCAACTGAGTCACCCAGGAGCCCCCCCCCATATTTTAAATGAAAATTAAAGAGGTTTATATATTAAGCACACATTTAAAAAGAATTATCTACCTTAGTGAATAGATATCACACTTAAATTGGTAGTCTAAAGCATTAAGACTAGTAATGAGATTGTAGGTATTTTTCATTTTATAATTTGCATATTTTGAATTTTCTAAAATGTCTCCAGTGAAAATGTATTTTTATAATAAAACAATAAATGCTATTATGCTATAAAAAAGATAAATCAGCTGCAAGGGCCTGAAACAGAGCAAGGCAAATAGTACATCCAAATATTGTAGAATGAATGAATAAGTGGTCAAATAAGAAAAAAAAAAAGACATTTGTGTTGATACACAGTGAAGTTTATTCTATCAATAAAATAACATCTAAAATAACAATAATTTACCAGTAACATGAATGCAAGAACAGTCAGTTAAGTGAAATAAAATAAAAATCTCAGCAATAAATTCAAGTACATAAAATAATTTACTATGTGATACATGTGAAATTAGCAGTGACAATAGTCACTGAAGAAGGAGGCCACTACTCCATAAGTTGTTTTCAGACAACTAGTTAAAATCGGGGGTGAGTGGATTAAAAAAAGAACTCTACATTCCATGTCATAAAGCGTCTGAAATAAATTTAGCAGGAAAAGACAGATAAAGAATATTTTTAACAGTTTTAACCACCTTAATGCATAACGGTTTAAGTTTTTGGAAAAAAATACTATTTATAAAAATTGGTTATTGGTTTTAGGACATGAATAAACAACACACTGGAGAAATACAGGTAGATAATAATATTATTAAATGTAACTAAACCAAAGGAACATAAATTGTAACAATGATACTTAATTTGTGCCTCTGAAAGATTTTTAAAAAATAGTAATGCTATTATTTGAGTGAATCACTTGTGGGATTAAAACAGCTATATTTTTCTGAGTGGTGATTGGTCTGTGTGTACCAGAGCTTTAAGTGTGACCTAATGATTCAAGTTCTAGGACTTTGAAAGAATCAAAGATTTAAACCAAGATTTATGGATTTATGTAGAAGTATGTTCATTATAGTGCTACTTGTAATACCAAAATACTGAAAAGAGCATAATGAACATATAAATTCATCTAATAAATTGTTTATATGATTTTCACTACTTTAAGATCACATTTTTGAAGAGAATTAAATAGAGTAAAATGTTCAGAATGGCTAAAGTCAAAAACAGAAGAAATAACAAATGTTGGCAAGAAGATGTGTAGAAAAAAGAACCCTAATGCACGGTTGGTGGGAATTCAATTTCATGAAGCCATGGTGGAAAATAGTATGGAGGTTCCTTGAAAATTTAAAAACAGAGTTACCATAAGATCTGGTAATACCACTACTGGGTGTTAATCCAAAGAAAATGAAAACATTAATTCAAAAAAGATATGGAAGTGGCCCAAGTATCCAACAGCAGATGAATGGATAAAAAAGAGACAGTATATGATCTCACTCATATGTGGAGTTTAAGAAAGGAAATAAATGAACACATGGAAGGGGGAAAAGAAGAGAAGAGAGAGGGAAACAAACCATAAGAGGCTCTTAATGACAAAGAACAAGCTGAGGGTTGATGGAGAGAGTTGGGTGGGGGATGAGCTAGATGGGTGATGGAGATTAAAGAAGAGAGTTGTGATGAGCCCTGGGTGTTGTATGTAAGTGATGAATCACTAAATTCTACTCCAGAAACCAATATTGTATGTTAACGAACTAAAATTTAAATTAAAAAAAAAGGTAAGATGGGGTGCCTTGGTGGCTCAATCTGTTAAGCTTCCAACTCTTTGTTTTGGCATAGGTCATGATCTCAAGGTCGTGAGATTAAGCCCCATATCGAACTCCATGCTCAGTGCATGGAGTCTGCTTGAGACTCTCTCTGCCTCTGGGGTACCTGGGTGGCTCAGTCGGTTAAGCACATGGTTCTTGATTTAGGCTCCGGTCATGATCTCAGGATCCTAGGATTGAGCCCCAAGTTCGGTTCTTCAGTGGGCAGGGAGTCTGCTTAGGGATTTCTCTCCCTCTCCCTCTGTCCCTCTCTCCATTTGTTTGTTCTCTCTCTCCCCCGCTCCTTTCCTCAAAAAATAAATATTTAAAAAAAGACTCTCTCTCCCTCTGCCCTACTCCCTGTGCACTCTCTCTCTTTAAAATAAATAAATAAATCTCTATAAAGAAGATACATGGTATTTATTTATAATGGGATATTACTCAGGGATAAAAAAAGAATGAAATCTTGTCATTTGCAGTATCATGGATGGGCCTAAAAGGTATTGTTCTAAGTGAAACAAGTCAGAGAAGACAAACGTCATATGATTTCACTCATAAGCAGAATTTAAAAAAAAAATGAGCAAAGAAAAAAGATAAACAAAAGACCAGGCTCTTAAATACAGAGAACAAATGGGTGGTTGCTAGAAGGGAAGTGGGTGGGGAGACAGGTGAAACAGATAAAGTGCATTAAGAGTACACTTAACGGGAATTAAGACTACAATTAAAAGCACCAAGAAATATATAGAATTGTTTAATCATTATATTGTACACCTAAAACTAATATAACACTGTGTTAATTGTATTCAAATTTTTAAAAATTAAAAAATAAATGGAGTGTAAGGACCTATTTAGCCAGAGCACTTCCATCCGTTAAACAATAACCTTGTTGTTTAACCCTTAAGCTGTCCCTGCTCCCCTTCCCCCAGGGGACTTACTTAAAAACAAGTCCCAGAAACCAGCCCCAGGTAACAAAGCCCAAATACAAGGGTGGGTCAGGCCAGGTGGAGACATCCGATCAGTGGGGGGCGCTGTCTCCCTAGCTACCAAAGGAGTATGGGTCCTGCCCTCTGGGCACCTTTTGGGTGCCAATTCTGACCAAGGTGATAGGCCAATTCAAATATCTATAGGTAAATTGTAATTCAATTGGTCACTTATGTATGACCTAGTGACTGTGCAGCTTTCTCTGTGTGTTACAATCTCATTGGCCACCTGTGCGTGGCCAGGCCCAACCACATGATTATTGCCCTTAAAAGCTAGTCTGTGAAGCAGAGAAAGGTCACCCTCTCTGTAAGTGGCACGGCCCCTAACGTTCGGTCTGATTCTTGTTGCTTGGCGCAGAATAAAGCTTTGTTTGACCTTCACTTTATATCAGTCTCGCTCCTTAAATCACGGACCCATTATTGGGGGACCTACGAGGAGTAAAATGTGTCAACACTATACTATCAGATATGATCTTTAGATTACAATATAGTATCTATAATATGAACCCAATTTCTGTAAGAAAAATACTTTGTGGGGCACCTGGGTGGCTCAGTGGGTTAAAGCCTCTGCCTTCGGCTCAGGTCATGATCCCAGGGTTCTGAAATTGAGCCCCGCATAGAGCTCTCTGCTCAGCAGGGAGCCTGCCTCCCCCCTCTCTCTGCCTGCCTCTCTGCCTACTTGTGATCTCTGTCAAATAAATAAATAAAATCTTAAGAAAAAAAGAAAAATATTTTGTTTGTACCTAAGAAAAATCTGTGAAAGAAACTAGATATCAAAATGTTAATGATTAACTCTAACTGGTGGGGCTACAGGAGTTTTTATTCTCTCTTTCATTCAATTGTACCTATCCCAAATTTTCTTCAAATAATATATTTACATTTATAAAATGAACAATATTTCTTCAATTCAGAGAATTTCTACTGTGTTCACTTTTCCCAGAAACATTCTTATTTCAACACTTTTCTTACTTCCAACCCACCTTTTCCTTCATGTCCTACTTTATTTGGCTGTGTTTCTTACAGATTATATTAAGGTACACTGGAGTCTACCTTCTTTTCAGTTGTGAGCTGCTTATGTGTAAAGACTGCAAATTCCATGTCTTATATTCTATCACTTCAAGTATAAACTGTATATACTTAGTAAATACAGCATGAATGTATGACGAAAAGTATAGGAACTACAGGAGATCATTCAGATACCAAGTGGATTTGTTCTTTATGGGTAAAATGAGTCACCCTGAGGAAAACTGTATCACCCGTGAATCCAGGAAGAATAGGTTATCCCTTCATTTACATTTCCATAACACCTAGCATATTCTGTTTTATCAAGATTCACACATTAGTTTTGTGACTGTCTTTCTCGAGATTGATTTCTCATCTATCTTATATATCCTCATATATGCAGCATCTAGGGATGTTTGCCCCTCATAGGTTCTTGGTAAATGTTTTTGTTTTGGGGGCACCCACATGGCTGAGTGAAGGTTAAGCATCTGCCTTTGGCTCAGGTCATGATCCCGGGGTCCTGGGATTGAGCCCCACACCAGGCTCCTGGTTCAGCAGGGAGTCTGCTTTTTCTTCTTCTTCTGTCTCTCACCCTGCCTACACACTCTCTCTCTCTCTCAAATGAATAAATAAAATGTTTTTTTAAAAATGGCTTTGTTTTTAAGCTACTTTACTGAGGTTGATAAAAAGCTGTATACATTTAATGTATACAACTTGATGAGTTTGGACATACTATATACCCTTAAAACCACTGCCACAATCTATTCCATAAACATATCTATCACCTGCAAAACTTTCTTCCTGCCTTATTATTATTGATAAGAACACTTCCCACAAAATCTACTCCCTCAGTAAATGTTTAAGTATATAACACAGTACTGTTTGCTATAGGCTCTATGCTGTACTGTAGCTCTAGAACGTATTCATCTTGTTGAACTGAAACTCTATACCCTTTGACTAATATGTCCACTTTATCACCTTCTCCCAGCACCTGGTAACCACCGCTCCACTGTCTGATACCAGAGTTTGACTATTTTAGATTCCTTGTTTAAGTGGAATCAAATACTGTCTGGCTCATTTCACTTAGCATAATGTCCTCTGAGTTGATCCATGTTGTTACAAAGGACAGAATTTCCTTCTTTCTAAGGCTGAATGATATCCTATTGTATGTATATACCACATTTTCTGTATTTATTCAGCTGTTGATAGACATTTAGGTTGCTTCCTTGTTTTGGATGTTGTGAAGAGTGCTGCAGTGATTATAGGGATGCAAGTATCTCTTTGAGATCCTAATTTCAATTTCTTTGGATATATACCCCAAACTAGGATTGCTTGATCATTTAATTTTTTTTTAAAGATTTATCTATTTGACAGAGAGAAATCACAAGTAGACAGAGAGGCAGCCAGAGAGAGAGAGAGAGGGAAGCAGGCTCCCTGCTGAACAGAGAGCCCGACGCGGGACTCGATCCCAGGACCCTGAGATCATGACCTGAGCCGAAGGCCGCGGCTTAATCCACTGAGCCACCCAGGCGCCCCAATATTTATTTATTTGTCAGAGAGAAAGAACAAGCAGGGGGAGCAGCAGGCAGAGGAGCAGCAGGCTCCTTGCCAAGCAAGGAGCCCCATATGGGACTCGATCCCAAAACCCTGGGATCACGACCTGAGCCAAAGGCAGATTCCTAACTGACTGAGCCACCCCAGTGTCCCTATTTTCAATTTTTTTTTTGAGGAAACTCCGTACTGTTTTCCATAGTGGCTACACCAGTTTACATTCCCACCAGTGTGCACAAGTTCATATTTTCATCCTTGCCAACACTTTTTTTCATATAATATTGATCCTAGCATGTGCGGTGATGTCTCACTGCAGTAAATGCTTTTTAAAGGAATGAACAGATTTAACCATGGAAAGAACAATGTGGGAAATGGGAATAGTGTTACAGCATGGTGGAAATGATGGGCCTTTAAGATTTGAATCTGTTCCCTTTTGGCAAATGAGTCATGGGACCTTGTAGAAGTCACTCCTCTTCTTCCATGTTAAAGGTAAAATTCAGATTAGACAAACTAGAATCCTAACAATACACTTAATATCACTGACTATTAAGATGGACTCAGGATTTAGGGTTAGAATTTTCAATTTAATTTTTAAGTTTTTCTTACTGATGGTAGATTTTTTTCCCTAGTCTTGGAAACCATACATTTCATCTATCCAACCTGTAGCAAACAAAACTGGTATTTGACAAAGGGAATAGCAAAGTGATCAGATATGTAGTTCTTAAATACTGAAGGAGTGAGGCTGGAGGGGATGCAAATATATACAGACTTAGTAAAGATACTCTGCAAGCTCATCAGCTCTTTAAGGAAGTACTGCAGAAAGACAGTACGTTCTTTCCAAAAATACAGAAAAACATGTTTATCCATTAATGCCTAACTGAAAATAAAAGTTTTATTGTCAAATGTAACTTTCAGGACTATCCCCATATCAGAAAGAATCAACATAGTCTCAAGGTAAAGTGCATTGCATAACAAGCTCTCACATTATTGAGTCTTTTTCCCTCCCCACCAACCCAGTGAAATGTCAAGGATACATTGGCTGAAGTTTTCCACAGTCCAGATGTCCTTGAAAATCTCATCTGTGCCTGACTGCAGAGAGCCAACCAATGCAAAGCAAACAATGACTGAAGTTCATGACATTATTGAAAGCGTCTGAAACTTGAGTGATCTCTGTTTCAGTAAGATTTTCCTCTATCAAGATACGTGTTTTTCCAAAAATTACCTCTCTGATTCAAGAGAGGAAAGAGCATCATCCTATATGTCTAGATGGTAGGTGAAGATGTTCTAATTCTTTGGCTCAATCTAGTCTTCTGCTTAGTCAGACCAAGTCCCTAACATAACCTCTATTAAAATTACATGTTGGGGTGCCTGGGTGGCTCAGTGGGTTAAAGCCTCTGCTTTTGGTTCAGGTCATGGACTCAGGGTCCTGGGATCGAGCCCCGCATCGGGCTCTCTGCTCAACAGAGACTCTGCTTACCCCTCTCTCTCAGCCTACCTCTCTGCCTACTTGTGATCTTTCTCTGTCAAATAAATAAATAAAATCTTTAAAAAAAATAAAATTACATGTTAAAACTTAAAAATGACATTACAAGTTTTTGTTGGCAGAAGTCTTACAGGTGATAAGAAATGGATACTATTTGAAAATAATATTACTTTCTATAAAATAAAATGCAACTTCCCCTTTTTTAGGAAAGGAAATTGAATTTTTTAAAGTTAAAATGAGGCAAAGAGAGGATTTCCATATATTTGTATTTAAAAATATGTAAATACACTAAAGAATAGGATCTGCCCTTGACCTTTGTTAACCTCTATCATCTTTCCCACTGCTGCTCTCCCTGTATACTCATGTAACTGTATACCTACAGTCATTCCTTGACTACAAAGTTTCATGACACTATTTTGCCCCTTTTTAAAAATATATTTCTGAAACTAATAATACACTGTATGTTAATTAATTGAATTTAAGTAAAAAGTCGAGTTTTAATAGTTATTTCCCCCTTTGAGTATTTATATGTGTCTCTGTTTCCTAGAGTTTTCTTTTCCTACCTCCCATTTCTATCTTTCTCCTTTATTCGATCATAATATAAATCAGACAAATGATGGCCTATGGGCCAAATGCAGCCCACTGCTTGCTTTTTGTAAATACACTTTTATTGGAACAGCCCTATTCCAAGTTTGTTTATACACTGTCTAGGTTTGTATGTGTACAACAAAGAGAGTTGAGGATTTGTGACAGATACTATACAATACAGCCTGTAAAACCTGAAATATTTACTCTTTACTCCTTTACAGAATAAGTTTAACAACTTGTTATGTAGGTGATAAGTCTATCTTTCAAGTGTCTTTGTTGTTGGATGTAATGCAGGGCTGTGGGCATCAGAGAAGTTTCCAAAGAGAAGCTTCCTCCCAGTATTTCCTAAAAGGAACAACTGTTTCCATATGGTGGAAGAAGTTGCCCTAAGCCAATTTCTTGGAAGTCCCTGGTGAGATATCTGAGAGTTGTGTTCGTTCTTATAAGAGGCTTATTCCATCAACTAAATTGCAAGTGGCGTGAGAGCTGGATCTCTGCTATTGTTTACCTTCCATTATCACTGTACCCAGCAGCCTAGCAATAGTACCCTTGTTAGAATGAGGCAGGAAGAGACCCTGACTTATTTCCTGTACTACAGTCCTCTACCAACTGTGCCCCTACCTAAGGCTGAGAGGGTTACTCGGAACCCAGGTCTCTTTCAACTCATTCTAGCACATACTTCAGCTTCTAAGGTGTGTGCAAGTCTTTTTCTTGGTTCTATGCTTTTGAGGGTGGACACTCTACTGGTGGGTATAGCCCTGGGTCTGAGAATTGGTTAAGGAGCAGCTGTTTGCAGAGGAGACAGGTGGATGAAGGGTGGACATGTGGGTTGAGTGTGCAAGTGTCTAGTATGTGACCCCTTTTAGAACAGAGTCAAGGTGAGGGGAAGTAAAGGGAGGTCATACTGGAAACCAGCTCTCTCTCTTTTTTTTTTATTGTTGCAACTATAATATTTATTCTTTTCAATTCAAGTATAATTAACATACAGCGTGATATTAGTTTCAAGTGGGGCGCCTGGGTGGCTCAGTGGGTTAAGCCGCTGCCTTCGGCTCAGGTCATGATCTCAGGGTCCTGGGATCGAGCCCCGCATCGGGCTCTCTGCTCAGCAGGGAGCCTGCTTCCTCCTCTCTCTCCCTCTCTGCCTGCCTCTCTGCCTACTTGGGATCTCTGTCTGTCAAATAAATAAATAAAATCTTTAAAAAAATATTAGTTTCAAGTGTACAATATGATTCAACAATTCTATACATTTCTTAGTGCTCATCGAGATAAGTGGACTCTTTATCTCTTTATTTTGTCCTTCCTCCCACCCCCCTCTGCTCTGTCAAACACGAGTTTGGTTTCTGTATTTAAGAGTCTGGTTTTTGTCTCTTTTTTTCTTTGTTGCTCATTTGTTTTGTTTCTTAAATTCCACATATGAGTGAAATCATAGGAGACCAGCCCTTTCTTTATTGCTCAAGAAAGGAGGACAGAACATACACTATTTCTCTGCTGACCTGATATACAACCTTATCTGGGACCCACAAATTTTACATTCCGCTTGGCCTAGCAGACTGCTTTATTTAATCAAGGCAATAAAAATAAATTTGTCAATGGTTTTATAATTTGAAAACAATAGAATGTTCTAAAGCTATTATAATCCTATTTATTGTATGATTTTACATAATAACTAAGGATTTTTTTAACTGCTGCAAAAATATTTGTTACTATATTTATCTAATTCATTTATTACTTAAGTGTGTTTATATAATAAATACATAATATGTTATAAATCTAAAAAACTGAGTGCAACAATTACCAGACTTTTGTTTCCATCAGAATTAATGAAAGTGCTAATTTAGAATGCTATTGAAAATAAGTTAAGAGTCTAGGCACCTACATCAGATGCCTAAATACCAAAAAATTATTTTTTCTGTTGCATGGCACCTGGCATTAGCTGAACTATTCTCCTATTTAGGAATTATATCTGTTGACACTGGAACCGCCCAGAGGCTTACACTTACATTCAGTTGCTTCTCTGACTAAGCAGTGGCTCTAGTTGGATTCTTTTTTCTCTTTTTTTCCCCCAAACGAGAGATAAAGGTCTTTGGACGCATTTCCAGGGAAAACATGAATCTAACATAGCTTCGGGTAGAAACCCTATCCCCAAAGGCCAACCAATACTCCCCCAGGATGCACATCCATACCTGGGCTTCTTCCAGATTAAAGTCTGAGGGAAGTCTGAGGGCTTTGCCACATGTCTACCATGGCTGAGTGGCAATCAAGATCATTTTGCACTTTAATAGTCTCCAACATAGGCATGTGATCACTTGTGATCATAAGTAGTCTATCCATATGCTACTTTTGACAACATTTCATCTTTGGTAAATTAACTTTTCCAGAGCACATGGGGCTTTTCTCTTCAAGTCTGACATGTGACCACTGGGGTACTGTCTACACAGTACTCCAAAGTTTCATGAACAAGTTATCTGATTCTGTTTCAAAGCATAACTTTGGCACTTCAGCAAGCTTGCAAAAAAAGAACATTTATAGAGAAAGCAATCTTATTTATACTAATTTTCTGTGTGGTAATGTTACCCAGGTGGCTCAAAAGAATTAAGGCACCTCCCTAAGTGTCCAACTTACTAGTAGCAAGTACCTGAGAAACTGGAGAGTAAAGAGTCCAACATCAGTTAAGTCAGAAAAATTTGCAGCAAATCATACATCCTTGCTTATGTAAGTCTTATGAGTCCGATAAATCTTTATGTTCAGAGAACTTATAGCTTAGAGCATGAAGAGAATGACTTACAACTTAGATATTTGGTTTTTAAGCATTAGGTTTAATAGACTGAATTGTTTAGTCCTGACAAAACAAAAGCATTAGATGACAAGTTCATATCCTGTCCTTCAGATCTGGAATGATTCCCCAATTATGCCTCTTGCCCTACGGTTGTAAATAACAGCTATCATCTCAACTGTTGCTAATGTGGCATTGGCACTGCAAAAAAATAAAATAAAAAACCCACCTCCTGGGGGTGCCTGGGTGGCTCAGTCGGTTAAGCGTCTGACTCAATCTTGTCTCAGGTCATGATCTCAGGGTCATATAATCAAACCCTGTGTTGAGCCCCAGCACAGCGAGGAATATGCTTGGGATTCTCTCTCCTTCTCCTTCTGTCCCTCCCCTCTCCATGCTCTCTCTATCTCTCTAAAATAAATGGATAAATCTTAAAAAAAAAAAAAACCCACCTCCTATGTTATTCAAAGTGGGGCCATTATACTGAAGCTTTGCTAATTCTATGAAAAACTTGCCTCACATTTAAATAGGACTACCTTCATAAAAGAAGCGTGAAACCACAGGAAAATAATAAAATTGTAAAACTGATAAACTAATAAAAACTAATAAAAAGTAGTTCCTCATAGGAAAGGGAAAAGTGGAACCTGGCTGAACCGGGGACAACATGGGGGGAACACATTTTGCTATATCTTTCAAAAATATTTTTTTGTTTTAGACTTGATTATATTATATATTCAAAAACAAAATTCAAAAATTAAATAAGGAAAAGTAGCTGATCCAAAAGAAAACTGAGCAAATGGCTGATAAAGATTTTAAAAAGGTACAGAACTCAATCCATCATTAGGGAAACACAAATTAAAATTAAAATAAGGTGCCACATATCGAGTAGAGTAGTAAAAAAAAAAAAAAAGAAAGACAGAAAAGAACATGTTGGTGAGGATGTAGAGCAACTAGAATTCTCATATACGGTCAAAGGGAATGTGAAATTGTTTAACCATTGTATAAAAGTGGCAGGATCTCCTAAAGTGAATATATGCATACCCAGTGATCCAGAAATTCTCTGTGTGTGCCAAAGGCATGTACTAGAATGATCACAGAAGCACTGTATATAACTGCTGCAAACTTTAGAAACCACACAAATACTAATCTACAGTTAAGCCGATAAATATCCACATAATGGAATGCCTTAGGTTAATGAGAATGCACTCTACAACTACGTACAGCAAAAGAGATTGAATCTCAAACAAAATAATGAAATATAAACAAAATAATCTAGATACAGAGTATACTTGATAGATTTGATTTGATTTATGTAAACCGAAAAAGCAAACCCCCCCAAAACAACCTTTATACAGCTAAAAGCAAGGATGTCGCTTCCCACTTTGGTGGGAATGATGTGCAGAATGGTTCCACAGCTGTGCCGCGCCGGTGAATATGCATCAAGTTTTGATGTGGGTGCTTTCTTATCCCGAAATTATTTGTAAAAATATGCAGAGGCACATTAGAACTGTGTGATCCAGGATGTAAAGAGTTACTTCAGCTTTAGCGGAGTCAATTTGTCAAAGCAGTGCACAGGATTCCAAAGCCGTAGAACATACAGTTACAGAATGTGACAAATATTACTTTCTGTTTGAAGCATCGACTATAATTCAAGATCCAGTCAGAGCTCAACGAACTGTGAGTGAGATTTCACAGGATTGTGGCAAAGCTGCCTCTGGAAGCCCATAAGCATAAATCCACAGGTTTATTGCTCAATAAGTGCCTCCTTCATCACACACTGAAATGATCCCTGTTAGGCTGCTTTTGAAAAGCAAACTTTAAAAAGGAGAAGGGGGGGTGCCAAAATTGAGTCATCAACTGCTAAAAGGTCAGAACTTTGAAGCTGACGGTGCTGCTAAGTGGAAGAGCCTCCTGAGAAAGAGAACTTAAGCCCTAACCTTGATGAGTCTTGGACTAGCATCCAAGACCACCTGAAGATGTCTGAATTACTGGGAGAGACACTGTGGCTCATGAACTAGATGCCTGAGAGCTTTACTCGTGCCTTAGCGTGCCCAGGAAGAAATAATGGCTTGTCTCCTCCGTATGTGTCATGTTCAGCCAACCACACCAAAAGCAAGAGGGAAGCTGGCAGGTTCACTGGGAAGACAGAGCATATGCTGTTCTCACTTTCATTGTTTTGATCATTGTGTTTCCCAAAGAAGCAGCAGTTGGGGCAGAAATGTTGATAGAAATAGGATTAAGTGGTCTGGGCTTTGCCAGGATTGGAAAACAATACCATGCAGTGCCAATATGTTAGTCACTGGTTACATGTGCCTATTTTCATGTAAATAAAATAAATAAATTCATATTCTCAGTAGCGCTAGCCACACATTGGTTACCAAACTGGTTATCTCTGACTACAGAATATTTTCATCTTGCAGAAAGTTCTACTTGACAGCACAGCCTTAGGCCAGAGGTCAGAAAACCAAGTCCCATGGGCTAAATCCAGCCAGGAGCGTTTATAAATAATATTTTATTGGAACATTCATTAATGTGTTGTTTCTGGTCATTTCTGCACTAGAAAGGCAAAAACTGGTTAGCTGCAATGGAGACTTCTTGTCACAAAGCCTAAAATGTTCAGCATCTGGTCCCACAGAAAATGCTTGCTGATCCCTGCTTCGAGCAACTTTTGATCAAACCAGTTTACAGATTTTGCATAGAAATGCCCGAAGACCTCATAAAAATACTGGAGGCATTCAATCCTTCCCCTCAAGAGACTACATAGACCATACCTTCAGGCTCTAAATAAGCACAAGAAATGTGAATCAAGAGACTTATCTGGCTGTTTAGTTAAAAGTAGGGACAAACTCCCTGGGGAAGATATTCGGGTCCATCACTGAGCACCCATTTGATGTCTTACATTATACTTAGTGCTGATGGAAGAAGAAATACCACAAATCTGCCCTTAGTGGGCTTCTTGTTCATTAGGAAGAAAAGCAAATTAGTTGCTTCCTATTTTGAGCCACATGTCGAAGTGCTAGAGATCTGCTACTCTATAAAGCACACGCATTTCTCAATAAGGACCCAGAGGTGGGGGCTTTCCTGCATACGTGGTGCCAAGGGGCATGTGGTAGTGACCATGTTGCCCCTTCCCCCAAGGCTGAAGCAAGTCCGAAGGTGGTGGGAATTTCAGTTCTGTTCCCCGGGAAACAGATGCCAAGATGAGGATTTAAGTAGTTTATCTGCAAGGTGACTCTGGAAATCACTGGAACAGGAGTGGGAAAATGAGGCAGGGAAAGAAAGTAAGCCAAGACAGACTGCAATCATGAGCATATTATTGGTGTGGGTGACTGCGGCTGAATCCCACTGGGGATCTCTGGGAGTCAGTGTAGAGCATGTCTCAGAGTTTTCCTACGTCAGGGGCGACCAAGCAGTGTTGTTTATTCACCAACTCCCATCTCCAATGGTTGAGGGCTTCTTCCCAATACATCAACGCCACACCATACCCACGACATATCACACACACACACAGACCCCTCAGGCCTGTCCTACATGCATGCTGAGCATTTAATGCAGCTAGAGGAAGCCCCCAAGTACAGAATCCAGGTGCTGGCAGCAAGAGAAGCCTTTGAGGTGTTCTGTCTGCACTGAAGTGAACTGGAGTCTCTCAGGAAGTGACAGGAGGCCAAACTGACACTTTCCATCTTTGAAGACCCTGTCAGATTCCTGTGATGCCGGCTGTCCAGCCCTGAGACACTGCTGGCAGCAGCAGAGGAAAGAGTGGCTCCAAGTTTCCTGCTGACCATATCTACCTTATTCATCACTATGCGGTTGGGAGAATGCCCAGGAGGTAGCAGATGCTTAATACATGTTTGTGAAATCAGTCAGTGATTAGACCTTCATTGTGGATTTTCTCAAAACTCACTGACTTTACTTGTCAGAAAATATTTTCAAAGGGATACAAACAGAGTAGATTGGATTTTACTCCATAACTGGGGTATGCAAGATAAGTCACATTACTGTATTTTTCAAAGCTGAAATTCAATGTGATTCTCAACTCCCATCCTATTCATGATCCAAGCCTACATACATGCTCCCCTGAAGAGGTCCCATGGGCCAAGAAATTTTGTTCACATCAGTACCCCAATTTGTGAGTTCTAAACTCACTGAGTGACATAATTCTGCCTGTCCTGAGCTCTTCTTGGGATTTTATGAACACACAGTTGGCAGCTCTTGATTCTTATAGAACACAGACCCAAAATCATTGATTCCTTCATAGCCCAGAGTAATTCCATTCCCTATGGGTTGGCCACTTACCTCTCAAGCCATCTCCCCATCTACGCCTTTAAAACGTAAGCATATTTCTATCACAGATTCTGGCCATAAAGTGGAACCATCCTCAAAGAATATAAATAGCTTCAAGGCAAGGTCTGGTTATGTTCTTGAAATGGACAAAGGACACACACACTCACACACACACACACACACACGTACGTGTGTGCATGCGTGAGCTCAGTAATATCTCAGGAAATTATCCTTGTCACAGGTTGTGTTCTCCAAAATCACACCCCAAGATGGACATGAGAGTACCAGATATTTACTAAGGATCAACTCATGAAGGGAAGGGAGAGGCAGTGTGATTGAGAAGAGGAAGTTGAACATGCAGGTCCTTCAGAGCCTTGGCCGATCTGGCACAGAGCTCTACAATGAATAGTACTTATCAGGTTGAGGCTAAAATGCCTGAACCTGTCTACTTCTGCTGTGCTCAGTCACCATAATGTCTGCCTTGGACGAGGCAGCTCTCAACAGCTGAAGCTGACCAGGAAGGAGCGGACAGCTGGAGGCTGCCTGCTAAGCACACACCCCAGAGCTAGGCAGCAAGTCTTCCCTGGAAGGGAGATCCATTTGGCACCTTTCCATGCCTATCACGATCTTGCTGCGGAAAGATAAACAGTTCTGGTCTCTAAACGTCTGACAAACTAATAATATATTTTAAGTAGACAGCACTTCATAGTTGAAAAGTTTTTCCATATAATAAGATCCTGTTTTAACACTTACATATAAGGCAAATGCTATTATCACCGGTTTACAGAAGAGAATTGCAAAACCAGAGATTGGCTTGCGATCAAATGGTGAGGGTGGGCCTCAAAGTTAGCACTAGTCCTCTGGACTAAATCCTGTCTACCACCTGTTTTTGTAAATGAAAATTTATTGCGTTTGTTCCTGGGCTCTCTATCCTCTCCAGTGACCTAGAAGTCTATTTTCGTGCCAGTACCATACTGTTTTGAGTACTATAGCTTTGTAGTATATCTTGAAATCTGGGGCCGTGATATATTCAGCTTTATTTTTCTTTCTCAAGATTGCCTTGGCAATTCAGAGTCTTGCATGGTTTAATACAAACTTGGAATTATTTGCCCTAGTTCTGTTAAAAAAAATATTGATATTTTGATAGGGACCACACTGAATTACACTGCCGATTAATCTATGACAAAAGAGACAAGATACAACAGGGGAAAACACAGTTTCTTCAACTAATGGTGTTAGGAAAAGTGGACAGCTACATACATGAGAGTGAAACTGGAATCACTTTCTTCCACTATATACAAAAATAAACTTAAAATTGGTTAAAGACCTAACTATAAGACGTGAAACCATAAAACTCCTAAAAGATAACATAGGCAGTAATTTTTTTTGACACTGGCCTTAGCTACAGTTTTTGATTGTGTCTCCCCAGGCAGAGAAACTAAGGCAAAAATGAACTATTAGGACTATACCAAAAGCAAAAGCTTTTGCATAGTGAAAGAAACCATCAACAAAATGAAAAAGCAACCTACTGAAGGGGAGAAGATACTTGCAAATGATATCCAATGGGAGATGAATATCCAACATACATAAAGAACTTGTATAACTCAACACCAAAAAAACACCAACAATCCAATTAACAAATGGGCAGAGGACCTGAATATTTTTCCAAAAAAGAAATACAGATGGCCAACCAATACATGAAAAGATGCTCAATATCACTAATCACTGTAGAAATGCAAATCAAGATCACAATGAGAAGTCACTTCCTACCTCCCAGAATGGCTATGATCAAAAAGACAAGAAATAACAAGTGTTCGCAAGGATGTGGAGAAAAAGGAACCCTAATGCACTACTGGTGAGAATGCAAATTGGTACTACTGTGGAAAAGAGTATGGAATTTCCTCAAAAAATTAAAAATAGAAATAGTGTATGATCTAGTAATGCCACTAGTAGGTACTTACCAAAAGAAAACAAAAACACTAATTCAAAAGGATATACTCAACCCTAGGCTAATTGCAGCACTATTTGCAAGCAACCTGAGTGTCCACTGATGAATTAATAAAGCAGATGTAGTATGCACAAACACACACACACACACACACACACACACACACACACAAATATTACTCAGCCATGAAAAAGAACAAAATCTTGTTATTTGTGACAGCATGGATGGACCTGCTAAATGAAATAAGTCAGAAAAAGACAAATACTCTATCATTTCATTTATATATAGAATCTAAAAAACAAAGCAAATGCAAATGAACCATAGTAACAGGTTCATAAATACAGAGAACAAACTTGCAGGGTGAGGGAATGCGTGAAATGGGTGAAAGGAATTAAGAGGTACAAACATCCAGTTATACATAAGACACAGACATGAAAAATACAGCACAGGGAATATGGTCAATAATGGTGAAAGATAATACCTACACGTATCATGGGAAACACTATATAATATGTAAATTGTCAAACTGCTAAGTCATACTCCTACAACTAATATAACATTGTATGTCAACTATACTTCAGTAGTAAAAAAAGATTTATTGGGGACCCCTGGGTGGCTCAGTTGATTAAGCAGCTGCCTTCGGCTCAGGTCATGATCCCAGGGTCCTGGGATCGAGTCCCACATCAGGCTCCTTGCTCAGCAGGGAGCCTGCTTCTCCCTCTGCCTCTGCCTGCCTCTCTGTCTGCCTCTCTGTCTGCCTGTGCTCACTCTCTCTGACAAATAAATAAATAAAATCTTTTTAAAAAAAGATTTATTGGAACTCAGACCATTCATTTAGATGTTGTCTCTGACTACCTTCTTGCTATGCCAGAGTTGCGAAGCTGTGGATGGAGACAGTCTGATCTACAAGGCCTAATATCTAGTAACTGGTTATTTACAGGTCACTATTTCACCTTCCTACAGTGTTCTACACAATCCCTAATTTAACTCTGAAACACAGTAAACAGAGATCACTGTCCCAGAGATCCCTAGTGGCTAGCAGGTAAGGAATAGGAGTCCAGTGTAAACGGACAAGACTAAATTGTATGAGTGCTCAAGACTGTGGTCAGCTGGAGAAAGCATTGCTTTAATGATGCTGCCTCTTAACAAAAGTTCCCAAGATATCCAGTCACCAAGTGGCTCTTGCTTTCAGACAGCATCCAAACCAGAAATGACCCTCGCCTTCTCAAACCCTCCTCAGAATCCCTCAGCAAAAGTTAAAAGTTTAGGTACTCGTGGTTTCCTGATATATGTTCTTCCAAGCTACAGCAAGTTAAATAAGCCTTAACTATACTTGCATTTCAGGTGGTCTGTGGCTGATACATTTCAGCATAAAAAATAAGGAAAGGCTTCATGAATCATCATTTGAGGCTGGTATTAAAAATGGATTATTTAGGGCACCGGGGTGGCTCAGTTGGTTAAGTGACTGCCTTTGGTTCAGGTCCCAGGGTCCTGGTATTGAGTCCCGCATCAGGATCCCTGCTCAGCAGGGAGTCTCCTCTCTCTGACCTTCCCTCCTCATGCTCTCTCTTCTTTCTCTCTCTCTCTCTCTCTCTCTCTCAAATAAATAAATAAAATCTTAAAAAAAAAAAAGAAAATGGATTATTTACCCATACGCAAGAGGTATGGATGGTGGGCATAAGCACAGACAAGAAGACAGCAGAGGGCAGGATTAATTAGGACAGTTTGTTAAGAGTCCAGGCTACAAGTAGGTAGAGTAGCATGGATAGTTAGAAAAGGTGTTTTATGTGTGTGTGGAGGGGTGTCTTATTGCAAGACACTCCTTAAAGAGGAGTGAGGAGCTTAGAGTTATGCATTAGGCCATTAGGATTTCTTTGAATATCCCTTTGGGCAAATCTACAATGAAGTACTTTTCTGGAGATTGAAAATTTGGTTGGTCTTCTGGGAAGCAGTAGCAAGAGGGGAGACTTGGCTTAACTAAAAAAACTTTCACAAAAATCCAGCTGCTCCTAATAATTGAATATTTCCTCTTTTGATTTGTGTTGTTTTGGGGAGCCCCTGAATAGCAGTTTAAAGTGTTTAATTGGTTTTCCTCTGTTCAGTTTTATTAAGCTGTCCTGGGCTCTTGAGTCGGCAAACTTAGCATTTTTTTTTTTTTTTTTAAAGCTGAGCTTGCTTTCTCTAGAAGGTTTTTCCTCCAGTTTATTCAGCTTAACTTCTCATATCTGATGCTGAACACTAACCAGCTGCTGGGCATGCAGAAAAAAAGAAAAAATGTTTCAGTAATGGTATCTGAAGTTTTCCATTTTGCCTCAGAATATGTGCAGCTCAAAGAAAACCAGTGTGAACAAGTTTCCCTCTGCTGTTGGACAATATGCCCAATAATTAACTTGTTGTGAATGCCTGAGGGTATCACCTTCTCCCACAGCATGCAATGAGAGGAAAAAAACACAGGCAGGCGCTCAGGAGAGCTAGTCAATATCATCTCTTTGCCATTCACCAGCTATGTGATCATGTGTGTAATGACTTTGATGATTGACACCCCAACATCCATTCGTTCTCAATGATTACTCCAAATCAAATGATTATTCCCAACTCCGGATGCATACAAGAATCACCTCTGCCACCTGCTAACACTTCACACATATTTCATGAGACATAGCCAGGGTGAAAGCCTCTAGTTTAAATGAACCATTGTTACAGATCATTTGAATAATCATCTCATTCTTGGTGACTGACTCATGAGACTTAAAGGCAAAGGATAGCTAATTCTTATTGAGTGCTTACTGTATCAGCTAGCCTTTGTGACATAAGAAACCATCCTAAAACTTAGTGGCTTTAATCTACGTTTTATCTCATGAGTCTATGCATTGATTGTCAGGTTCTTCAGGTCTGGGCTGACATTGTTGATCCATGCTGAGCTTACATAGGAGTATGGAGTCAGCTGGGGAGGGATGAATGGTGACTGGTTGATCTAGATTATTCAGAGGCCCAGCTGTTGCCCAGGGCAACCAAAGCAATGTGTTTCCCCTACCCTGGGCTGCTACTCATGATAGCAGTGTTAAAGAGCGACAAGGAAGGTGCCTGGGTGGCTCAGTCAGTTAAGCGTCTAAGACTTGATCTCGGCTCAGATCATGATTTCGGGGTTGTAAAACTGAGCCCCACGTCAGGCTCCACACTCAGCACAGGGTCTGCTTGCCCCTCTCCCTCTGCTCCTCCCCATCCTCCCTTCCTCTCCCCCCCCAATTAATTAATTAATTAGTTAATTAATAATAAAAATCAGTCTTAAAAAAGAAAAAGAGCAACAAGGAAAGGCAAGTCCTAATATGCAAGTACATTTCAAGTCTCTGCTTGGTCATGCCCAGTATCAGTCTCTTGACCAAAGTAAGTTACACGGCTGAGTCCAGAGTCAGTATAGAATGGGACTACCCTAGGGATGCGGCTACAAGGAGGCGTGAACAAACCGGTAGCTACTGTACTCACCACGTGCCAGATAATGTTCTAAGCTCTCTGCAGTAATACACTTGATCCTCTGCAAACTCAATGAGGCAGACAAACTGTACTAATTCCATTTTGCAGTTGAGGGAAATGAGACACGAAAAGGTTAAATAACACGCCCAAAGAAGGTTACACAGTGACTAAGTGGCAACATTATTATTTGAACCCAGTCAATCTGGTTCTAGATTTCATGTTCAGAATCATGATATCATATATAGCTGAAGTATATAAGGGAAACTATTCCTCACTGTTAAGGAGGAGATACAGGAAGAAACACTCCTACTCTCTCCCTGGACATTGTCCCATGCAGATGTGTGGCTTGGGTGCAGGGACAGTCATCTTGCCAATACCCACCAAGGGCCAAGAGCACTGCCAACAGCCAGAGTTCTGATAACCTATGGAGAAGACCACCTTGTTTTTTGTTATGCGAAACAATAACACTCTTCATTGAAAAATCAGAGTGAATTAAATTTCCCTGAGACTTGCAATTTAAAGGATTTTAATTTTCAACGGCTAAGTCACAGAACCTCTCCAGGACTTGATTTCTTCACATTCAAAATATAAGTCTTGAATTAGATGATTGCTGAAGTTGTTTCCACTATTAACATTTATAATTTTCATGATACCATAGATAAGGAAACAAATTTGGTTGTTGATTATGGCAGAGGGTCTATACACTAGCAAAAAGCTTAAACACTGGCAAATATTTAGCTTTGTTTTTGTCTTAGTTTTCTGTAGTTGCTGTGACAAATAACTACAAACAGTGGCTTAAAACAACACAAAATTTGCTGTCGTTCAGTTCTTTAGTTCAGAAACTCACCCCAGATGTCACTGGGCTAAGACAGAGGTGAGGCAGGAACCACACTCCTCTCTGAGCCTCTAAGGGAAAATCTTTTTCAAGACTCATCAGCATTCTGTGTCTTGTGGCTCATTCTTCCATCTTCAGAATCAGCAAAGACTGAGTTCTCACATCACATTTCTCTCTCATCACAGCCCACAAAGTCTCTCTGCTCTTATGAACCCATTCGATTAGACTAGGTCCACTGGAGAATCCAGAATAATCTCTCCATACCAAGTCTCTAATGAAGCCCTAATGGCATATTCAAAGTCCCTTCTGCCATGCAGGATAACATATTCAGTTTCTGAGGATTAAAGTGTGGACATCTTGCGGGGGGCGGCGGCTATTCGCCCTACCACTGTTTTCTTGGCAAATGTGCTTAACCATTATAGTACATATATACTGACTTTCTCAACTCTAAGAATATCCAATTAAAAAAATTCCTAACCATGGAAAGCACACAGAACACTGTAAAACTATCTATTACTATTATCCAGAGTTAAGAAGAGTAGCATTTTAGCCAATATCCTTTAGCCTCTATGAATGTAAGATTTTTGACAAAAATGGATTCAAAGCGTACATATCTTCACTTTCTTTTCACTTACCACTAAGCTATGAACTTGCAAAAACTTGGCTTAATTTTGGTGGCTACATAGCATTCTATCAAGTAGACAGAACTGATGTGTGATCTGTTTAATGAATCCCTTTTTTTTTTGGACATTTCCACTGCTGCTAAACTCTCACTCTTAACAGCAAACATTCTTGCACATACATTTGTACATAAATCGTTGGGCACATTCTTTAAGACTAGAATAACATAGTGACTGAAATCTTGGGGTTTAGAATCAGATTTTCTAGAAATGGAATTTTACCCTGCTTAGGGGCTCTTCCTCTCACTCCCAAGGTGAGGTAACAGAATCACCTGGAATAGTAGTGGAAATGCCAGGCCTTGGGCACTACCTAGATTTAATCAAACACTCCATGAGGAAGGTAGAGGCTTTGCATTTGTAAACAAGCTTTCATGGTTGTGACACATACTCAGGATCTCTGGTGCCTCTCCCCAGTTTTCCTTTTCCTGAAATTTGTTGACATTGAAATGCCATAACTCCTCCTTACATACTGTATCCCCTAAAATAACCTTCCGGTAGGAGAAAAAGGAAAAAGCAAGGTGGAAAAGATGTGCATGAAAGATACAGGAGCCGATCTTTATGCTCTAGCCCCCAAATTTGTCCAGCATGTTGCTTAATAGAAAATTCTTCATATCCTCTCACCCTAAATCAGAGTGGATAGTCTTCAACTTTTTCTAACAAATATTAAAAATGCATGAATTAAAACTATGTGTGTATGTTGCTCATTCTGAAGGGTGATTAGATAGGAGCTAAATTTTATTGTGCATTTATGATGCACTAGGCCCTCCCTAAGTGAAATATCTATATATTTATTTCTCACCATGGCTCAAATATGTGTGTGTGTGTGTGTGTACATACACACATTTATTTCTCACAATGGCCCTAAGAAGTAGCTATTCTCTCCACTCTGCAGATGAGAAGACAAAGGCATAGGGGGTTAAGGGTTAAAAAAATGGTTCAAGGTTTCACCATTCGTAAGCCATGATGCCAGATAAAAACACGAGATGTGAGTCAAGACTCCATGCTTTCAGTCCATTCCTATCAGGTACCATTATAACTTTACTTCTGTATATATATTAATAAAATAATAAAATAACTAATAAGATAATAAGTAATGAAAACAGTAAGACCTACCACTTACAGCATGTTCTCTTGGTGCTCAGCACTATATCCACTCACATTTCATTTGATCTTCGTACTGTATCTCTGAGGTATAGTTTATATTGTATCATTTAGGAAGCCAAGCTCAGAGACATGAACTAATTTTTCCTGGGCTGTCCTGCCAGTAAGTGTCTTAGTTAAAGGTTGGCCTTCACCTCCCTGACTGTGAAACCCCAAAGTCTTACACACAGCTTTATTCCAACATTAAAGAACATCCTACTAGATGAAAATGTCTTTGGGGAATCTGGTCTGTTAGACTACCATCAGTAAATATACTTGTTTCACTTAATAACATAGAGGGAATTAGCAAGAATGGCAGGCAGAGGTAATCCCAGAAGGAAACAGAAGGAAGGAATGAACAAACAAACAAACAAACAACAGCTACAGCTGAGGAGGTAAACTGAGATTTGCATAAACATTCCTGACATTGGCCTCCGGACCCCAGTTCCTCACTTTGAAGACACTGCTGAACTCTGGCTCTCCAATTCAACAAAGCTGCCGCCCTCAAACTCTGAAGACAGCTTCCATCCTTAAAATGTAGTTGCTCACATCTCGGTCAAGTCCTTGAAAACCCAGCTGTTTCCCCGAGGTGAACAGACCCTGTGAGTCAGTCCGGCCTGTGCCCTGGCGAGCAGGGAGCCTGGTGTGCATAATTAAAGCCCTTTAAGTGAAAGTTCAGCCACAGAGATGAAGGAACCAGATTCCAGGAATCTGCCGTTTATCATTGGGAAAAAAAAAATGGTCCCCGGCACACTCTACTCTTCTCCTCAAAGCAAATGACAACTAAAAAATCAGGATTATTTAAAAATGCCTTATACAGTATAGATACTACAGAGTAGTAGTATCTACTGATTCAGGTTTTTGAGCTAAAACATCTACAAGAAAGGCAAAATGAGAACTGTGGCAAGAACTGAAGACATGTTTTCAAAACAGAGCACTTATTATGATTAGGGGCACCTGGGCGGCTCAGTGGGTTAAGCCTCTGCCTTTGGCTCAGGTCATGATCCCAGGGTCCAAGGATGGAGCCCCTGCACAGGGCTCCCTGCTCAGTAGAGAGTCTGATTCTCTCTCTGCCCTAACCCCTGCTTGCGCGCACGCTCTCGCTCGCTCTCTCTCTCTCTCTCTGAAATATATAGAAGTCATGATTAAGGTAAAATGGAATCGAAAGGGGAAGGGGATATAGTGTATCATAAAGTCATAAAATTAATAACTATCACAAAGTGTGCTACCTTTTATGAGAGTAGAGGTCTTAAATAAGAACCCAAGGATGTCAGAGCAGAAACAGAGCTCTGGGGCCACCTAGAGGAGGTTCTTCGAACGTCATACCTTTCAGTTATGTGTTCTGTTCAGTCTATTTTTCACATAGTTTTCTGAGCAACATGCAATTAGTTGGATGAAGCTGCTTAAACCAAAGTGTTCAGAGAAATCCCGATTCTCCTACAGGTAAAATTTTCCTTGCTACGGAGTTTAGAGTTTAGAATGTTGGAAGAGTTTTCACAAAATCACACAAACAATGGCCATGTGGCTACTTGTGGTTCCGTGGTCTTCAATTTGGCCATCTCTGGGAAACCATAACCTCTGTGGCATTTGGTTTGTATGATTTTGACCAAAACTGAATGATTCAAAATTTCCTCACAAACATCAGAGTTTTGCAAACCACCTTCTCCATTTTGCCAAGAAACGGAATAGTCTATAGATTAGTGTTAAGCAAATTTTTTCCAACATGGATGTCATATTGAATAAGAAAGTTGGGCCTAAATGATCTCATAGACCATTTGCTACCACAAAGCAAAATTTCATGAGAATTACTGAAAAGTATGGCATGGCTTGTGATAGAAATCCAGTGATTTGAAGTCTATTTTCAAAAATGGAATACTTAATCTTTCCAAAGTAAAATATAGATTCTTCACCTTGCAATTGATATTATTACAGAGGGAAGAATAAGCTAATGAAAAGAACAGGGGGTCCTGGGACCAGTTCTACAATCACATATTTGAAGAGTAGTTCCTTGATGGGGCAGCTTTAAGCTGTGCCAATTTATTGGACCTGGAACTGCACTTCCAATAATTCATTCCTCCAGGTTAGGGCTGGCCACAGGAGAAACTTCCCTGAGAGTTAGAAGGTGAAAGGGAAGCAATAGCCTCTGTGCTCTGAAGGGCACCACAGGTGCCATGCACGGCTGGCACACATATACGTTACTGTCTGTCTGCTGCCTCGCCTTATGGGCACCAGGAATCACCAGACCTCAACTCCTCTAGCTCCTGCCATGCCTTACTCTTTAGTTTCTCCAAGCCTCGGACTAGGCACGTGTGTGGCTTAGGACACTGTCTCTTTCTCCACATTGCCTGTATCATCAAAGTTGGAGGCAGTGGGAAATAAACAGGAGTTCCAGTTTGCCAAGGCAGGTTCCAGCTGTTTATGAGAGTTCCAGTTTGTCCTCATGCCCCTCTACCTCAGGCCCAGCTTTACTTCCAGACTGCTGGTTCGGCTGATCTGCGGCGACTTCAGAGTCACCATTGGACATGAAAACAGTGGCTTTACATAGACTTCCCCACTAGCTTCCACGGTTGTCCAGGGGTCTAATCCATAACATAAATCCCTCATTCCATATCGCTCAAAAGCCTTCTGCCTCTTTGAGCAAACCCTAAATGATACAGTTAATGTTACAGAGCCTCAATCACTTCAGCTGCAAAGCAGAGCAAAGATGCTAGAAGTTATCTTAGTTTCCTTTCTCTATGAGATAACACAGATTTTACCTCCTGTTAAGAGTTCCTCTGATAGGTGTAAAAAAGGTAGAAGGCCTTCAAAACTTTATTAATTGAAGACAACACAAACAAATGGAAAGATATATCATGCCCATGGAATGGAAAAATTAACATTGCAAAAATACCCAACTACCTAAAACAATCTGCAGATTCAATGCAATCCCTATCAAAATACCCATAGTATTTTTTTCACAGAGCTAGAATAAGTAATCTTAAAATTTGTATACAACCACAAAAGACCCTGAATAGCCAAAACAATCTTGAGAAAGAAAAACGAACTCACATTTCAAGCTGTATCATATCATATCATATCATAAAGCTATACTAATCAAACCAGTACAGAACTGGCACAAAAACAGTTAGATTAATGGAAAAGACTTGAGGGCACAGATATAAACCCACAAGTATACAATCAATCTACGACAAAGGAGGCAAAATATTCAATGGGAAAAAGATTATCTCTTCAATGAGCGGTGCTGGGAAAACTGTATGGCTACATGCCAAGGAAGGAGGGAAGAAGGAAGGAAGGAAGGAACTGTACTACTTGCTTACACTATCCACAAAAATAAACTCAAAATGGATTAAAGACCTAAATGTGAGACCTGAAACCATAAAAATTCTAAAAGAAACAGGCAGTAATCTCTTGGACATTAGACTCAGCAACATTTTTCTGGATATGCCTCAACAGGCAAGGGAAACAAAAGCAAAATAAGGGCGCCTGGGTAGGTCAGTCCTTGAGTGGCTGCCTTTGGCTCAGGTCATGATCAGGTTGGTCCTGGGACTGAGCCCCGCATTGGGCTCCCTGCTCAGTGGGAAGCCTGCTTCTCTCTCTCCCACTCCCCCGGCCTGTGCTCCCTCTCTTGCTGTGTCTCTCTCTGTCAAATCAATCAATGAATAAAATCTTTTAAAAAAGCAAAATAAACTATTGGGACTACACCAAAATAAAAAGCTCTTGTACAATGAAGGAAACCAACAACAAAATGAAAGGCAACCTACTGAATGGGAGAGGATATCTGCGAATGGTATCTCTGATAAGTTGCTAATAATCCAAAATATATAATTATATATATAAAATATATAAAGAATTCAACACACACACACACAAAAACAAATAATCCCATTTTTAAATGGGCAGATAAACTGAATAGATAAACTGAATAGGCATTTTTTTTCCAAAGACAACATACATATGGCAAACAGAAACATGAAAAGATGCTCAACATCACTCATCATCAGGAAAAGGCAAAACCAAACTACCATAAGATATCACTTCACACTTGTTAGGATGACTATTATCAAAAAGACAACAAATATTGAGTGTAGATGAGGATGTAGAAAAAAAGGAACCCTTGTGCCCTGTTGGTGGAAATGTAAATTGGTGTAACCACAAGGGAAAATAGTATGGCAGTTTCTCAAAAAATTTAAAAAAGGAAATACCATATGATCCAATAATTCCACTATTGAGTATTTATCCCAAGAAAATGAAAACACTAAATTGAAAAGATATATGAACCCTTATGTCTATTGCAGCATTATTATAATAGCCAAGATATGGAAGTAATTTATGTCTGTTGATAGATGAATGGATAAAGATGTATATTCATTGTGTGTATATACAATGGAATATTACCCATAACAAAGAATGAGATCTTGCCATTTGCAAGAACATGAATGGACCTGGAGGATATTATATAAAGTGAAATAAATCAGACAGAGAAAGACAAATACTACTTCACTTCACTTGTATGTAGAATATAAAGCAAACGAACAAAGAGAAACAGACTCATAAACACAGAGAGCAAACTGGTAGTAGGCAGAGGTGAGGTGGGTGGGTGGGGGATGGGCAAAATAGGTGAAGGGGATTAAAAGGTGCAATTTTCCAGTCATAAAATAACTAAGTCACAGAGATAAAAAGTAGAGCATAAGGAATATAGTCATAATATCGTAATAGAGATTATAGGGTGCATTTGTCATGATGAGCACGCCATGATGTATGAAGGTGTTGAGTCACAATATTGTACACTTGAAACTAACACTAAGCTAACGACACTGGAATTTAAAATCAATTTTAAAATATCATACTTTAATAACACTGTATGGTGACAGATGATGACTTCATTTATTGTGATGAACATTGAGGGGTGTAGAGAATTGTCAAATTGCTATATTGTACACCTGAAAGTAATATAGCACTGTACATCAACTACAATTCAATAAAAACAAAAAAATAACTTGGAGAGCAGGTTTTGTTTGCCAAAAAATCTATCAAATTGTTATGGAATTCCTAATTATTATACACTGAGAATGAGTATTCATTAGATATTAATCTTCTTCTCATCACAGTAATAACTAACATTATTGAGTATTGAACATATGGCAGACACTGTGCTTTCAGACACAGATTAACCTCATTTAATCCTAAAAAGATGGGTGATGCTCCATTTCAGAGATGAGAAAATTGAGAAGGGAGAAGTGAGTCAGTCAGTAAGTGGCAGAGCTCAGATCCGAATTCAAGAAGCATGATACAGAGCCCATGCTCTCATGCTATGTACAGAGAAAAACATGCCTGAAACTGTAGTCTCTGTCCTCAAGCAGCTTAGCTTGGGAAATAGAGTCAAATTATTGTAATTCAGTAATGTCACTGTAGTATAATGGAATACACAGCAGTCCATAAAAATCAGACACTGGAGCCTGATGGTTGGAGCCGAACCATGAAAGACAAAGTTGGATTTACTCTGGAGAAAAAGGAAGGAAGGATATTCCTGGCAGATAAAACTAGATGAACAAAGCTTGTAGATAGGAAGCAGCCTGTCATGTTACTTGAGGATGATCAGAGAGAGAGATATGAGGGTGTACAGGGAGAATGGGAGCGGCAAGGCCGGTGAAGGAAGAAGGAGCCCAATTCCTATATGCTCATCTAAGAAGTTGAAACGTTGTCATCAATCTATGGGGATTCAAGCATTTTTCAAAGGTGGATGATATGGCCAGATATGCATTTTGTGAACCTTAAGATTTCTGGCAGCAGCTTAGAGGATAGTTTGGAGTTGGAGGAGACTGGATAGAGGAAAAACAGCAAACTAAGAGCAAAGAATAAGGAAACATGATTGTGGACTCTTCTAAATTGATGGCCAGTGTCAGCCTGGAGATGACGAACTGTAGCAGTCTTGTCTCTTCTTAGTAGCTTGACCTTGGCTGCCACACAGCCTGTAGCTGCTGGCTAAGCCTTCCTTGTCCTGGGACCAAAAACTGCAAGGAGGTAGGCATCTTTTGACATTTCTTGAAAAAGACTGCCAGTATCTAAACTGGTATGAGACGTAATGACCTTGAATGTGGAGAAATGCTTGGTACACTGGCAGATTAGCCATGAGTATTTTCATTTCAAGCTTTCCCATGGAACATTAAGGATCTTAACTACGGAGAATCAGTCCTTAAAATGAAAAGAGTAGTTTAGTGGAAAAGTACCACAGGAAAGTAGGCATGGCTCTGATTCCGAAGTCCACCATTCACTAGAGAGTAACACTGGTCAAGATACTTAACCTTGCTGAGTCTCAACGTTCTAATCCACAGGAAGCTTAATAAATCATATCCTATACCATTAGTGAAAGGATTAAATCAGCAACCACATACCACACACCGAGCTTGTTATCTCACACATTAGAAGCCATCAAAAAGTATTAGTCCTCCTCTGCCTTTCCTTCCTTTTCCTCCCATTCCTATGGCTCCCCACTCATATGTGGTGAATGATGCTTTATGTCAATATCATACAAACATAATGCGAGAAGGAACCTAAACTAATTAAATGCTGTGACTAAAAATGGCACTAAGTATTTCACATTTATTATTTCGATTTTTAGAAGGATTTGGGGCTGTTCTGATTTTCAAGAGAAATGAGAATACAGATGCAGTACCACCTGAATAAATGCCCCCATGCTTAGCCACAAAAACACTGAAATTGTAGCAAGACAAAAATCAGGACTTTTGGTCTAAGCTAAGAATGGCTTTGGATTTGAAAGTTAAAATTTCAGGATAATATACTGACATATGGAATCTATATTTTAGTTATAGGAATCATACTTAATCTTCTTTCTCTTTAAATATTCCTATAATGTTAAAATTAAGAGCTAGTTTTATAAAGTTATATTAAAAATATTTAGCTCACTCTGCCCTTCATGTAACAAATCCAAAGCCCTTTGGCCATGTTGGTCAGGACTAAAATTGACAGCTGAAGTCTGCTCAAGAGAGCAGTGGGGAGATTAATGTTACTTTGCATTTTGTCTAATCACAGCATTTCTATTAGACTCATAATAATTGACCCTTGTGTGTGTATCCTCCACTTGGGAATCACTAAAGAATTAGTAGCTCATAAAATGGCACCTGCTCAATTGTCCCTTAACAACAAGTGTGATAAAAATTGCCCAAATTCATAAATGTGATTGGAAATGCTGCCATAATGATGATAATGGATCTCCTTAGGTCTATGGTATTTTATGTTTCCCTATGAGGTTTTATTTTTTCCATCTTCCTTTCATTTCCTTAACTGAAAATATTTCAAAAGTCTGATGTAAAGCCATAAAATGAAGCCATTTGGTACTAAGTCAATCTTTCCTCTTAACCCACTCTACAGTGACTAGGCATTTTAATTAGTGCAAATCTCTTTTGTCCATGAGTAATTTTAATGAGTGTTTTTGGCTGTGCTGTTCTATATGGCATTAAGCTTGCATATTTTTATCCTAAACTCTGCTTTCATCCCTAACTAAAATCGGGTTGATTTTTAAATGAGAACAGGAGTATCTTGGGGTCATTTTGCTAAGTGACTCAATGAGTTCGGGTTCCTGAGGGAAAGCACTGTGGTGGAGGGAGTTGTTTATGTTCAAAATACAATTAGTCCCATAGCAAGTTCCAAATAAGAAAAGCACCACGTTGGGGCACCTGGGTGGCTCAGTGGGTTAAAGCCTCTGCCTTCGGCTCAGGTCATGATCTCAGGGTCCTGGGATCGAGTCCCACATTGGGCTCTCTGCTCAGCAGGGAGCCTGCTTCCTCCTCTCTCTCTCTGACTGCCTCTCTGCCTACTTGCGATTTCTGTCAAATACATAAATAAAATCTTAAAAAAAAAAAAAAGCACCACGAGGCTATCTCTAAGGTGGGTAATTCTGCCTTAGTTCATAATTTTTCTTCTAATTACAGCAAGGAGGAGATAGGTCAAAAAGCAAGTGCACCCAAAGACACACACAAAAATGTACACGGTAGCACTATCTGTAACAACCCCAAAGTGGAGACTGCTCAATTACCATCAGTGGTAAAATGGGTAAGTATTTCACAGTATTTTCGTGCGATGGAATACTAGAGAGTGGTGAGGATGAACCAACTGTAAATACTCACAAGCTCAAGGATAAATATTGCTAACAAAGTTGGGAGCAAAGGAAGCCTGACATGAAAGAATACATACTGAACTTTTTTTTTTTCCATTTCCACAAAGTTCAAATTGAGAGAAATTAATTGATGGTGTTAGAAGTCATGACACTGATCATACCAGGAAAGAAGATCGGAGCTACGTGGACATAAGTGAGACTTCTAGGTAATATTCTATATCTTGCTATGGGATGCTGGTTACACAGATACATTCACTTTTTGGATATTCCCTCTGATATATACTTAGATTTGTCTGCTTCTTTAAACATAATTTTCACCAACAAAAGTTTAGAACTGACAGTGCAGGAGCCGCTCATCCATTGGTTCAGTTGTTTCTTGTTCATGTCGCGTATGAGAAAGCCCAAGAAATTCCCAGCTAAGAATAATGACTAATGAATATGGAAGCTGTTTGGGTTTACACTCAGGTACCAGAAAATGCATCAGCGAGAGTATAGAAGTGAGTTTAGTCATAAAAGTGAAAATACCCCTGGCTCAATGAACCAACAATTATACATGAATTGCCAAGTTTTTACTGCCCAGATCTGGTACCGCCCAGTGCTCTATGGCAGCAAATAAGCATGTTAGAAAGGAATAAACTGCTGTCTGTTGGGCAGGGATCTTTACACACATTCCTTCAAAGAGGGTTCTGCCATCTGGTTAGAAGGTTTACAGCCTCTTCACTGTGTGAATGTCTATTAAAAGGACACATGAACAGGAGACAATGAGGAAGAATAAATACAAGAATCCTGTACTCACCTCACCAGAGTGTGAATCTCCCCAGCAAGCCCAGACCCTGCAGCCTGCCTCAGCCCATCACGCAGAAGTCCTAATGAAGATGAGTCCTAAGCAGAATGTACACAGCAAGGGGTAGAGTAAGGTTTGCTGCTCAAAGCATGTTTAGTCTCATATAAACTAGGCTAATAATCAGCCTGTTCTTAGATTATCTGTTGGAGGATTTTTTTAATGTGGATTTAAAATTAAGCACTTTCAATAGCAATTCTTAATTTAAAAATTAAATTTGAATCAGTTGATTGTCTCGAAAGCTACAACTACACCTGTGGCTCCCAGGATGAGAAAAACAAAACAACAACCAAGAAAACAATTCAAGACCTTGATTTTACCAAAGTGTCCTCTAATTATTTATACACATTCCCCCACTCCCATAGATTTCATGGGTGAAGTGAGGCTCTGCATAAAATACCGTGCCCTGCCAGTAAGACACTTAATCAGCATCTACACCTGTTACCTGCAGTGAGCTGGCTTGCGTATTACACTTTCTGGTACAGGAAAGGCTTTCGTAATACATGATACTGTCCAAGCTTATCACAGCCCCTTAATACTGCTGCCACCGACTCCTAAGTGGTCATTCCCTGACTGATATTTCTCAAGAAATTTCTTCTGTTGCTTCTAGAATTCTTGCTGCTTCAAGGAGAACTTCTATGCTCTCATCACAGTTGTGCTATCATACTTTAAATTTCTTTTAATCATGTGGTCAACAGTGAAGGATATTGTGCAAAACATTATGGCAAGTTATACAATGTATCCTGTAAGTACATCATTTACGTAAGTGTTTAAAGAGAAATGTAAAATGAAAAACCCCACTGCCATCTTCTTAAATGAAACTACTGATGCCATTGGTAACCACTCCAAAATAAGGTGCAAGCAATCTTAGACTGCACCTACTCAGCAAAGCATGTGGAAGGTGGCTGAAGACACTTAGCTTGATGAAAAGTTCCAAGTTCTTCATTTTCCTATAGCTTTCAAATATTTAGGATTTCTCGATTGGTATCACATTTTTTTCTTCCCCAAAACACAACTTCTTAAAAGCTACTTAAATTCACAGTGCTTCACATATGGTAGAATCTAATTTGGTGAATGACTGAACTCTTAAATGGATAAACAGGGTAAAAAGATGGATGTGTGGATGGATGTGTGGATGGATGGATGGATGGATGGATGGATGGATGGATGTGTGGATGGATGGATGGATGGATGGATG